>NC_045593.1:3191649-3491649 GCF_009819795.1 Aythya fuligula
TCTTTTGTATTAGGAATATGATAGCACTATACAGAAAAAATCCATTTTCTGTTGCCCGATGTGTTTATAATGTGTCAATCCATTTGTGTTCAGTGTACAACTATAAACCCCTGGTTGCAATCTGCTGCTCAGTGATATGCTTTTGGAATTATGTTGGAGTAAATTTAGGATATTGCAACATATGTGCTGAAGAAAAGGAATACAATTGCATTGCTCATCCAAACACTTTCTCTGTCACTAGTTAAAGTCATATTCTTGAGAAAATAGTACTATTCTCTTGGCTGAAAAAAAAAAAGTAATCAGCTTCTTCTACAGCAGCAGCTTTAACCCACTTCTTCCAAGGCAAACTCCTTCCCTTGCCATCAGTAGCTGCCAATGTTGGTAGAGGGAAATTATTTACCTAGGGATGTGTCCTCCTTTATTGGATTCCTGACTGCTGAAGCAGTTAGCATTTGTTATGCTGCACACAGAGATCTGTTTCTTGTGGAATGCATTTTCATCCTGCCACCTTGGTGCAGAAGTGGTTCATCCTGCTTCATCCCACGCTTCCCTAAAACATCAGCAAATGGAGTGACAAAACATGTGTCCCTAAAACAATAGCAAAGGTGAAATCAGCAGCATGTACACTGGCAGCAGAAACATCAGCTTGCAGGACCAAAAAAAAAACAGCACTAGAAAGCAGAAGTTTATACCACCTTGTGGGCTTCTGCCTTCATGAAAGCCATGCTGAGTTCAGTGGTCCTGGGGTGGTAGAGGTCAGGCTCAGATTTAGTTGGTCTTCCCAGTTAACTTCCATGTGTGCAGAAGAACCTTGACTTTTGGGATGATGTGATCCCCTATCCATTGGATACCTGTCCAAGGATGTGAATCCTGAGCCAGCATCAAGAACTACATGATACAAAGGTATTAAGGACCAGTTCTACCAGGTAAAAATAATTCCCCCACCCCAAAAATGTCAACTCATGTAAAGTCTTCCTCTTTTAGGTCTTGATGTCTTGGCATGCTCCTCTTCTCCCTCCTTGCACTCCACCCTTGCTCAATTCCTGTAATTAGTTTCCCAGTCTTCCCCACAGATTTTTCTGCTCCTCCATCCCTACTGCACCTTTCAGACTCCACCAGGGCATGACACCTGATGCCCACATGTTGTGTTAAACCCTTGTGCTGATCCCCTTAGCTTTTAGCCCTTTTCAAGCCACCTGCACATGGCCACCTGCTTTAGAGTGAAAGGGAAGAATACGGGGTAGTCTGCGTACCCGACAACCAGCACAAGTGTATAGGGGAGCTGTAGATGTGTGTGTCTGTGTGGTGGGGAATGTATGCACCTCTCTTTTGCATGGGGACTTTATTGCTGCTGTTTGGGGGACTGGCTGTCTCCAGCTCCTGTTTGGATTTCTTTCCTGCTGCAGGTTTTCTGTGTGTTTTCTTTGGGCACATTGGGTGTGGGAAGGGAGAGGAGACTAAAAAGATAACATTCCTTCAGATGGATGAAATGGACACCTGGCATCCATCCTCAGTCTCACAAAATACCTGGCTACCTCCTTGTTGCCATGGCAAGTCCAAGTGGTCATGACTGTAATCTGTTTTTTTTATTACCAGAAGATGCCATAAAGGTGTTTGATCTAGCTATTAGTGGTATTTGTTCATGTCAATTCACTCTTTTCCCTCTGTTTCACTCATCAGCAAAATCAAAGGTGGAAACTTAATTGGGAAGGCAACCTCCTTTGTGGTGTGAGGGTCAGCAAGGCGGAGGCCATGTGGCACGGGGTCACTGCAAGAAGCCTGTGGTACACCTACGCTGCATGTGTTTGTGCAGAAGCAGGTCGTCTGTGGTCTGGTGTCATCCACGTAGTGCTGTGGTCTTCTTTAAAAAGAAGTCACTTCTGAGAATTTGTTTTTTCAATTTCTAGTTCTTGGAATTATTATAGCAATTTAAATACACTGTGTGACCTGCCAGAGCTTGCTTAGTTATTCTTCATGCAATTCTACCTAAAACCTGTAAGGTTTTAGGTAGTATTTTTGACAGCAAAAGATGCTGCTGTAGATAGCTGTGGACTAGGGCTTTCTGTGAACTGCTCCTGCTCTCATGGCATAATATCTGGGGACAGAAATGGCCCTGCTACACCAGTGTGGGAAACCTGACCCTACATGGATGTTCATGGGAATAAAATGTGTGCTGCAGCAGTCTGGGAAAAAGGGTTTTTTGAAGTGGAAAGTAAGAAGCTTTCCACTTCATATGATGCATTTGGGGCTGTGAAAGGGACATCTGTGGAGGTACCAGTTTACCAATTGGTTCCCCTCCATTTTCCTTTTGGATTTTTTTCCCTTGAGACTGTGGCTGCATTATGCTTTGTGCCTGTCTCCTCTTCTTGTCCAGTCTAGTCATATCATTAGATAAAAACTGAGAGAAAATAGGAAACCCTTCCTTTTGCTGGTACCAGCTACCTCCACATACCCAGCCCTGAAAATGGAAATAAGAAGACTCGGCTCCTCTCTTAAGAAGGGTTATATGCTTATCTGTAAGAAAAGGAAAAGTGATGATAAACTAAAGTAAACAAACACTAGCCAGAAAAAGAAGAAGAAAAAAAAAAAAAAAAAGAAAAAGGGTTTCTGTAACTTTGATGTCATAAAGATTGTAATCATGGCAGCTGGTAATAAAGGCTGCAAGTATTTCCAGTCAGTAACAGCCAATGCTTTCAAGAAACCAAGACTGCCCATTTACAGAAATAACTTGTGGCTGCAGAGCTTGATCTTGCCGGACAGATGGAAGTCACAGGCAATGCTTATCTACTGTGCTCTGAGCAGGGTTCTGGTGATCTCTCTTCTTGGAAAACTGTAGGTTGGAAACACGACTGCTGTAGTGTCTGGTCAAACTCCTGCAAACTTCACAGAAATATGGAGCCATGTAAAAACATCGTTTTTACTATGGTGTGGATTTTTACTATGTATGGAACCAGCCTGGGTTTTAAAAGGTCTATTAGGTCCTAATTATTCAAAAATAACTTATTTTTTGTAAACCAGATGGCTTGACAAAAATGAGGATGATGGTCAGATTGTCCGAGAATTAGTGCCTGCTGGGGAGTCACCAATGCTAAAAAGTGAGTTTAGCTTTGAAAAAAGGAAGATCTGGATTTGAGCTGTGTATGCACGTAATTACCTGTTTTATTCTAAGAATTTTATTCTTAAGAATTCATGTCAGTTCATGACACTTCTACTGGGCTTTTTTTTTTTTTTTGCCATTCTTATGCAGGGAGCTGTAGTAGATCACTCAAGGGAAATGCCTCTGACCCTTAAATCCTAGCTTATGGGTGGAATTAAGTTACATAAAAGAAAGTAATTGTTACATTGCATATGTAGAAAAGAACTTTGATTTTTAATGTTCTGATTAGTTGAAGAATTGTGTTTTATTTATTTATTTATTTATTTGTGGTATAGCTTTCTCTGAAGGATTTTGAATTGTCACTGGTTTGTTAGAGAAAGTTCCATTGAATGATGCTCTGTTCCTGGAAGCTGTTGACAAAAAATTACACTGACATTTTTCTAGAAAACTAGCACTTCAATAGTATAAATTTCTTTTAAAAAAAAAAAAAAAAAAAAAAACAATGCTTACTGAAATCAGATTGAGATGTGGTTTTTTTTGGCTAAAAAAAAAAAAAAAAAGAAAGTTAAACCTACTGAACTAAACTGCAAGTATAAAAAAAAAAAAAAAAAGTGAAATCACCCCACTTGCCTAAGCTCATTTTTATGGCTTGGTAATCATCTAATGGTAAGAGGGAAGAAGATGAGATATTTTGTGTTTATTAATGCAACTATTGCATCTCTTATATATATTAGATATCTCCAAGATGTGGCAGCCGCCTTGTGTGGTTTGCATAGCTGGAAATGTCACTCATGCATCTGTTTTTTGTACATTGATCTCACTTCAGATGTCAGTTATCACATCAGTGTGAAGACAGGAGATATCCCAGGTGCCAGCTCAGACTCCAAAGTTTTCATCAAACTCTACGGTGAAAAAGCAGACACCAGCAAGGAGCCTCTGCTAGTCTCGGATAATGATCTAGGCAATTATTTTGAACGTGGTCGAGTGGATGAGTTTACTCTCGACACGATGGATATTGGGAAGGTAAGAATTAATTGCAGGTGGCTCTGTGCTTCATGCAAGTGGCTGAATTCAGGATCAATATATAGCTAAGGACTGAGTGTGATGTAAAAAGCTCTGACCTTTACATCGGAAATTGAGAAATGCATGTGGTACAGACTATTAAATTGGCGGTCTAGGGTATATGCAGGCATGTGAAATGCCTGTTTTGAGATTGTTTTCAAATATAGATAGAAATTATTTGTGAACACAGTGGAAGAGCAGAGTGCCAGGAGAAGTAGATTTGTATGTATTAAGTGTATTCTGGTGTTTTGTTTGTTTGTTTGTTTTTGTTTGTTGTTTTTTTGTTTTGTTTTGTTTTTCCTGCCTTCTTGGTTTTTGTGTGCTTTATTTTAAAGATCAACCGAATACTGATTGGACACGATAATGTGGGTCTCCGATCTGGCTGGTTCCTGGCCAGTGTCCAGATCACAGTTCCAGTCCAGGGAAGGCAGTACATGTTCCCCTGCAACCGATGGCTCGACAAAGATGAGGCTGATGGCAGGGTGGAGGTGGAGGTCTACCCAAGTGAGATTGTGCCTATTGAGAAATGTGAGAGAAGACACGTTGAGAAGAGTGTAATTTTTTTAATAGATAGGATTAAGTTCATGTTATTAGTTTTCTTAAGGACCAGGACACCCCTGTGTTAGACATCAAAAAGTCCCTGTCCCAAAGAGCTTATATTAGTGAGGAAAGTAAATTATTCTCTTGTTTGTTTGTTTGTTTGTTTTTTCCTAAAACAGTTGGAAAAACACTACCAACTGCTCCTTCCCCTGTTCCCATGCATCTTCATTACAATATCAGTGGGCTCTGCCTTTTTCACCTTTATGTGTCTTTCTGGACAAAGCCTGGAGAAGCACACATCCTGTCCTGCCTGTATTACCACATAGTTTGATATATGTAGACCAAATCTGTGCAGCTCATTTGACTTATATCAGCAGATTTGTTCTCTTTTAAGGCTAAGGTTAAAATTTGCCTTGGAATCACTTATTTTACAAGTGTTTTTCCTCTGTTCTGTGTAACTCACTCCCTCATGTTACATTATGAACATCATTTAACCACCCTATAGTTAATACTGAAATTAAAATCCATTTTAAAGCTCTATTTTGCAGCCTGTTGACAATGGCTTTATAGTTGTAGAAAGGAAAACTATTAGGTTAGTCCTCAGTGAAGAGCTGTGCTATCTCTTACTTTGTTTGGATAAGAGCAAATGTAGTCACCTCAGCTACACGGTCATTTGTTAAGACAAGGTAGTTTAATTTTGAACCTAAGCCCTCAGGATCATTTTATATGAGCTTCTATTCTGATTTAATTGTTTATTTTTGGACTAGTGATAAACTATGAGGTCTCTGTAGTTACTGGAGATGTGCGGGCTGCAGGCACCAATGCCAAAGTCTTCATGCAGATTTACGGCGAGACTGGCAAAACTGAATTGATCATCTTAGAAAACAGATCGAATAACTTTGAGCGGGGAGCCACAGATATCTTCAAGGTATGGTGAAGACATTCTTTGCTGCTTCTGTGAGGGGAAAGATATGACAAGCCCATACAGACATATTCGAAGAATAATTGCCACAATCATCAAAGTATTTGACTTCAAAAAAACTGACAGGTCTGTTGGCATCTGCTGACTTCTACATCTTTTTGAGGAGTTCTGTATTTCATGGAGTGACTTTTATATTCTCAGGGACTGATAGCAAAGGTATCATAGAAAAACAGTCCAGTAGCTGCTTTTGTTTACCTTTCCTTTCAAAAGGAGATACTTATGTTAGATTTCAAAAGATTGTAAACTTACATTTTGTGCCTGACCACATGTTATTGTCCCTTTTATTTATCCAGTAGGGAAAAAGGAAACAAAATATAAGGAATTTCAGCTTTGCCTCAAATCACACATGCTATTTATGACAAGTATAATTTGTTGGCCCAATCCTACATAGATTTGCTGCTGTGATTTCTGCAAGCGTATGACTGCCCCATGGTTTTTACTACCTATAACATTAGTCCAACATGCACAGCATGGTCATGGTGTATAAGGTACACAACATTCTCCTCCAGCTATCAGTCTGGCCAGCATTGAAATCTATACAGCAGTGTCCATAACTCCTTTTTAGTTAACAGTAAGCAGTGTGTGAGCCAGGACCCAGCTAATCCAGCAAGAGATCCTGGACTGACAAAGCTGACCACCACAATGTGGTTGGGCATTTTCTCCACAGTTGGGTCTGGCTATGTTGGACTACCATCTTCTTCAGGCTTGCTTACTCACTTGCTTGGGTTCTCTTTCCAAAGAAACTGAGATATGAGGCAAAGGAATGGTCTTGGTTCTTGCCCTGATGTGGAGTCAGATGACATGTGCCATCAGGGCATGTCAGAGCCACATCCTTCTCTAGTGATGTAACCTCAGGAGGGACCAACATTTGGACGGTAAAAAACAAAGTCCAGATGGAAGCAGAATGTAAGGCATACCTGTTGTAAGTGTTAACAGCACAAAGATCAGCACTGAGGTGCTTTGAGGTCTCTGATCCACCTCAGCACAAAGTTACGCACCTACTTGCAATCTAGTTGTGTAACCTGCCCTGAAACATCAAGAGTGGGATATCCTTCCCATTGCCAGAGGTCAACAGAGTTGCCCTTCTCACAAGCTTTTCTATGTTTTTGTAGTGTGTATTTTGGAGTTCAGTTAATCTCTTCCTGCCTCAGTTTGTTGCTTTTTAGAATGGAGTTAGTGATGTTTATCTATTTCTATTGAGTTCTTTGGGACCAAAAATGCTTAACACCTTATAAACGCTTGTCTATTTAAAACTTTATAATTTTAAGATTAGATTTCTCTGATTTTAAAGGAAATAATGAGGATTAAATCCAATATCAGATTTATAATGAAGCCATATGTACAGTCTTCTGTTTACATAGCTGCGTTAATTGTGCTCTCCAGCATGTTTATTACTGTACTTTAAAGTTTTGACCATTTTCTGTGTTGGTGTTTTATTTTGTTTTGTTTGTTTGTTTGTTTTTGTTATTTTGTTTTGTTTTGTTTTTGTTTGTTTGTTTGTTTCTCCTGTATGTGCGAGGCAGAAGCTGTGAAGCATTAATAGACATAGCCTCTACCTTGTTCATGATATGAATATTTACAGAAAGATATAGACAATAATAAGATTGTGTGAGGTAAATGTTAATAGGAAATGTCATCAGTTATAGACAGGGAATGCAGGATGATTACAGCAAATCTAACAGTAAAGAGTATAAAGAGAGATGCATTCTTTATGCCAGTACAGCTGGATCAATTTTAGTTTTCTGATAAGCATCTTTTGTGCAGTTGACTTTGTTTTAATCTACTACAGAAAAAAATGCTTATAGACTGAAACCTGTTTGCCAAGTTGCCAAATTTCAGCCTGAAACAAATGTTTGCAAGTTTTATAACATATGCACTTCCTATCAGCATAAGCAATCATCAGAAAAAAGTGATTGGTTGTTGAAGGATTGCATGGCATAAAAGCCTTCGATCCAACTTCATTAGGTAATAGTACAGACAAATAATCTAAACCAACAAGGTTTTGTATCTGCTGTATTGACTAGACAAATGGAAATCTTCCTTCTTATTCAGCCTTCTGTCACTGATGTATTGCAATCATGAATGGGTTGTATCCTCTCTGCAACACTAGCAATGTGAGAAGATACTCTTCTTACATCACATTTTCTAGATGAGATATAAGGAGAAGGACAGTCCAAACCCAAGATCCACATCAGAGCTTAGGTTATCTGAGTCCAAGTTTACTGCTTATTATTGCTCCCCACAGTTCATATCTCATGCTAGATATTAAATATATCTTATTATTCCTTTCAAAAAGAACTCAGGCACCTCGGAGCTCATGAAGTAATATGATATTTGGCATATTCACTTTTATTTATTATATGGAGACAATGCTGGGGAAGAGAGAAATTAAGAAGTAAGGAGCCCAGTAAATAAGAATCCCATCCTATCCCATCCACAGTTGTTCTGGATGTCTTCAGATCAGTCTGTTCCAATGTGATTTGTTAATGAAAGCATAAAACAGGAAGGAGAAAGTAAAGGTAAACAAGTTAAAAAAAAAAAAAAAAAAAAAAAAAAAAGGGCTTATTCTCATTTCTCCAGTCAAGTAGCTGTTCTGGTTGATGCTTCTTGTTTTTATGAATGCATTTTCTGAAATGAAGATGTCTTATGTCCTGTTGGGTGTTGCCTTTCCTTTGATGGCAGATAGAGGCTGCAGATGTTGGCAAGATTTATAAGATTCGGATAGGCCACGATGGGAAAGGCATTGGAGATGGCTGGTTTCTGGAAAGTGTCACATTGAAGCGGCTTGCTGTGAAGATGAATGAGTCTGATAAAAAGAAGAAGAAAAAGAAAAAGTCTGAGGAGGTGGAAGAAGAGAAAGCTAAGGTGGAGGAAGTAATGGATGTCTATACGTTTGTGGCGCACCGCTGGCTGGCTAAAGATGAAGGTGACAAGGAGCTTGTGGTAGAACTGGTTCCTGATGGGGAATCTGCCCTGGAGGGTAAATATCAGAGGGAATGTGCATGTGTGCATGGATACAGCAGTGACATGAAGGTCGATAACCACGCTGCAGTGCTTTGCATGACCACTTATGGCTCCTCAGCCATCCCACTGCCCCAGGCCTGCAGCATGGCTTACTCTATGGATTGGCTGATCAGCTCTGGGGAGGAGGACAGTGGTGAAACTGGAGACAGACTGAAATGTGAATATCCTAGGGAACGGCTACAGGATTCTCCAAGCCATTTCTGGAGAATTTGGGCTGTGAGTTCCATGATTTGCCACCGTAGCTGAGAGTTTATAAAGTTTTAACTATTTATATGGTTAATGCCAAGGGATAGAGAAAGATGATGCCCCTCATATTTTAAGATAGATGCAAGTGTTTTAATACATTCCAGATAAAAGCTTTCTTAGAGCCAATTGCCAAATGTTTTTGGGTCACACACTGCTATGGTGAGCCAGAGATCTGACAATAAATGGCTATTTCTGGGGTCCTTTGATCTCTCTTTGCAATTTCACTTGCAGAGAACACATACAAAATCCACGTTCTCACTGGCAGTGTATGGGGGGCTGGGACGGACTCT
The DNA here is from genome assembly GCF_009819795.1 of Aythya fuligula. Taxonomy (NCBI): domain Eukaryota; kingdom Metazoa; phylum Chordata; class Aves; order Anseriformes; family Anatidae; genus Aythya; species Aythya fuligula. The sequence continues at coordinate 3,200,891 of NC_045593.1, forward strand.
AATGTCTTCTTGAGCATCTATGGTGTAGGAAGAGGAGACACGGGTGAGCGCCAGCTGAAAAGGTCCAATAACCTCAACAAGTTTGAAAAGGGCCAGGTAATGCATGAACTCAATTCACTGGAGCAAGCAGAAGGGTGGCAGAGCTCTCTTAGTTATCATGCTGGTCAATCATTACTGTTTCTTCCCTGTGAGTCTATGTTTCTTCTTCTAGCTTAAAGCTCAGATGTGTTTTATTTCTGAAATTTATATTTAAAGCAAAACACCTCAAAATATTTTCCAGAGGAAATTCATTTGAATAATAAGCTGAACACTCTTCAGTGTTGGAGCCACCTTTTGCATCTGCTTCCTGCAAGTGTTCTGGTAACAACATTTCCTGCCAGGAATACTTGAAAACCACAAACTGTAAATTAATATTGGAGAGCATTTGTGAGGCAGTTCAAGCCATGTTAGTATTTAGATTGCAAATACAATTCTAAATTCTTGATTAAACCAGTCAGAGAATAAAAGCAGTATTGTGTGGTGTGCTATAATTTGGTTATAATCCAATCCAATTAAATAACATCTCTTGTAGGTTGAATATTTGCCATAAAAATGCTTATGAACAAATAACAAGCAAGTATTATAACCAGACATTATTGAGGGAATTATTTTGAATAATGAAAAATCATGGCGACAGTAAGCTGTTGTGGAAAACTTGCAATAAGAAAAAGAGAGCCTAAGGTTGTTAAATAAGCTGTTAGCTGTGATTTATGAGCTTGGCACTAGTGAGTCTGCAACCTGCGTGTGGTTCTTCATTCGGTGGGAAGAGCTCCAAGCTGCAAATGTATTGCCCTCTGCTCTTGGGAGTAGAAACCCAAAGTCTATCAACAAGTTAATCACATTAAGATGTTTAAATTGTTATCATAACAAGACCCATTCTGTCACACTAATACTGTTAATAAATGAACCTCTTGGTTGTAGTAAATGACAAAAGGAAAAAAAAAATAATACTGCAGTTTGAAGTAAAGCACATGGAAGCACAGATGAGAGTTTCCTAGGAGTTAGTGTTTGTGTTCAGTTCCAGACTGAAACTGAAGGGAAATGCTAACCCTGAAAGGAATGAGATTTCAGAGAGATGAGTTAAACCTACAGGAGGCTGACATTGAGATGAGGTAAAGAAAGAAATGAAGGGTTGTGTAGCTCCAACGCTGTTACTGTGTTGTAGGAGCCAAACATGAGTGCTAATGGGACAACCCACAGCTCTGGAGTTATACATCCACCCTAGGAATACAAGGAAGACTTACAAGCACCTTTAATTTTAGTGGGGAAAAAATTACTCTGGCTCCTGCCTCTCCTTTCCCCTTTCTGGGAAGCACAGTCACTTGCCTCTTGCCTCCTGTGTAGGTGGACGTGTTCACCATCAAAGCCATCGACCTAGGCGAGCTGAAGAAACTGCGGATCCGCCACGACAACTCTGGTGGTAGCCCAAGCTGGTTCCTGGAGAGGGTAGAGATTGTTGACCTCAAGGAGAGCACCACGTGAGCAGCCTGTAGCACCTTTTCTGTGTGGTCAGAGAAGGGGGCATTTTTTCAGGAGACTGCAGAACTGTGGGAGGGCAGAGGAGATGCAGAAGGACATCACTGTAGCTCCTCACCAGCTCACAGGGAGCAGGCATCCTATGGGAGTCTTGTGTCTTTGTGCAGTTGCAGTGAGCACAGGGACTTTCTGGGGAACCTTTGTGTGGGGTTTTGCCATCCCAGCATCTCTGCAGTTTGGGAACCAGCTGTGTTCCGAAGGAAAGCTCACCTTTTCTGTTTTTCCTGGGAGTATTCTCCCTCCTGAAGAGGTTCCCTCACAGAGCCTGTAGCTGCATGCCTCTTTCCAAGGCTCTGCTATGGAAATTCCTCACCTCACATTTCCTTTCTATTTTGTACCTAATGCAAAGTGCTGGGTTACAACCAAGTCCTGATCTAACCAAACTCCAATCATTTTCACAGACAAAACTTAAGGTGTTAGAAATCCTAAATACATGCTCACCTTTGAGCTGGAGCTTATTTAAAAGTTTCACAATGTGTTGGTGGGTGGGACTGCTCATAAGGATGGGTCCACTCTTCGTAAGTATAGAATGCTTGGGAGACTGCAGTTTTCCTTGAGTTACTTAACTTCTGGAAGTGAAAAGTGAAAAGGATTCAGTCATATTGTGCTGGCAATTCAGAAACAGCACTTTTCAGTAAATGCTTGCTAACCTGTTTATGGATTAACTTTCCAGTAAATAATAAACAAATAATACCAAAGCTTAAGAATGGAAATGGATGTATTATTCAGCTCTGAGCAATTTTTATTTATTTTTTTTTAAACTAAGCTCTGATCTGTGCATATTTCTGTTATTAAAGCCTGTGAAGTCCTGTGTAAGTGCTGGGTGCTGCTGTCATTCTTGTAGGTATTATTTTCCCTGCCAGCGGTGGTTAGCAGTTGAGGAAGATGACGGTCAGATTGTCAGGGAGCTGGTCCCAGTGGATGAAGCATTTGTAAAGAAAGATTCGGAGAATGATGGCCAGTCTCTTGCAACGCTGGGCCTGGAACAGAAAGGTCTATGTTAGCCTTGTATTTCTTCCAGTATGGGGTTGAAAAGGAACCAAGGTGTTAGTAGTGCTAAGGGCATTACCGGTTAGCATTGGCTGGGCTGTAATTCAGCCCCAACCATGAAGTTTCCAGGTGTGAATGAAGTGTGAAGTGCATGTCAGCCAGTAAAGGGTGGACACTCCTCATTTTCAGGTGATTTTATCATCTTGCAAGATCCGACCCAAAGACAGAAAGCTAGGAAGATGGATCATGTCTTTAGTCATGATCTCTCATCTGAAACATACATTAGTTGTTAACACCTAAGGCATAAATGCCAGGTATACAGTCACATGGTGGACTATAATGGTTAAATGTTTTAACAAGAAACTGAGCAGAGAGCAAGCATAATCAGGGAAGGGGAAGAGACCTAAGTTTGTTTCCGTTTCTATCTTGTGTCTGTTATCCTCCAAATTAATTTTGTCTCTACTGTACATAATTTTACACAGAAACCACAGAACAGTGTGGTTTCCTGGGTCTGATGTGTCAAGGTGCCGAATGTCCAGCACTTCCACTGGCTTCACTGCCTGCAAAAGGTCTTAAGCTCTCCCTTAGCTCGCCCTCCAAAAGCTTTTGAATACATGAATAATTTCCACAAATTGCGTAGGACCTGCTAGCTGAGCAGCATCTTGGAAAATGCATATCTCACTATAGCAGAAAGGTGCTGTTCTGGAAAACTTGAGCAGGTTTTTGTAGCTCAGTAAAGGCTATATTAGACTTTTCCATATTTTTAATGAATTTACTGAACTTGCTAGATGATGATGCAGTAGGAACCTCCCTACTGATGCTGCTGTGAAGAATGTGTTTGTGAATATGAACTGTGTATGTCGAAGTATGCATATGTTCTGGTATATGTTATATGCCCTTGTATTATTTGGTGCTATTAGAATAAGCAGTTTGTTCTCCCTCCTCCCCCCAAGAAATATTGTAGATAAAGGCAGCTTTGAGGCATCTTAGAGATGCCCAGGCAGCAAATAGGAAGGGTGAGCACATTTCTCATCTGTAAATATGCAGACAATGTTCTGACTGACTGGAGCAGCAGAAGACTGTGCAACCAGATAGCCCTGCTCACAGCATATGGCAGGAATTAGAGATTACAACATGGCTGCAATCAGTCAAAATAAAACTCAAACCAGACTCAAGCATATGCAGTAAAAGTAGAGTTAATTCCTGTTCAGACTTCACACTCTTAAATTAAGAAATTTTATCTGACAGCTAAATCAACTACATACACTGTGAAAGTGAAGACTGGGGACAAGAAGAATGCTGGGACAGATGCCAACGTCTTCATTACTCTCTATGGAAGTAAAGATGATACAGGTATGTCTCCATGTGATGGAAAAGGGTGGCACCTCATGGATGAATATAGCTGTCTGAGAAGACAGGTCACGGTCATTTTTTGCTTCCTCAATGCCAGTTCCTCAGTCTTTTTTAGGACAACTTCATGTTCTCGCTGTCTCTGCATACAACATGATAGCTGGGAGCATACCACCAGCTGCTGTAAATCATTGCCGAACTTTGAGATGCTGATTTGCACCAGCTGCCGGTCTGAAGGCTTTAATTTCAATTATAGAAACAGCACAGTTGCCTGGGACTACATTGCTGAGCAGTGAATGTGGTGACTGATTTGCTTTCCTCAGCAGTGAATCAGCATGCTCCTGAAAACCAGCCCTGCTCTGCCTCTCCGAGTGGCCCAGGAGCATTTATCAGCTGATGAGCTCTGTGCAGGGACTCTGGTGGCTGTGGCAGGGAACCGAGGGGTAGGACCCCTTTCCTTAGCTGTAAACACAGCACGGCAGCACTGTCCCTGTGGCATAGCCAGTGGATCACTCAAGCAAAGAGTTTCCTTGGGTGCGGGTGTTGATAGAGGTTTGGGTTCAGAGGGCAGGGGGGATAAAGCTCAGATCTCGAGATGAAAAGCCATTTTTCATGCGTTTAGCCATCTCCCATGTTCCACTGCAGACGTTCCCAGAGGATTTGTTTCACACACTGAACAATGTCCTTTTGCATCACCACAACAGGGATAGTCAGCCTAAAGGCCTCAAAGATTAACAAGAACAAATTTGAGCGTGGGAAGGTAGATGAGTTTACAGTGGAGTCTGTGGACATTGGAGACCTAAAAAAAATCAAGATAGGCCATGACAATAAAGGTAAGATAATCTGTTTTGTAATTTAGTATTTCTATGGGGTTCAGCACATTGCTGTATAAAATCTCTTCCAAGACCCCAAATGTAATTTACCTTTTGGTGATGGATCCTTGCTGTCACTTCGTCTGTTGCTATCATTATCTTTGTTGCTAATGTTATTAAAAAAAAAAAAAAAAAGAGAGAGAGAGAGTTTTTCTTGTTCCACATGGGACCTACAGACTTGTCTCATCTATTTATCAATATTTTTGTTGTTTTCATTATCAGGTGCTAACTGCTTTTCAGACATAGATGTGTCTCAACTACAAACAAGGGAAGCACTGAAAAGACACACTGATTCCTTCCTTATGGGGCACTGAGGGATAACTGTTCATAACTTCCCCGTTAATCTAAATTAATCCAACCAATGCAGTAAATGGCACTTCCACACATGCGTCTTTAACTTGTTGCATATAGAAATAAAATACATTAATTCAAACCTGCCCAATCCATTTGCAATGGTCTTTACAAATTCTATTCCATTGGCAAAAGAGGGAAATTTATTGTTGGAGGCCTGGAAGGCAGTGATTCATTTGCTGTTGTCAGTAAAGGTTTTGTGTGTTATTGCCTGTATCTCTCCAACCACAGGTAATTCAACGGGCTGGTTTCTGGAGTGGGTGGAAATCGATGCCCCATCCCTGGGCCAATGCCTCAAGTTCCCTTGTGGCCGTTGGCTGGATAAATCAGAGGATGATGGAGCCATTGAGAGAATTATCTTCCCTGCAGAACTGCAGACAACAGAATATATCCCATGTGAGCAGAACACTATTTCCCCAGGATACACCCATCATTACAGAAGATAAAATCTCACCAGTTCATGTTTTATTGGCTTGGCTTCTCCCTGAAATTGTCTTTGAGAAATTTATAAAAACATAATATGCCAGTTTCTCCAATTACTACAAGAAAGTTCCCCTGGGTTCTCTAGAGTAATGTTTCCTGTATTTTCCAAATTGAAGTGTCATTAGAAGCTATGTGACCATGTATGACTGCCTTTTTGCTCCCTCTTGTCCTTTCATCTCCAAGTCCTTAGCCCATTTCATGCTGGTTTCCCCATCTCCAGTTTCCCTTTGATCTCCCTCCATGCTAATGTTGCTGCTTCTGATGTCAAAGCAGACAGTTGTGGTTTCACTTCCTAGCCTTGGTCCCACCAGTGCCTTTGGCACTGTGCACCCCAGTCTTGCTGAAGGGCACTGTTCCACACTTGTGTCAGTGTGGTGCTTTTCTCACAGCATTGCAGCAGCCTGACTCTTTAGGATTCTCCATTTTTCCTTAATCTTCACTTCACTCCCCTTTAAATTAATGTTTGGGGTAAACTGGTATTAAAGTGCTGGTATGAAAATCTACTGCCTGCAGTTACTTAGATATCAACATTTACAGCTTCCCAAACTCTCTTTCTCTGCCTCAGTTTCCTTCTTCAGAAGTAATTGTAAGAATAACTACATAAAGACTGTCAACCACTTTGCTTTCAGTTGTCAACCATGGTTGATGCTGAATGTCTCTTTCATACTGGCCAGCTATCCACATATCCACATGAACATATCCTGCAGTCTCTAAGCTAAAATCAACTTTCTTTTCTGAAGATATCTGCCATTTGTACCTCCACGATGCTCTGACTGAGGTATTCCTCATGTCTTTCTTTCCCTAAACTGTCTGGAGTGGAAGAACAGACGCTCTTTGCTCCCTCCTTGCTTTCATCGGTCTCCTGGAATATGATATAGTCCTTATGTTTGAAAGAATAAATTTGTAAATATAGTGAACTTGTTCATGGGAGTGAATGTAAATCAGAGACCTTGTACGTGCTTTTCAGCAGGTTCTTCCCTGTTATCCCAGTCAATACACATTTGGATGCAGACGTTGACTATATAATTTATTAATGTCCCAGTACATAACAATGATGTAATAGTTTCTGGAATGCTGTGCCTTTGAGTACACAGTGTATGTAAACCTGATTTTTGTCAGCAGTCCACGTTCAGCATTTGAGAATAGACCTCTAGCAAAAGAGTCACACCAGACCTGGCAGTTTCCTCACTCAAACCATTCCCACCATACTATTTACCATATTCTAGTTTCCTAACTATTAACCTGGTGGTTTCAGTGTGCCAGAGGTAACTAAAATGGTTGGATTTGTTTTACGATGACTCCTGGTCGATTTGTCTCATGAAGAACGAAAGATGAAAACATGTCATTGGCAGTGCAATTAAAATCATGCCTGTGGGGATACTGCTTTAAAAGTGCCATGTGAATGGGACGGGAGTCTGACAACCGAAAGTTGTGCTGCTAGTGACCTTGTTACGTGCTGCTTTGCTGATTCAGTTCTAAGCTGGTGTTAATATTCAAACAGCAAAAGCAAGCACCACAGATTTCAGTAGAGAAAATCATTTTTAATTCATAATGCATAGCATGTGATTTTTGGTCTCCAGGATTTAATTTTTTTTCCCCCTTACATATTGGAGAAACTAGTCTAATTTACCTGGAACACAGGAGAGCAGATTTTGTTGGATTGGGCAGAAAGAATATTAAGTACCTCCAGGCTGACTCTCTGTAAAAGAAAACTTCTTCATCTCTGTTCTCCCGAGGGCTGTAAGTAGAGAGCCTGTGTTTTTAATGAATGATTAGCCTCCAATATGCGTAATCAGAGTTACTCCAACAGTAACAGACACTGTGCCAGAAACCCTCCCTCTACCCTTACAGAGATGCTGAATCTGAAATACAGCACAAAGCACTGTTGTGTAAAGAATAGCAAAGATGACTGAAGTTGCTGCAGCGTAGGAGGGTGCAGATGACAAGCAGCTGAAAAGATCTTGTTGAGGGACGTGAAATGGTGGAAGGTGGGTGGGTGGTGTATGGGAGAGGGACAGCAGGGATCCCGGTGACAGAGCCAGGGTGTTGAGTGCAGTGCTTGCAGGTAGCAATGTGGATACTGGGATTATGTCTATCCAAAGTAAAGAGAAGTTCCTGAAGCTAATAAATAGTGCCTAAGTCTCACCTGATATTTATTACCTATAGATTTCAGAAAGGAGTTAAGAGAGACAGATGTTTGACTCAGTCTGCGAAATGGCACCCCTGAACTTACATGTCCTCACGACACTGAGTGTCTGATTTCCCACTGTTATCAATAGATGTTTGGTCACTCACAAGTGGTGGATTTGCAGAACGATTCAGCTAATCCTGATAAAGATGCCAGCATTTATTTATTTATTTTTCTCTCTCTTTCTCCAAACTTCATTGACTTTAGTGATTACATCTCCTTTGGCTTCAAGGGAGATTTAGACACTTATTTGATGTGTGGACATCTGAATTTTGGTTTCCAAATCTGTGAGCTGAACAGCATCTCACCTTGGAAAAAGAGTGGGAAGGGACTTGACCAAGGATATTCAGCTAGCAGAGCCAGGAACAGAGTCCCAGTCTTATTCCTGGGCCAGTCTTCTTTCTCTGCAAGTCTGAGTCAGGTTCCATCTGGAGTCAGGACTGTGAAGATGGAGAAGGACAAGAAGGGACATCAGATCTTGGGTAATGGGACATTCTGGTGAAAGCAAGGGAACAGAGTCAGGAAGTATGTAGGGGCTTGATTCTTATTGTCCTGCACTCCCCACTGATCTGCAGGTATTTTACCTCATTTGCCTGGGTGTTAAGGACTATCTGCTGTCAAAGGATAAGGTATGAGAAAACTAGATCAGAGTGGATAGCAAGATGTTTCATTTCTTTTCCTTCTAACTGATTCTTGTTACTTGTTCAGTACTAAAAGAAACGGGAGATTTTTTTTTACAAACAAAGCTATCTTGAATATTTATATAATGCATACAGTTGGCTTAACTTCATCCATCTGCCTAGTTGCTCAAAAATTTGTCAAATCATGATTTACTTTAAGACTTGAGCTGCTGAAGTAAATCCTCTTTCAGTAATTTTAGATGGCTGATATAAATATCCTGAACACTTTCTGATCATTTGATAAGCCCCAAAATCTCAGGAAATGGACTTGAATCATGGTCAGTTGGTTTTATAGGGTTAAAAGAAATTCCTCTGGATTCTCATAATACAGATGAGCATAATAACTAAATGAGCAGAAGTGTAATTACTACCCCATCCTCTTTAATAGTTGAGTTTTCTAACCCAGATTTTATTTTAGGAACATTCATCTGCTGCTTGCTAACTTTTAAAATTATTATTATTTTCTGCCAATTTCTAAACCAGTTGTTCCTTACGAGATCACCGTCTACACCAGCGATATCTTTGGAGCTGGCACAGATGCAGATGTCTTCATTGTCCTCTATGGAAGCGATGCAATCTGCACTCAGCAGAAATCCCTGTGCCTCAACAAGAGAGAGCAAAGGATGTATTTTGAAAGGAACTCAGTGAATCAGTTCATCGTGGAGGTAAAATCAAAGACTTTTGCTCTCATCTTGGATTGCCCTGAGGGGATTAGGAAGAGAAAATGTAACAAAGTGGGAATTTTTCCTCTTTTAAGGAAAGATATTTGGCTCTTTTGCTCACAGAATGTGAGTTTAAATCCCTGTTCTACGACAGACTCACCATGTATTGGAGCAAATCACTTCTCACTGAGCAACTCAAATTTAGTAGCAACTCAAAGTTATCAACATTCAGTGTCCCTGTGGCCTAAAGCCATGTTAAACCTTGTAAGGGCTAATTCAGTTTTATCATGGAGGTGAGATGTACCCATGCACAGACATAGAGAGTTGCCTTTCCATGTCATTTTGAGACATGGAAAGGCAACTTTTTTTGGAAGGTCAGTGCATAGGAGTTTTTACATTTTCCATTCCCTAGACCGTTCCTGGCACCAGCCTAAGTGTGTGCTGAGTCTATCATGTGTCCCTTTCTCTACCACCCTTATTTGCTTGTAGTTTTCCTTTCCCTCACAGTTTGCAAGATTTTGAAGTGAACCAAATCTTTGAAGTATCTCTGAAACTAGGTGGCCTAGTATTTAAGAACGCTATACATTGTTTCACACTCCTGTTTCAGCAGATCATGCTGAAGTGTCTAGTCCATAGTGCTCACTGCTTGCAAAGTGCTCCATTTGGGGTGGATAGTCTGTTTTTTGTTCTAACTCAGTAGCATGCTGAGCATCACAGCATCATGCTTTCCTGCTCTGTGTCCTACAACAGAGAGATTGCAACTTTGCTGCAGGCCCCAGGATTTTCTGAATACATGGACTAACTTTTTGAAAGATCTTATCAAGTGTTTACTGAAGTATTTGCACATGTATACAGATAGTAAACCACTGCATGTGAATGACTGCTCATTTACATCTACAGTACTCAGCAATTCCTATTCATAATATATTCGTATGTCTGAGAAGTTATCAGAGGCAAAAATACAGGAACTTCAGCCCTGGCCTGCTCTTTTGGTACTACTTAATACACTCACCTTCATTCCTTGGGTGCAAAAATGACACTGACGTTGTAGAGGGCCTTACAAACTTCTCTGTGCTTTGAATTTGTTTTGTTTTGGTTTTTGTTTGTTTGTTTGTTTGTTTTTCTGCAAAATAATTGAAGGCAAATCTTAAAACAAGCTTTTTAACAAGTCAAAATGATTTGAGCCCACAGTGTTGTTGTATGGCATGAATTTTGTAAAATACACCTCCAACGTGATTCCTTAAAAACAAATAATATGACTTATTTTGGCAGAGCTTCCACAGAGTTTTTTAAAGCAGAGGTTGCATTAATACATAGGTATAAATCTTAAACTGAGTGTTATTGTTATTTCTTTTTTCCATAAGATTTATTTCAGGCTTGGCAGAATGTGAAACATCAGTAGTTTTCTTATATGAAGCAAGTGAAAATGCAGTTTGTTCTTCAGATTTATAACATTATATTAACCTGTCCCTGAACTTCATTGTCTCTTCACCAGTTCCTCTTGCTGCAGCAGAGGGGAAGGATGAGACAAAATATATTCTTCTTTCACTTGCTTGTATAGATCCATAATTTGGAGTTCAATAGAACTTGTAAACAATTTGGGGATCTCAGGAAACACAAACTGAATTTTGCCCATTTGTTTTAGCGTTTTTACTGCCTCTGCCATTTTGTATTTGGCAAAAGAGGCACAAAAACATTAAACTTGCCTCAGCTACATTCCAAAGTGATGCTTTGCTGGAGATGCCTACAGCAGAGTAAGGAACCTTTCTTATTTAACATGAACCTTTCCTGTCACGCATCACTTCATTGCGATGTATTGATTGAAAGCTTCGTTGAAAGATGAGTAGTTGGGCAGGAGGGAGGAGGAAGAATGTAATTTCCCCCAAGTGTATACCTGAGTGCATGCGTGAGGTTTAGAAATGAATTATAAGTATTTAATTATTTTGCAATTGATGCTTATGCTGTCTGAAATCTTACTGTGCTGAGGAGTGTCCTAAAAATGATGATGTCTTTACTTTAGTGTGGTACAATTTTGTTAGTTGGGAAGACAAGGGAGTGGTCTCCAGTGGTGTAAGCTGAGAAGTTCAGTTTTGTAATGTCTCCAGGAACAAAATTTTCCAAGTCCCTTTGGAAAGCTGGATGTCCTTCTCCTATGTGCAAAGGAAGCTTGCAGTCAGCATTGGTTTTTCAAAGGCCAACTATGCAAAAGTGTGCACTGGAATCACCAAAAGGTATTGCTTAGCAGCAGACATATATTTTCCTGTTCAGGCCTTTGGAAGGAAAGTGTCTTAAATATAATATACTAGTGACAAATTACTCCAGTAATAAGGTGAGGCATAAAAACATAGTAGCCATTTCATAAGGTAGCGATTCTGTTGACTTGCTCAGAATGGCACTTGGGTTTTGTGGCAGAACAAGGGAGGGAATATAAAATGCCAGGTTGTTAATATTGTGCTTTGATCTCAAGGCTATTTTCCCAGTGTTATAACAGTGCACAACCATCTAATCACATAAGCTTTTTTCAAAGGTAAAGGGATATAGAAAGAACAATTCTAGATGCAGCAGCACTGCAATTCCCCCAAACTACCTTCATTCCCACTAATACAAAAAGCTTGGGATGCAGGATTGCTGCTGTGCAACCAAAGCTATCTGATACAGAGGGTAAGTTACGTAGTGCAAAATTCTCTCTGTTTTGGGGATAGATGCTCAGCTTTACTTAAAATACAAGTTAGGGCATATTTAGCATCAGCACCAGTATTTGCTCCCAAGGGACTTCATACAGACTGGAAATAGGAAATAGGATTTATTAGTAGTGTCTCAAAATTCACCTGTTGTTCATGCCATATTTTTCTTTCATTTTCTTTTATTTTATTTTATTAGCTGGAGGATGTTGGTGACATTATTGAAAAGATTCGCATAGGACACAACGGTGGAGGGTTGAACTCTGGATGGCATTTGGATCGTGTGGCAATTCGAAGACTGTTACCAAATGGGAAGGTAGGCTGTGAATCATGTTGCTCTGGAATACACTTCCATTGGCAGCTGCTTCCATTTTACAAAGAGGATTTTCAGTACACAAAGTGTGATTAACAGTGAAAAATACTCCCTAAACTACAACGTACATTAATGAACTTCTTCAGGCTTGGGGATCTGGGGACAACAACCATTTATTATCATGTTTTATTCTTAAAAAGTTGATTATACAATTGTGCAATCATTGCTTTTTTTCAAAAGTGCTGTTGTCATTGTAACTTTTTAATAGAATGAAAGGTATTTTCTCCTGGCAATGGATGGGAGGATAGCAGTGATATTTTTCCTTAACCCTTGGGGGTTTTTGCTACTGTTTTTGCTACTGTCCTTGGTTTGAAGGAGCGATCTGCCTGCTGGATTTGGAAGCAACATTGTGCTGGCTGTCTTGCTGGGCTGAGAGGGGAGATTCCTGAGTTTGTACCTACTGCTGTGCAAGTTCAGCCAAGGAACTATGGGCCTGAACAGTTGTCCTTGTGGACAACTCCACCTTTGTGGCTGGGCATCGCAGACTGCCAAAGACTTGATCAGATATCTGTGTGCAAGGGTCATATATCTTCTTCAGGGCTCAAATAATGGTGGATTTGAGTAATATGAGAGACCAAAGCTACATATTTTCATGAATAGATTTGTTTTGACCAATCACAGTGAAGAAATTAGATTCATCATTTAAAAATAAATAGTATTGATGCTAAACATGGACAATAAATTTTTAATCAGTCCCCTAATTCTGGCAGAGTAAATGCAGGGAACATTACAATGAGGGCAACCAAAAGGCCCATCAGTGTAAGTCCCATAATCATTTGTAAGAATCATTGAGTTAGGCCACAGGACTTATGGTTGCACGTGCCAACAGGTTTAACAGAGTGCAGCCAAATTGGAGGTCTTGAACCTCTCCACACAAGAAGCTGTTCCTTGGCCCTGCCTTGGGTGCTGGCTGTAGGAACAGGAATGAGTGTGGCTGCCAGGAAGAAAATCAGAAGATTCAGAAGAAAATCACCTCTTTCAGGGCCAGTTCAGAATTCTGGGCAGTGGCTGTATTTGGGAGCACCTGGGCTCTGTCCTCTGCCTTGTCCTTCCTCCCCTCATTGAGTGGATTTAAGCTTTCATCTCTATCCCATTGCTTAGGTCTGCCCCTTCCTCAAGCAGCTTCTGATATCTAGCATTGGTGTGCTCAGATGTGGTGAACTTACTGTTCATCTTGTTTCCTCCTTCATAATTTCAGGGGTAGACTTTACTCTTTGCCTCACTGAGCGACTAAAACATCTGCCTTGAACCTCCTCATTACACTCAAGCTTGTTTATACTTGTTATACAAGTTTCCACACAAACCAGTACTCATTGCTTGCTCCTGATCATATTTTTTGCCAGTCTGCTGTTGTCAGGTCCTCTCCCTGTGTATTGACTAACCCTAATCTTGTAGAGCTGGATTACATTATTGAGCAAGACGATGATCTGTTCTTGGTCAGGGACTAGGAAAAACAAAGAGTGTGCTCTGCAAAGGCATGGAAACCAAGTGAAAAGAGATTCCTGGGCTCCCTCTTTCTATACCTGTGGTTGACCAAACACTTTGGGAAACTCTGACAGTTCAGTGTGAAGTGCTCTGCCATCACCCCAGAAAGGTGCTCAGGGCTCCACGGCTATGCAGTCATTACAGAGGTTTTGAAGGACAGACAGCAAGAAACCTGGGGAGGTGGAGGAAGGGAGGAAAGCGACTAACACCTTAAAAATGGAGAGATTTACAATTCCGCTGATCTTTTGATTATGGCATGGGAAAAAAAGAAGAAAGCAGAGCACTGCATGATGCCGCTGATCAGCCGCAGGATATTATGACCTGCCACAGGATAGCAATATGCTGCCAACACTTCTAAAAGCTGTGCTACCTGATTAGACTGCTAAGATGTGTCTGGATGTATCTGTAATGCTGCAAAAGAAAAATGAGGTCAGTAACTTTTCAGATTAAATTGAAAGCACTTGGGTAAGAAACTAGAATTGTCGCATGCCAATAAAGCTCTGTCTTGGCATGCCAATTATATCTGATAATTATTTTCATTTGTTACAACTTGGAGAAGGGCAAAGAACTGACTGTTAACACACTGTCACACCCTGCCTCTAGCTTAGGGCCAGGCTCAAACTCTAATGAAACAAATTCTGTTTGGAGCTGCAAGAGGATTTTACTGTGGCTAACATAAAACTGTGCACTTAACATCACTTAAATATTAATGCAATCACTAACAAGGAAGCTCCAATAAAAACCGCGGCAATGTCATGGTGATTAACAATAATGACACAATTAACTCTTGCAGTAACTGCACATTATGCACAACTGTGCAGGCACTCAAGTCCCTAGATGTCCTATTACCAAATAAACAGGGATCGTATCAATGGCATGGATGAACAACATTATCAGCTTTAAGGAGCAGTTAAAAGCTTCAGCAAGAGAAGTGACTGAAGTGGGATCTCTACTGGGAGGAGAGAGTTTCATCACTGAAACATTGCTCTGGAAAGGCCTCTCTTCCCAAAATGTAAGTGGGGAGATAAGGACTGCAATTGCTGTTTGTTGGCTTGGTGTACAGCGAGGTAACATGGGTTATGTGGTCAGAGAGACAGTGCAGAAATAAAGATGCAGAAGTAGCGGTGTGGCCAGATGTTAAGCACTGTATTTTGTTTATACAGCACAAAAATCACTTCAGAGTAAAATATTTGAAATCATCTAACGTACTGTGTGTCAAACTGTTTGACACTGTGTAAAAAGTCATGCTCCAAAATACCTTATGGGCTTAAGGATTTCAAGTCTGGGGTTAACTACCAGCATCACATGGAGCAGCAGAAAGGAGGATAAATTGTTTTGTATTGACAGATTTGGGCTATCTGGATTCAAAGGATAGTTCTGCAGCAGGCTCCAGCAGGACACTTAACGGCTGTATCACACAAGCCCCTTGGGGGTGTTCAGCTCCTGCTTCTCACCTGCTTCTCATCTTTTCAGGGATCTGCATGATGACCTGGTCATACCAGGTTAGCGGGGACTGATCTGAGGTGCACAGCCCATTCCTCCCCAGTGAGCATGTCTGGGAGGGCAGGAGCCAGCTGCTCAAGACTGTTGTGATATTATCCAGCAATAACGATGCTCGATATTGTAACAGACAGAGCTTTCTTTTTTAGTATATAACTATGTTACATATATATAAAAAATAAATAACAAAAATATTATATAAAATTATATAACTTTTTAGTAGTTTTCAATAGCAAAAATAAATAAATAAATAAAAAATAATAAAAAATAAATAATAAATAATAAAAAATAAATAATGAAGAAGTGGCCCTATGTTAACTTGATAAATAACCGTGGGAATAATTAAGGGGGACAGTACTCTATATGTAACAGCTCAGTGACAGATAAGCTACTAGACACAGCAGAAAGCCCCTGTGCTACTAAAGAATAGAAATGCTGAAGTGGTCAGTAAGGAAAGGGCCGTTTTTTCTATTTTGTTGCTGTGAGCTGAACATTTTTTTCAGTTCAGACTTGTGGTCTGTGCAATTTGCGTGATGGCTCATGCCCATTCCTTTACGGAGACATAGCCTGGGGTGCCCAGCACACAGAACATCTCCTGCCTCTTACCAACCATCTTGGAGGCCTTACAGGAGTCTGTTCCTAATGAGTAGCCTGGGACTGATTTTGTTTACTAAGTGGAAAACACATGTTCTATTGTTTTTGTTTCTTTGATGATAGGAATCATATTTGTTTCCACCAAAGTGAGTCAAAACAAAGGATCAAAAATTCGGTATTTTTGTCCTCTTAATGCACGTATGGGAATTGCCTGGAAACCAGCTTGAGTCAGAAAATTGCATGGCAAAATCTTGAAGTATTGACTCAGAAAAATAAATAAATAAATAAAAATAAAAAAATACTGACTTCAAAGAGAATGCTGCCTGAGTAAGGATAGAAGAGGGACTGCAGAGTCTCAATAAAACATAGCTTCAGTGGAAATGGTGCAGTCCTGATTAGGAATGTGCAAGATCAAAAACTGGAACCCACAGGTTATCGTAGAGGACAATGATCTACTGGGTCGTGTAGCCAGTCTCACACAGCCGTTGGGAATACTGCTCTCTGCTACATGTTCAGAGCTTCTTCTCAGCGTCCTCAGATATCTTCTTCCTGGAGTCTGAATGACTGAAATATTTTGTCATGTAAAGATGCACTCTGTTCTGCTTTGTCTCAACAACCATACCCGTGTGGGTTGTTTGCTGCCATGCCTACTCTTTCAGGTCTGTGTATACTTACACAGGCATGCATACATGAATTGAAAATCCTTGCTTGCATGTCAGGGTAGTGTTTTCAAAGGAGGAATGCTAGCTCGTGTTCGCTTTGTTTTGAAAAGCTTCTCTGTCCTGTCTACTTAAGGGCTCAGAAACTGTCACATTTCCATGTGAAAGATGGCTTGCAAAGTCTGAAGATGATGGTGAGATTGTCAGAGAACTGGTACCATCTGATATCTTTACTGAAAAGCTCATGAAGGATGGGACACTCAAACAGATAGAGGAAGAGGTTGAAGACCCATTAGAAGGTAATACTATGGTAGGAGTAGAAAGAGGTGTATTTATCTGTTATTTATCTGTTTTTGTTTGTTTGTTTGTTTTGTTTTGTTTTGTTTTGTTTTGGGGGGGGAGGGGGGAAGTGTTTGGATGTGTAGTTCAAGCAAATGTACTGTTGATACTGCCTGTTCACTATTCTTTCTCTTCCCATCCCGTGGTCTGAAGCACTTTACACCTGAAGCACTCCCATGTAATAACTGTATTGTTTTCCTGTAGGGTACTTAAAAGCCCATTGCAGCCACCCTTCCACACAGGCATAGTTAGCACATCTCTTTTGATGTACAGCAAATTCGCAATATCTTGACCTTGTCTTCTAGACTCTGCAAACACCTTTACATGCTTGCCCAAATTCACCTGTCTTGTGCACTCCACCCATTCTTATCCTACCCTGTCAGTCTGATTCATGCTCCTCTTTCCTCCCAAAGCTATTTTTACAATGCTCTCCAGGTACATTTTCATTAGAACAGGCTGCCCAGGGAAGTGGTGGCATTGGAACAGGCTGCCCAGGGAAGTGGTGGAGTCACCATCCCTGGAAGTCTTCAAAAGACTTTTAGATGTAGAGCTTAGGGATATGGTTTAGTGGGGACTGTTAGTGTTAGGTCAGAGGTTGGAGTCGATGATCTTGAGGTCTCTTCCAACCTAGAAATTCTGTGATTCTGTGATTCTGTACATACAAATACCCTCTAAAAATTTGGCTCTAGGCAGCCACCCTCACCTCATTCAAATGTTTCTAGGGAGCAGAATAATTTATTTACCAGCTCTATTTACTGTTCAATCTTATAAAGTGTTCAGATTCCGTGTTTGACCCTCATGGTACAAGTACCTGAAACAACTGATATTTCATCCTCAACTCTTTGCTTCCCTGTATGCCTGGCTGTTCCTAACTCTTTCTTTCGCTAGGACCTCCTTTTCCCTCATTGAGCTCCTCTGCCCTTGGAAGAAGTTGTGAACCTTCCTGTATCCTGAGCAGAGCAAATTGAATGCAGCTGCCATCTTCATTCTTGGTTCTTGCATCTGGTAACAAGATGATTCAACAGAGGAAATCATTCCTCTGTTTCTTTTCTCTCAGCCTGATTTGCATTTACAGTACACCATTGTCAGGGTGGAATATATATGAATGCTAAGCGTTTTCTACTGTCAAGGAAGTATAGAGGTGCTTTGTGTGGTGTCTGTAGAGGCACTTTGTATGGAGTGCAGCCTTTGCGCTGTTCCTTTAGAAGAGAAAGGTGTACTCTTTCCATCTGTTAGGAACTACTTGGTAGCTTATGTGATATTTTATTTATTTATTTAACTGTATTATTTTTTTTTTCTGATGGAGGAAAAGACAGTTGTATTATCAGTTAGTAAGCACCATGACTGCTAGATATCTTCATGACATACTTTAACCTACTAACCCATGTCATTTTGCCTTGTGGTCACTATCATGTGTTAACTAATCTGGGTGGCCCATTTTTTCTTGCTAAACCCAAATCCTTAAAACAAGTTCTACAAACTATGGGATAGGTATTTGAATAACTGAATATTTCTTTTGGCTGAGATTTAGGGTTAAGTCTGCATTTCAGTCCTGAAGGTGTCCGGAAATGACAAGCAAAAAACAAAGAGAGATGAAGTGACTAATTAGACTGTATGCGTTCCTTCCTTCATTACTAATGTGGCAGTTGTCACTCAAACACAAAGCTGCAGCTGTGTATAAACATAATATGGAGAGGCAAACCAGAAAGCCTGGCATTGTATCTAACCTATAAATGCTCTCATGTGAAGATTTTGATACTTTTTTTAGAGAAATAAATGGAAATATTTCATGTACTAAGAAGAATAGTCTCTGTTTTATTGGGAAAGAAGGAAAAAACATGATTTATATTTTCTATGATGTTGTTAAGGTACAAAGAAGAATATTAACAACATATGTAGCAAATCTCCATGACTAAGACTTTGTCCCTCTTCCTCATCTGTATTGCCATTGGATTTGCAAGGAGGCATTCTCTAGGGCTTGCATGTCACCAGGGTAATCAGAGACTTGCACAGTTCCTAATTGTTTTCCTCGAGAAGATGTTCTTGATTTGTTTTCCCTATGTAATTAGGAAAAGAGTAGCAAAATAGAAAAAGGAGTATTTAACAGGTTTATTAAAGCACATTATTAAAGATTTGATGGGGCTTTATTGGATCATCATTGAGCAAGAAAAAGAGAAAGGATACTTAAACAACACATCTCAACACTTCCTTAATTAAATATTGTCTGAAAAAAAAAGTACCCAGAAACATGTTCTCTTTCTGTTTGGGGAATTTATAGAGATACATGCCATTAACTCTAGTAATAATTGCACATCTGAATCCCTGGAGTTTGTTTATGGAAGATGGAGTATTAAGGATGCACAACACTGAACCACTTCTTCTCAGATGTAGGTCCCTTGGGCCTCAGTACAAAAAGGTGTTGAGTTTCCTCACCTCCTATTGACTTCGCATCCAGTAATAACCATAATGATTCTTTGCATTTTTAACTACATACTGTGTGATCAAAGCAATATGCAGGCATTGATTAGATGGAGAAAAGGAAAGTCAGCAAATTTCAGTCGAGTGCTTCCCCAACCTTGGGATCATTATCAGAAGCACAGAAGGATAAAGCATATGGGATTTTAACTCCCCAGGAACTGAGTAATTAGCAGAAAGTCTGGGGACCACCTTCTTAGGCAAATTCAGTATCTAAGATAGACGTTGAGAATTCACCTGGCCAGAAATCACATCTCCACTTCCTACTGCAGTTCACACATACAAAATCAGCGTGTTCACTGGAGATATCTACGGTGCTGGGACAGATGCTAATGTTTTCCTGAATATCTATGGAGATCTGGGGGACACTGGAGAGAGGAAACTCAGCAAATCTGAAACAAGCTTCAACAAGTTTGAAAGAGGACAGGTACGATTGCAACGGGTTAATAACACTTGATGTTTTGCAGCCTTTAACCTACCAACTGCATGACTGTCTTTATAGGCTGAGATTTCCTATGAGGGATGAATTGATTGATTCCATTTACCATCTTCATTACCTCTTAAAATGCTTTGTGTGGATTGTCAGCTATGTATTACAACTGGCAGGCACTGCAGCAAATAGGTAGGTGTTTCTGTGAAGTTGCTGGTAGAGACCAGTTTTGAGCTTTGTCTACACAGACTGTCTTGAATTTTTAGTTGCAGGCTTGAAACCGCACAAAACCTGAGGTCTCTCATTCCTCTACCCTATCTGCAACTGGTTTGCACATACATGCTGTATATTAT
The DNA here is from genome assembly GCF_009819795.1 of Aythya fuligula. Lineage (NCBI taxonomy): Eukaryota > Metazoa > Chordata > Aves > Anseriformes > Anatidae > Aythya > Aythya fuligula. The sequence goes on from NC_045593.1 coordinate 3,220,931, forward strand.
AATTTACTTTAGAGCATAATAAATTAATGGATCTTAAACTGTGCCTGTCCTTGGCAAAATAACTCCAAAAGTGGTTTTCTGCAGTCAGAAAGTCCATGAATCATATTCACAGCCTCATATGATGATACTCAGATAAAATGATGGCAAAGATTGTCTTATCTGGACAGTCCATATAAATCTAACTGGATTAGAAAGGGAAGTCTTACTTAGACTTAAAAATCAAGAGGTAAAATTCCAGGATATTCTAATTCACTGTGAAAGTAACATTTTGTGCAGTTGCCCTCATAGCAGAAGAGTGCTTCAAAATGCTCCCCTGCAGAACAGTTTTAATGCACAGAGATGCCTCTACATACCATTGTAAAGCTTTTAATCAAATGCCATCAGGTGAGACAGAATTTAAACACATGTTGTGCAGCATAGACTCCGTTTGCTTTTGTCTGGTAGATGATCTGTGCAGAGCTCATTAACAGAAGCAACTGCTGTTGAACACCCTGTAGGAGGACACATTTACAATACAGGCTGTGGACCTCGGCATTTTGTACAAGATCAAGATTCGTCACGACAATAGCATGTTCAGTCCTGACTGGTTCCTGGAAAAAGTAGAGATCCTGGACGAGACCACAGAGGAATCGTTCGTGTTCCTGTGCGAACGCTGGCTCTCCAAAAAGAAAGAGGACAAAAAGATAGAGCGTACTCTTTATGAACAGGTACAGTTACAGCTCAAAGCTGCAATCCCAGCCTAACTGCTACTAATAAAAATAAAACGGTTGAATATTTGGTTGAAGTCCATGATGGCTTGTTAGGGACTTATGGTTTTTAGCTTATCCAAATTGAATTTGTGACATTCAGACAAGAACTGAAAGTGTGGCCACTCTCAGCTCAGTATCGCTAGTACTGTAATTTGAAATATGAATAGAAAAATCAAGGACTGTAAATGAAACTCTTCAGCTGAGGGTCAAAATGCCTTTCTAGTGCACAGCAGAGTGTATTTCCCTGCTGCTCTCCTTGCTGTGCCCACAAAGTAGGTTAGTTACAGGTCCCACCATTCTAAGTCCTCAAGCCAAAATACTGGGTCCTTCAGCTTCACTCTTACTGGACTGTATGGACTTTAACTTTTCATCTTCTTTTTCCACTGATGCTGAACATCAAAAGACTAGTTCTGCTGCTACCTTTCAGAGCACCAAATGCTTTTTAGTGAAATGCCCTTTCTAGTTGCACATTCTATATTGTTTTATCAGGCTAATATAACTAATTGAAATTCAAGGTACATGCACTAATTAAAATTAGCAAACAAGATTAATAGACCTCTCTTCCTTCTATACAGTGATGCATAATAAAGCAGCTGATTATAAGTGCATAGTATTTAAGGAGTCCACTTAGCAAAACACAGTGACATTTTAATTGAAAGTTACCACTAAAATTATCATCAATGAAATTGTGCCAGTCTCATCTGGAATGGATGTAAGAAGAGTTACACCATGGATGAGTATTGCCATATGCCCTCTCATAAAACTGCAGCAGACAATGCTATGAATTTTTGTGGTCAGGCTTACCCCATTGCTGATATTAATTCATAGTGAGGAAAAAATAATCACTTTTTTTTTAGTTATGTGACTGTGTGGTAAAATCACCACGTTTATTGTACAGTGACAGTGAACACGTCTGCAATAACTTTCTAATACAATAGATGTTTTGCATCATCCAGTTTTGGAGTAGTCTCCCTCTTACACTCTTTAACCTGTGCTAGGAAATTTAGTCTGACACCTGATAAGCAAATCTGGCACTGTTCCATCTGTCTGAATTTTCTGTTGTTATTGCTCACACAGGTAGAAGAAAAGTCAAACATACCATTAAAGTCTATTAGGTCCATTATATTTTATTTTATTATAACACACATCCAAAACAGCCTGTCAAAGTTACTACAATGAGGTAAATAAATGACCTGAAGTATATTACAAGCTGTATGTATTTGAGCTACACTGAGCCAAAAGCTACCTGGGGAACTAGAGGCATTTCTCATCAAGTTGTTCTCTGAGGTACATAGGAACAGCTGACAACATGGTGAGCACTGAACCTCATTACCCTGCCTAACATGCCTTTCTAATTAGAGCTATGATGGTGAACGGAACAGCCTGAGTGGTTCGTCTCTCAGCCTGTCAAGTCAGGATAGCAACGCAGACATGAAGGAAAAGAGAAAATCCCGTTTGGTCAAGGCAGCAGAAGAAGGATTATGTAAGTGAGCAACGTGTCTGGTTGCATGCATGCGTGTGCTCTTGGCTTTCCCTCCTCGAGAAGATGTGTTTGTCCTGGTGAAGAGCAAGGAGAGGCAGAACAGCAAATTGCTTCCCTTCACCTTGTGGTGTGGCCACTTTGGGAATGGCTGAAGTGTCACAAGGACTCTTCAGAACTAAACATAAATAAAAAATAAAAATAAAAACCCATAGACCTGAAGACTCATACTCCCTCCCCTTCCACCAATGACCACTGCATACATCACTTCAGAGCTGGGGAGAAGAAAGGGTGGTGGTGCACTCTGAATAAAGGGGACTGATACAGTGAAGGGAATACAGCTTATGCAAGTATTGTATAATTTTGTCTGAAGTATCCTTTAAAGTATCTAAAGGGAGGGACCATAGAAAAGTCAGCCATTATCACCAAAAGATCCTCTCTTGGACTATAAGAGGCACTTTTCCATGTGATTCCTTAATATAGCTCTCATTGCTGATATCAGATGTTTTTTCCTCCTTTATCTCTTCTTTGACTTACTCAAGATGTTGTTTCATGTAGCATATTAGACATGAATTAACAAAGAAGGCTTTAAATATCTTGAGACCCTATTTACCATGCTTCAGCCACCTTCCCATTTCAGGATCAGACTGGTAGTGCCTCATCACCAAGGTGTTTGTTTAGTATGAATTTGAGTGTGATTAGCTTTGTATCTCCACAGTTTTTCTTCTTGCAACACATAGCTGCGTTACAGCTGCTGTGAGGTAGAGAGGAGAGTGGGATACAGAGAGCTGAGCAAGAGCACAGAAAAGTCTCTCTGCTCTCAGAAAACCAGCTTTGTCTGGGACCTTGTTGTTAGAATGAGGGTTCTTATAACTGTGTGGCAGAGGAGAGTCTGAAAGTGCTGTTGCTCCAAGAAGTCCAGGCAATCTGGGCTGAGGTTTCTGCTGAAATAGCTGATGGAAGCAGTTGATTGACCTGGCGTAAAGTTGCATTGTTAGGCTCTGGTTCTTAAGACAAATAAAGCTGAATACAAAAGTCTGTTCCTGGATTGCAGTTTACAAAAATTGCACAGGTTTTGCTTCTGCCCTGGCTCTGAAGGAAAACCAGAAGACCAGTGTTGGTCAGCTGAAGTTGGCCTTTGTGGAAAACTTCCCAGTCCGTTGATTTTCCTTTATAATCTCAGTATGATACAGGTCTTTTTCTCTGTATTTGTATACCTTTTGATTACTTCTAAGTTCCTGTATGCTGATTTACCATTTAAATTATACTTATAGTGTTTTTTTATCCTCCAGCAGGTCTTTTAGCTTAAATCAAGATTTCAGACGTGTTTTAACAGGGAACTGAGTATCAGATGAGTTGCTGTTACTGTCTGTATATGTTTACTTAGTCCATGTTGAACAGAAAATAATTAGCCTTGCCTTAAACTTCTATGGTGAGCCAAGTACAAAATGATGTAATTTAATTTAGGAGTTTAAGGTAGGCTTCACTTACATGGACCAAGGGAGCTGGTTACTGCAGCTCAGCTGATGCCCAGTAGCTGCTGCTGTGATGTGCTATCTGAGTTGCATGTCTCCAGGCTTTAAACTGTGAAGCAGACATATTGCTGTGCATTGTTTAACGCAGGCTGTAACTGTGTCTTGGGGCAACTCTTTTTTTGTAATCCCATATTGTGCTCAAACAAAAAATAAGTGATTCCCATGTTCTTTCTGATATTACTTCTGTGGTGAGACAATGGGTAACATCTGCCATGTTGGCATTCCTTGTCATTTCTCAAATAATGGGTAAAGCTTCAGCATTACTCCCATGAGAACCTGTCTCCAGCAGCACTGAGATAGTTCCCATCCTCCCCATTGTGCCAGGGTGGTCCTTCTTCCTTGAGTCCTGGAGCTTGTCACCACCTCTATCCCTGTCGCAGTGACATGGCCTCATTAAGGAAATGCATTTCGAAGGAATGTCAGATAAGATGGGCTGTGTGAGCCAGACAGGCACCTCCTGAGCAGTATAAAGACCCAGCTGTTAATTAGTCGATTAGGGAAGTGGTGTTGGGAGCTGCCTGGGAAAGGGAGTGATGGTTTGAGCAGCCTGGTTCTGACTCTCCCATGGTCAAGATGAGTGAATACTTCTGAGGGTAAGGGTTGATGTCAGGATGGAGTATAGAGACAAGCCCTGTTGACTAGTAATCTTCTCGGGTCTGGACTAAGAACCCTGCTCCACAGCCCTCATGAAACCTATTGCCCTGCAAGGAGGACATGTGCCCCTGAACAACCTAAAATCTGTGCAGGGACTTAAGGGCACAGGGATCACATGGAAAAGGGCTGGAGAATCTGTGGTTGGCCCCAGGCTTGTCTTCAGGTGTGGCCAAGTACTCCAGGTTTTGCATTTTCCTGGTATTTAAGAAGTAGGGCTGTAGAGTCCCAGAGGAAGAAGAAGACGATGGAGAAGCGATATAAACACATTAAAGGACTGCTTTCATTGCTTTAAAGGAAAAAAAAAGCAAAAGATGTTTCCTGCTGCCTGGTTGCTCTATATTTTTGTGCCCATTATTTAAAGTGGGGCATGATAATTTCTTATAGCCTTCACATTTTCAACATAGGTGCTTCTAGTACTTTGGTTCCAGGATTCAACATCAGTTGGAAAAGTTGATAGTTCTGTGAACTTTGTATGTCACAGGATAGGATAAAAACTGTATAAAAGAAATATTGTTTTAGAGCTGTTCTAAACAGGACCCTTAATATTCTTATAAAATCTCTTGCCTACAGCTAAACCTTTCCTCTTGTTAACACCAGATGCTCCAATGGTTACTTTGTGAAGAAGGCATCACATATTATTATGCTGATGTGCATACTGAAATGTAAATGATACCATAAAGAAGAAAATAAGTCTTGCCTAATCATCAGTTCATTTTGTGCTGGTACACAGATGCCTCAGGCTGGGGCTGAATGAACCTTTTTGGGTTCTGCTCAGTCCAGAAGGGTGGGAAGATTTGGTGTGCATGAGTTCATGACTTCCCTGATATTGTTCAAATATTCTTAGCTTTCATTAAGTTTCTAATCTCCACTTCAAAATATTGTTAGTTATCATAAAGCAAAATTAGATTTAAATCATGGTAATTTGAAAACCAACCAAGCTTTAGTCAAGGTTTATGAACTCTCATGAAAAATGAAAAGTGATGATGAAGCTGGGCTGAGTTTTGAGTCTGTGGCAATGCAAGTTTCAGATTTCGGAGTCTTTTCAGAATAGCTTGGATAGCCTTGCAGAAATGTTCTGAGAAATCAGACGAGTATTCAGCTTCTAATTCTGCACCACCCGCTCGGCCTACCCAAATGAGCTTTTGGAAAGCACTTGAAAAGCAGTCTGGCACTTCCTCCCTTTTAACAGCTGAACTGAAATTTCTGAAAACCACGTACACACACAAGCACACACACACACACAGAGAAAAACTAAGCGAAGTCCTAAACCTTGGCCTGAAGGTTTTTCCTCCAATCAATATTATTTTGTAATGCATAAAATTATTGACTGGCCTGCCTTTAGTACAAAGAGTCTGGATTTGCAAAGGGAGGCTGAAACCCTGAGCTGCCCCATAGATCACAGCCATCCTGGGGCAAAGCACAAAAGAGAACAGTTGCAGCTGTGCTGGGATATTCAGGCAGTGATGGTTTACCTTGGAGTCAGCGTAGACTTAGTTGCCTTTATTGAATGGTGAGTGTGAGATCATTTTCGTCTAACAGCCTACTTAAGATTTATGTCCTCAGCCTCTTATCTTCAGGAGGGTCTCACAGTGTAAATAAAAATTCAAGCCCTCTGCTGTTCTGTCGCTTATTAGGGAGGAAATTGGACAGCATTATACCTGTATAAACTCCTTGCAGCCAGCAGGGCTGTCAGGGGAATTTAACCCCTGCAGAACTCAGTCTGAAATGTGCATGTGAAAGTGGTTTTCCATACTCATTTGTAGCTCAGTGCAGCATGGTGTTATCCCTTCTCCTAATGAATTCAATGGGACGTGAAGCTATTTAGCATGCAAAACTGCTTTCTCTGATAGGATTAGTCCCTGGTTTTCTGAAGTCTTGCATACATGTGTATATGTGGTGCTTTTCTGATGATTAAACCTGTCTGTTACAGTGATCCCATATCACATCACTGTCACGACGGGCACGGAGTACGACTCCAGCACCGACAGCCGAGTGTACATCATCATCATGGGCCAGAAAGTGAAGACGGAGAGGCTGTGGCTGGATCTCCCAGAAGGGAAAGATGAGTTTGCAGATGGCTCCGTAGAGAAATTCTCTGTTTGGGGCCTGGACGTTGGGGAGATCAAAAAAGTGGAGGTACTTTGTGAATGCAGTGTGAGCATGGGGGGCATATGAAACGCACAGCCAAGGAAACTACATGTTCCTGTCATAGTTGGTGACAGAAAGACACTTGGGTCTGAAATGAATGTAAATGAGGATGTGCTAATGAGATTTCATATGCACCCAAACCTGAAAGAAGTACTCTTTATGTCTGGCAAAACTGACATCCTTGGGAGGCAGAAGATAAACCCGAAATATAAGGAAGTTGTAACATGTTGCAGTTCTGTCCTATCTCTGGCACTGTTTTTTCTTAGCCAAGCCCTGTTATTGACAGATGCAGTGAAGGTTCCCAGGATGCAGTCTTCTGTCAGTCTTTTTTCCTAGCTGATTCTTATAGTACTTCCAGTTGGGTTTCATAAATTGCCTGCAGTGAAGAACACATCTTGTATAATTTTCTAGCTAAACATGAAAATTGTTTTCACAGCTTGGAGGATCCAGGCTTAGAGAAGAAAATTAATCATCATTCATAAGTAACGTGCACAAATGGATTTCAGAACAGGATCCATTTTTTCTGCTATGGCTTAGGGAGACAGAATTTGCATAGACTCTCCATCACTGAGCCTAAACTTCACATGAATCTTCCAGACAGTTTGTGTACATCATTCTTGTTTCATATGGCAGTTCCATCTCCTGAACGCCTGTTTCAGCCCCCAAGTGCTGAAAACAAGAGCATCTGAAGACTTCGTGAGCCTATTTTCTTTAATTTTATTTTCTCATTTTTATTTTATTTTATTTTTACACCATGCCCTGGGTTACAGTAAACCTATATATTGGTGAGCATACTTGTGTATTCAGACAGTGACAAGTGAAAGAAATACATAGAGAAATCCTAACTAATTAAAAAATCTTTGCAGTTTTAACAGCCGATAGACTGAAGCATTCCCACTCATTTTCATTCATGCAATGGATTCTGACACTTGAGAAATCTCCATACTAGATTTGAGTTTATTATCAAGCCATTGATATTTCCTTAATGCACTCCAAGTGCATGGTTATTATGGGTATTAGAGGCACTTTCTATCTAGCCATTTCTGGGTCAAACTTGAAAGTGAAGCCAGTGCATAAATCCTTCTCTTCCAGACTGTGTGCATGTGCATCTCTTCCAGCCTGCTTAGCCTGGCACAGAGCAGGAGAAAAAAGCCCATATAACCCCTCAGTGTCAGAGAGGGAGGGAGAGGTGGCTGGGGAAGGAAATGGGCAAGAAAGCTGCAAAAGGAACAGTGATTAGGGTGAGGAAAGGACGGAGAATAGGAGAAAATAGGAGCAGACACTTGGAAATAGAGGGAAGGAAGGAAAAAGAAATTATTTGGCAAGGATTACAAATGGGAAAGAAGAGAAAAAGTTGCAAATGAAATGCAGAGTTAGAAAAAATAATTAACACGTAGCTTTCAAGATGGATGATGTTCTTCTGCACTCTTTCACTGTTAACCTCAGTGATCCCACCAGTCTGTTGCCTCATCTCTTGCTCATTTTTCCTTTTTATTTTGTAATCCCCAGGCTCATGGCTGAAGGAGCCATCTGCACCCGGTTTTATGCCTTTCTTCCTGCAGTGCCCTATGCTTGGAAGGTCTCTTCTTGTCCATCCACACCCCAGTGATGATATCCACATGCCAGTCTGCATTGGTTGCCATGGAACCAGTCCATATTTTCCTTGTAGAAAATTGCAGTGTTCAGGGCCACTACAGAAAATTGCTAGTTATCTACTTGGGAAAAGTGAGGAACAGTTCGTTCTCAGAGTTGGCATTTGGCTGCTTCTGGAAGGAGGCAGGAGGTTGTGAATATGAGTTACCATGTGAAAACAGCATAGCATGGGGATTAAGGTTCCAGGAGCGCTCTGTATAATCCAGGCAGTAGACTCTGGGATTTAGCAGGATTGTAACATTTGCAGTGTGATGTCATTTTTAGTTTGGCATTATCCTCCTGTGGCAAATATCCTACAGTGCAAGCAGAAACAGTGGAGCATGAAGTAAGTTGAAAGGGGCCCATTTGTACCTGTCTTGTAAACCTACAGATATAATATTTGCTACTGGTGTACTTTAATAGACGTGCTGACACGAAAATAAGTAATATGAGTTATTGGTTACAGGCAGTTTATGCTGTCTTCTTAAAATCAGTTTTAGTATTTTTTTCTCTTATCGAACAAAGGTGTCTTTGTCCCTAGACTGTAGCTGCTGCAGAGAGACACAGGTGTGTTCAAAGAGTCCTGCACTGCTCTGTGTGTTTCCAAACCAGTTCTGGTTCAGTGCCTTTCTCAGTCACAGGCACAGAGTAAAGCCAAGGAGATAGAAGTATTAAGTATATTAAGTATAAGTCCAGTTGTCCACTGAATAGGGAGACCTGATACTGGAAGACCACCAGGTCTTTCTAATACTCTCAGAACCTTTCAGAATTAACAGAAACCCTCCCACCCACCCCCCTTCTTTTTCTTTTCTTTGGCATTGTTTCCTTCTGTCCACCTTCAGATTATCTCCCATTTTTCCCCTATTGTGGTCAACGTGTGTGTCAGCTGCTCTGCACAAAAAATGTGCCTTACTTTTGATGAAGAACCCAGCAATCTCCAGAGCACACTGCGTGTGAGTTACAAAAAATTTCAAAACAGAACAAGGATTTACCTGCCACTGAAATGCATTCAAATTTCTTCAGATATCTCAGCCTAAACAACTTGTCTTGATATCAGCATGCATGTCCAAACTACATTGGTGGATTCAGGTATTTGTTCTTACCAGGCTTAAAATTAAAATCAGAAATGAGCTCATGAATCCCAGTGACTTTATAATATTATTCTTGGGGACTGTGGAAAATCTGCTTGTGTGCAGGTTCCCCAAGGCAGCCAGAACGCAGGACGTTTTCTTCTGGCCCACCACTGACACCATTGGAGTTACAGGTTGCTGTGAAAATCTGGTGCCTGGCCATGTGTTGGAACAATGCATTAGGAGGTGGCTGTAATGAACTCAGGAGAACAGACTTCAATGGATTAATCATGATTTTACCTCCAGCTCTTCCATCCCTGCTTCACTGCAGAGCCATTGCCATGAACCTTGTCCACCACTTTGTCCACACCATCCTGCAATGGGTCTAGAAAAAACAAACTATCAGAGGAACTTTCAGTGTAGAGAAGGGCAGCCACCCTGACAGAGGGGGAATAGGAAAGTAAGTGTTGATATTCCCATTCACCTCACACCCCTGGAATCGGAGAATTAATGCATCCATTGTAGACTTGAAATTTCCCTAGTGGTTAACTTTAATTTTCTGCAGCTGCAGAGACATTAGTATAGTAATAATATTCCTAATAGCAGTGATGGCTGAGACAGATAAAAAAGATCACTTGTTTGGGGGCAAAAAAAGGATATGGCAGATATATTACCCTAGATATAGCAGATATATCACCCTAGATGAACTTGTTATTTAAAATTATTTCCCGAGCAACCCTAAATATCCTAATTTTTTAAAAATGAAAGCTAAGAACCTCATTTTCCAAGTAATGGCATGAATAACACTTGCTCTGAAAATAATGATCTGTAGGGAGGTCTTTTATCCAACCTCTCATGTGCAGAGATTTCTCTGGAATGACTGCATGACTGAGAGAGTCTCTTACAGCAGCTAAGATACATAATCTTCCTTGTAAATCTGAATAGGAGATGGATTTCTTGCATCCTTTACAGGGACTTGTGTGGGTCTTTGGAGAAGTCTGCCCATCAGCTGTTACACGGAGTTCTCCATCTCACACTGAGCCCTTACTAGGTCTGGCAGGGGAAATAGGAAACAGAGAAACAGCCTGATACGTGCATTCAACTTATGCTGACGCGGATTTGCGAGGGAAGAAGGGCTTGAATAATACACGTGCATGTTCGCCTAGACGCATCTTTCATCTTGTCTATGAAGCCTCGGACAGTCACTTTTAAGCATTGCTACAGCAGTGGAAGGGGTTGGACAGATGGAAGCGGATGCCTCCAGGAACTGGCCAACAGTGGTTGGTGGTCAGAGGGGCTGAAGTAAAGTAGTCAGAGGATGGACATGTTTTCATGTGAGTCAGGGCAGCCTGCCTATTTCATGATCCCTTTGCTTACATTTGGGGATAACAGCATCCTGCCTTTCCTCATGCGTGGCAGCAGATTTTCTGCACCCCCTTGCCCATATTGGCTACCTTGTACATTGATGCCTTGCCTGCTGAGCAGGGGTGGCACAGACTATTTCACAGCTCGCTCTGTTCCACTGTGGAATTGGTTTACATGAAAATGTATGTAGTCAATGCCATTAACCCCTCATCACTGGTTAAAACCAGCATTCAGGGCCTCTCCTCCAAAGAAATTCCATTTAACCAGCAGGTGTTTTCCCTGTGACTCTGCAGGTGGGGCATGATGGTGCTACCCCTGAGAGCTGCTGGCTGGTGGAAGAGCTCACCATCGTCGTGCCCACCAAGGGTGTCATGTACAACTTTGTCTGTAAATGCTGGCTGGCCCGAGACAAAGGCGATGGTCTCACCTCCCGAATCCTCAACATCCTTGATGCAGACTGTGTTAACATCGGTCTCAAGGTAAGCTCTAGGCTCATCTGTAGTGGTTGCACAGCCCTGTGCTGATATAGGTCATGTGCAAGCAGTTCTCATCCTTTGGTTGATGATTGTGGTTTCAGTCTTTTACTTACAGAGGAAGATATTTTAATCTCTGCATTGTGTGGCTACACATCAGTTTTTCTAATCTGGGATTGGGAAACCTTAATTCAGTTAGAAAATAATAATAATAGGAAGCTCTTGAAACATGGAGACATTCGTAAATTTGATCTTTAAAATGAATAGCACATTAAAGTTGAACAAACAGTAGAAAAATATATTGTCTTTCCATCCAAATATAAGAAATCTGATGTAATGTGTGCTATGCCATATTTCAACAAAGGACAAATTGGAAAGCTGAGCTATGCTGAATTTGGAGGTAAGATTTATAATAGAAATACCAGTCTAGATGAATGGGACAATAATACCCTGTTTAATACCTGTATGGCAATTTTAAATCTCTATAGTTTTGTTTCTGTTTGCAGTGAGGTTGCACTTTCAAAGGACATTAATTTTTCTTTACGCTGCTCTTGATCCCCAAGCTAAATATATTCTCCTGAAATATTTTGTTATACACATGCACAAAAGCTTGCTAACATTTTTAGCATTTGTGGAGGATTCAACAACTCAGCGCAGATTTCAGTAAGTGGGGAAATAAACTCCTTCAGACTGAATACCAAGGTTAAAATCTAACAGCTTAAAAACTTCGCATTGATTGTTTAACCTCCTGGATAAGGTTTGAAAACCCTATCAGTGATCTGATGGCTTGCCTCTAGATTGAGATAGATGTTAATGAGGACTTACAGTCAGTCTTCCTTTAAAAGCCCAGTCCTGAATATTTATTTTCATAAGCATGCCACAAATAGACACATCTAACTAACATTTTTTCTGTGATGTTGAGCCAGAAACTCATTGAAGGGTTTGTAGGAAATCAGGGGAGATGTTTGAATCGTGAAATCAGAAGTACACATTTGACTTTCTGATCAGTCTCCTAGTTGAGGGAACTTGGGACTGTTCCCTCATAAATAAGTGTAGTTAGAAAATGAGTTAGTTTTTTGTTGTTGTTGTTGTTGTTGTTTTTTAAATAGAGTTCAAAGAAGACAAATACAAGTTCATGCTTTTTTGTTGTTTGTTTGTTTGCTTTGCTCTTGCTTGACCCTACACAGTCATATGCACCCATTTCAATTTAATTTTCTTCTTGCCTTGATATTCACTCTTGTACTTTTAAATTGAGTTATCTGGCTTCCCAAATGTGAAGAAAATAATATCCATTGCAGTCCTTAAAAATCTTTAATCTACATTTAAAATAGTTTAGAGTTTTTCTTCTCCTACCTATAGCAAATATATTGTCCTACTACGATTTTAAAAGTGTGGATGAATATGTGATGGACAAGTTGCTCAGGTCTGAACAAACATGAAAAATAATTTTACCATGGCATTATTCCTTTGCACTGCTGATTTATCTGGCAGCTACAATTCAGGTCAATAAAATCTGCATAACAGCTTACTGTTTGAAAAGTTTTGTTGGGGCTAATTTTTTATGTTCGTCCACCTCTTAAGTCTGGAGGTCTTGTTACCATAGGCACAGGCTCGAAAGACTCTAAGTGGCCCAGAAGTCTTAATGCCACTGACAGTCACTGGGATTTGCACACTTTTGAAATATTTTATTCTGAATCTTATTATTCACATGTCAGGAGGAAAGAACAAAGTTAGGCTAATAAGGTGAAAATGATGCCAAGCAGCTTTTTACAAATTGGCATACCTTTCAAGTGTGAGATCTGGGAAATCTGATGTGTTCCCAGATGCAGTGCTGCACATCCCATTGGGAGATAGGGTAGCTGCATTTTTCTGCCATAAAAAGTGTTTAACCTGTTAATGGTGTTGGATTAAAAGTTACTCAGGTGGACACCAAGAACTTGGGGGAAGCACTTTTGCAGCTAAGGGAAAGAAAGAAATGTGGTTTTAGGAGCTTTTTTTTTTTCAATAATGAGCATTTTTCAATAATGCTGGGCAAAGGTCTGAAGGGGTGGGAGGAGAAGCCTGTAGCCAAGTGCTGGAGACCCACACACTCAATTCCCATTGAAGGTTTATCAGGTCCTCATCATGCCACAAGCATTTTCTCATCCTAATGAATGTCCCTTTCTCTTGGAGTGTGTGTAGGCTGAGAAAATCTGCCCCAAAAGTCCTAAATTATGCAAAGGTGATGGTCCCATAGCAAGTTTCATTCTCTCACTTTGCCTCAGAAAGCATTAGTATGGAGAAAACCCAAGAATCCATGTTGTGACTATTTCCTACAAAGAAGCAGGTCTCCCTCTGAGCCTGTCTAGCCTTTTGCCCAGGCTTTTGTGTGGGTTAAGGACAGCTGTTTGCATGAGATCTGATCATTTCAAATCCTCCCCAGATCCTCTATGAAGTCACGGTTGTGACTGGAGACATTGAAAGCGGTGGTACGGATGCCAGTATTTTCATGACTGTCTTTGGATCCAATGGGAACACCGAGGAGATACAGCTGGAAAAAAATGGAGACAGGTACAGTAGCTGTCATTTTTGTTGCTTAGAAGTGGAGTGATGACAGATTCTGGTTTCAGGGCAAGAGCCTTCCGGGGCTTGATCATGCTCCCACTGCAACTCATTGATTTTATTGCTTTTGAACTGGGCTCTTTTTAAGTGCTATTGTAATGTGTTTAGCAGAGTGGAGGAAAGGAGTGCACTGTATAGCCAGGGGAATAATCTGGTGTCATCTATAAGGATTTTGTTTAACCTGTCCCTCAGTAGCTTTAAGAGATAAACATTGCTAACAAAAACATGAACGTTTTTTGAATGAATGGTGAGACCCCCTTCAACTCCAAGAGGAGCTCTGGACATTGCATGGAAACCACAGGTACAATTTCTGCAGAATGCATCTTCTGTGGAAAACAAGTGATTTAATTTCAACATAATTTAGTGGCTGTGATGGGAATGTAACTGTATAATGAAAGGTAGACAAACCAACCCTCACACACGTGCCTTGGGAAGGTGCTGACTCTGCTCTGCCTGCTCCTCCCGTCTGGTGCACTGGGCAGATGTGAGCCAGCCTGGGACCTGAAGCTGCGTGAGGGGAGCCAGAGCTGAGATAGTAAGCTCCAGGCCTTGCTGAGAAGTGGGGCTTCTTAGTTTGGGCTCTGTGCCATGCTACATCAGATGCCCAGTTTGGGAACTGGGGCTGGCTTGCCTGCAGCTGGCACGAAAGGGACACGCGACAAAATCTCTCTGGACAGATGTGGTTGTACTGTGCAGAGAGAGGCAAACAGGGTGTGAACCACATGGAGTGCTGCACGGCATGCTCTGATTTTGCTAAAAAGGTGAAATCTCCTGTTTTCTGCAGCAGAAAGAGCTAACAAATGCTGTAACCCTAGTTTGACGCCAGCACTTCTGCAAGCCAAAAAAACCCACATGCTACCAATTCATTTCCTGAAGCTTTCCTGTTCCTAACACCTCCCTCAGTACAGAAAGCTCTGGCGTGCTGAAGAATGAGCATGGCACTAGGCATCTTTCAGAGGCAGGCTTTCGTCATGCTTTAATTTAATTAGCTGACGACCTCTGATTTTGATGTTCTCAGCAAAGCACCTGCAGAGTGTCAGGAGAGATTGAGCACTGTGCCACGCGATTCCAGCTCAGCTTGCGGAGGTGATGCTGGGCTCTCCTCGCAGCTCCAGGCAATGCAGCTCCTCCGCTGCAGCTTTGGGTACCACGTGTGGGCTGGGTAGCTGAAGACAAGGCTCCCTGCGTCGAGCTGTTTGCTGAGGGGATGTTTCACTCGCTGCTGTCACAGCAGAGTGGGTGTCTGGGCAAGCACGTTCAGCTAGGCTCGAATCCTTCGTGTGGTCTTGTTTGCTCTGAGGGAAATGTAGCAAGGGTGCTGCTGATGAAAATCTCCGTGAGAAGGGAGGCTGAGTCACGCAGGCAGCCAGAGCTCTGGGCTCCGCTCCCCACTGCAGGCATCCCACGTGTGGGCAATGCACCTGGGCCACCAGCATGTCCCAGTACTGGGGGCATCCCTGCTTCAGGACCCCAGGCAACCCCACACTGGGCTGTTTGCCAGTGTTTTAAGGCCAGCATTCAGTTCTGGTCAGTGGGAAAATTGATTGTGAGTGCCCATATTTAAAAGCAAAGCAGGGGTCGTATCACTGTGCATCACCAAAAATATCCAAAGGGACTGAGGCAGCTTCAAGACCTCAAAAGAGGGATCTCAGCTTTGCTCTCTGTGGCCAGGTGAGCAATATGCGTAACTGTGTGGCCTATCAAAAAATTCCCACTTGTTTATCTGTGTGGGATGGATAAACTCTACTATAAGAATATGAAGACACAGTAAAGGATTGCACACAGTCTGTGGGGTGTTAGTTGCCTGGGCTGTCTTCTGCCAGAAGATCTGCAAAAGATGATGGAAATCCGTTGTGGTCATATAAAGAAGAAGGACATGTAAAAAACAGTTAGTGATGTATTAATATCTTTGGGGATGAACTGGCACATCTCCACTAGCTAAAGGGTCTCTTTACCACACCTCGGACACCAAGAGTATGGAGCTTCATCATCTCTTCACTATCCTCTGCAGAGGACATGTGTGTGCCCAAATACATGTATTACTGATTTCCACACCACTCCCACGTGTCTTCCTCCAGCTGGTAACTACAGAGGCTTCCCTGGCTCCTGTTCCACATGGAAATCTCACCAGCCTTTGTGTGAGGGCTGGGCAAGAGCTGCCGAGAAGGCTCTGCCTCTTCACCAGGGCTGTCCAGGGTCCAACTCACTCACAGCAGCTTAGGGCATTGTGAAGAACTGTCTGTCTAACCTGTCACAGATTTAAGGCAATTTTAGCTACATTACTGCTATTGCCAAGGCCTCTGGGCAATAGAAATATTTATAAGCATAGACATGGCAGGAAAGCTAAATGAAATCCCTCAGATAAATGCCTCACTGTTCTGGAAAAGGCAAGGTGCCAGACAGCTCATATCGTCACTTTGTCCCTTCTCAATTTTTTTCCTGGTCATGTTCATATAAATTTAGGATAGAAATGTGCTCCTGGGTCACACAGTTTGTCGCTTTAGCAATTGTTACCGTCTCGTATAATGACTTCTTGGATGTAACAGGTGAGCATCAGCCTCACAAGCTGTAAACAGGGCATTCACTGAAGATAAATGATGGTTTGTTTTGCTGACAGATTGTTTAGCTTAGAGTTGTTCAGCGTGGAAAGGAGTGGAGTGAGAGGTCTCAATGAAGCTTTGTAGGAAACAGTGATGGTAATGAAAACTGATCACAGGATCATGGGGTAATTCAAGTTGGAAGGGTCACACCTTTTTCTGACATGGAAATGGGAATTAATCCAACCTGGACACAAAAGCACATTCTCTTTCTCATGGTGAAAGGCTGTCTTGGTATCCAGTACCACAAAGAGACAAAAAATGGAGAGGGGAGTTTTTCAAAGAGCAGACATAACCCTTAATAACTAGGAATGGACTGGGACCAAAAGGCCCCATCCAAAAGCCTCCGGAAGAGGAGAGAAAGCAATGCCTGGATGAAAACTGAGAAGCTCAAGCCAATCCTTGTTGCTAACATCTGCAGCCATGCCGGCTCAGATAATGGTGTGAGGATAATCACATTCATGCTGCAGGGTGTAATCTGAGCAGGGGATGGTAAAGAAACATTTTTTTCTTCACATCCCTGGCACTGCACAGCTGTAGGAAGCTGAGTACATTGCCAGGAATGAGACAGCATCATTATGGATTATCTGTAGAATGGCAGTGCCCACAGATTGCAGAGCTCTCTCCAAGCCTCTCAGAAGACCAAGGTCCCACCTTGTAAATCACTGACCTGGAGAAGTTTGTGCAAAGGAGGAACCTCAGCAGCAGAGTGCCACGCTGGTACTTGGCAGACCCATGCACTTGGCTGCCCTTCTGCCCTGCTAGGGCTGGATTCCCATCTCTGAGGCTGCAGCAGGTCTGCCAGAGTACCTGTGGGCAAACTGTCAGGCACATTTGCTCTGAACAGAGTAATGTTGAGCCTCAGGCAGCACAGGCAGAGGAGCAAGGGCTACAAGGGTTTCTTCTTGTCATCATTAACATTAAGAGAGAGGTAAGGTACCTGCAGTCCTGGCCAGTGTAATATCTTCTTCAAGAAGCATATGTTAGATGTTTTTTCCCTTTCCCTTCTTTCTGCTGATTGTTGTGGACAAGCAGTTCCCACACCTCCTTGTGTCTGTACGCAGCAGCCATGCACAGGGTAAGATGTTTGAAGCAACATTGCACAAACCCATCTTGGTTCTCACCAAAGACAAAGCTTGTTTGCAAATCCTAATTCCCCAAATTCAGGAAGAGGATGTGGGATGGTTTGGGCCCCTCTCTAACACCATTTGCCCGAACTTACTAAATGTAGGCTTTGGGCTCTGAGTCGCAAGGTTGCTGTATATAGTTAAGCTGCAGTAACTGTCTATCACCACGGCAAATGCAGAGTTATGTGATGTATCCTAGTGAAAGAAGATTAAGCACAACTGCTTCACCTTCTTGTAGGGATGGGCTAAGGGCAGGGACGTGGGCAGATGCCAAGAGAAAGGCGATGTGCAGGAACCTGGCTGTGAGTCCCTGCCTGCTGCTCTGGTTACAATCAGAATGGTAAGGCACGTTGCAGGCTGCCTGGAAAGGCTCCAGGTACCTCGTATGGGCTTGATTTTCCAGGGGAGGAGGAATCCCTGTCAAATCTGGGCTGAGGTGTCTTGCCAAAAACACAGTAGCTGGAGATTGCAGGGCAGAAGAGCTCGAGTCCCGTAAAGTGCACTCATAAACTTTTAATGTGAGGCTGCTGGCAAGGTGTAAGCTGCAGCGTGAGCAGGGGACCGTGGTGTAGTGAGGCAGCATGAATGCTCCTCGGTCTTTCACTCCCTCCAGATTTGAGCGAGGCCAAGAGGACAGCTTCATTATGGAGATCGCTGACATCGCACCCCTGAGGAAGATGAGGATCCGGACGGATGGGAGGGGGACGCGCCCACACTGGTTCCTGGAAAGGGTAATGTGCCTCACACCTCATCTCCTCGTGTACCTCTTGTGTTGAAGTCTCTCTGGACTTGAGAAACAGGAGAAAGACAGCAAAAGACTTGCTTTTATTCATTTCTTGCCTTTTTCTATTAATTTGCTCATGTTTTGTTCCTGCAGGAGTTCAGTCCAAAAAAGGGGGAGCAAGGGCAAAGCAGTGCTGTACAGCTGTTCAGCAGGCTTTGCTGGTAGACTCTGCCTCCCTGCAAAAGAGCCTTGGCTTGCCACCAGGCACCTGCACTCTTTTCTGGTCCTGGTGTTTTATCCCCAGCTCTGCAGTCCCGTGCCCTGCTCTGACCCCATGGGAGAGTGGTTACCCCTCTGCCAGGCAGTCTGGGATGGGTAGTAAATGTCCAGATAATCCATCCTTTCAGGCAAATTTATCTCTCCCTTTCTGTTCATCTAACATGCAGGCTGATTTCTTTCTTTTCCAGTTCGTAAAAGCAAATTGTCATTTTCTTTCTGAGTTTTGAATACAGCATGCAAAATGTCTCCGACTGCTGCTGCTGATTGTATTTTTCCCTAGTGCCCTATCTTGCAAAAAAGCTCTGTGATTGCCTTTATCTTCTCTACCCAACCACCAACTCCATGTAAACAGCACTTATGTTTGGGTAGTAAAATGTAGTTTCCTTGTTATGGGCCTATCATTGTATTTCTAAGATAGAGACAGAGTAACGTGCCAATTCCACACAATCAGAAGTCATTAAGGAAGGAAGGCATCTCTGCCATGTTTATTTAGTGTGCTATTTATGGAGCAGGTATCCTGCTGGACTGCTGTAGCTTAACTTTTTGATAAGAATAGGTAAAAACCCAATGACTTAACCCATGGCCAGAAAGAATAGCACACTTTTTTGTTTTTACCTTTTTTTTTTTTTTTTTTTTTAATTGGCTCCTTTATCCTTTTGGCTACTCTGAAGCTGTCTTTAATTTTCCCAAAAATAATAAGTTTCTAAATATTGGTCCTTGGTGGCCTCTAGTTTCTAGTGCAGTGATGAATTCACCTACCATGGTCTACAAAGCTTTGCTTTTTGAACATTACCACTTCTAACTTTTTTCATAGTGACTCTTGTGCATCTTTCCAAAGCAGTAGGCCTTCAGCATATGTCTTCCAAATAGATGTCACAGACACACATTTTATCTCCCTGCGGCTGTGGAGTAACTCAATCTGTTCTCTGATTTGATTCTGTCGTCTTGGTCAAGTTCCCTTTGCCTGCTCCCTTGTACCTCCCCCTGAGTTTTATAAATTGTATTCATATAAAGTGAAATCATATAAAGCTAATTCACCCAGGGGACATTCCAGATCTTACAGTCATGTATTAGCAATAGCTCAAAGGCAAGGGCCAGCACCTCTAGGGGCAGGTAGCATATCCCACGTTCCTCTCGCCAGCTCTGTCCAGCTCTTCCAACACCTCAACCTGCTGGAACCCACACAAAGTGAGGCTTTCCCAAAGGTGTAGGCAAAGCGTACTCTCATTTGGAGACAGCTGATGTGTTTATAGCCCTCTGACAGCTGTACAGAAGCAACTGGTGGACCTCTCATGCAACTCTTGGAGGAAAAAGATTTTAGAAACTTTTGAAAACCGTACCTCTAGTTTGTTTTTCTTAGAGAAACACAGCATCTCCTTGCTCCAGTGATAAGTAGAGAACTTTATTTATTAGTTTTCATTCCCACCTTCCCTGCAAAGGTAAACACAGCATTGGCATTCGCAGGCAGCGAGTCGGGACAGGAGCGCTCTGGAGGAGGGGAGGAAGGATTTGTGTTCCCTGATTTGTATTCCAGCCTTGAAAACTTATGTAGCTTGGTGTGACATGAAAACTGATCTAAGCCCATTTCCATTTCTGTCAAAAGTGCATATTAAAACTGCATAATGAAATACTTGTGGGGGTAGTGCTAAACTCTCAGACAGATGGTTCACAGTTAGTGCTAACTAGCACAGTGAAATGAGAAGCTAGATTAAGCTATCAACCCCGTAATTAACCATTTGTTGCTCCATTTATCTACAGGATATTCTCAGTTTTCTTGTTCTATTAAAATAACAATAAATGATCTTTTTAATTCTCTTTGGTCTTTTTGTACACTATTTGCTGGCTATAATTTATACTGCTTTTGGTTTACCAGAAATAGAAGTGCATAAATACCAATTAAAATGCATGAATTATCAATGATTCTGTACACAGCCAAAAGATTCAATTTACAAGCAGAGAAGTCGTCATATATTCTTTTTTTTTTTTTTTTTTTTTTTTTCTGTCTATATAAAATACATTGAAATTTCATTCAGAATCTCAGTAATGCAATGAACTTGGAGCCAAAGACTCCAACTGCACCAAAAGTGTCAATAAGATTTAAATGCTGGTACTTAATCTATGAGAGGGGACAAAATTAGTGATGTGCCTGGCCAGAGTGAATGCTTTAGATTATTGCTATTATTGCTACAGCTACTTATATCTATGTACATTGTATGACATTTCATAGATGTGGTGCCACACTTTGCAAGCAGAAAACCCCTCCGCCCAAACGCTGCACTTCGATGAGCTGGAGCATGCACAGAAACATGCTGAAAGCTCTCCAAAGCAGAACAAGTTCCTGACTTCACCACTGCTGGGAGAGACGTGGAGTTTGGATATTTCCCTCTGACCTATTGCTGAATCTTATATTCTGCCACATCAAGCTACGACTACACTGCTTGGTGTTTCTGAAAAAAAATCAGAGAATAGGTGATTCTAATTCAGGGACATTGAAATGAATGCTTTGGAAAGCTCCTCCTGGGCTAGCCAGTTCCTCAGGCCACATGAAGATTTCACCTGCTGCCCAGTGCCTTAGACAGGGAGTTGAAAAGCTAGGAATAAGAAGGGATGAGAGCTTTCCAAATGAAGTAACAGGAACTGTCAGACTTGAATTCTGCAGAGTTGGTTCCCTTGGCATTTTAATGTTACTTTGTGCTGTCAAAGCCAGGCAGATAAGAAGCTGTCTTAATGAAGCACTAATTGCATTGCATTCAAACGTCACCGATAATCCTGAATGTGGGACTTTGTCTTTATTCTGTTCTTCTTCCTTTATATGAAGATTAAGAGAATTTGAGACAATTCATTATAGCTGAAGCTGATTGTTGTTCTTTGCCACAAAGTCTTTCTGTTTTACAGTCAGAGGACCCTGTCTTTAAGTGAAGACTAATGACATGCAGCAGGACCATAAAAAAGTGTGGTTGAGTCTTTAAAGATGAAATCCAGGACCTACTTATTTTGGTGTTAGCAGGGTGTGAACCCCTGGGGAGCTTATTTTTTATTGCAGCTTGGAGAAGCCTGGCGAGAGGTAAATCAAATGAATGGACATGTCAAACCTTCCCGTTACAGCATACAACACACTATTAATTTCAAGTCACTGGCTTAAAGTTCCTGGCAGCTGCAATATTTGCTCAGCTACAAAGCAAATTATCAGCATTTTATTCATACACACCTCTCCCACTTTCTTTTCATGTTTTATAGGTGTTCTACAGCCCGGTTAAAATCCATGCATAACTAGCGATAACGCTTAAGCTTAAAAGCATGCAGGATGTCCACAGTGAGTTTTAGGTATCCTAAAATAATAGTTTATATGGAAGCATGACCCTCATCATCCAAATCACAATTCTGCATCAGCCTGCATGTGTGCAGCACATCTCCTTCTAGGACTGGATTCATTTTTGTGCCCTTTTAGTCAATGAAAAGCTACATTCAGCTTTTGTCTTTTCTGCCAAATTATTTAGACCTCTTGTAGTCAGCAGGGAGACATCTGAGGGTCGGAGAGGTGCCTTGAATGGCCATTTACTTGTCCCAAGCTTGGACAGCAACACAGGAGTGATGTGCGGGTTGGGCACCCATGCTAGGTCAGGTAGCAACATAGCCACACTGGGATTTAGCAGCCAGCTGCCATAGGCCTCCTGTTCCCTGCATGCCCCTTTTAGAATTTAGGGCATTTTAGTAGCCAGACGGTTTCCCCTAGACAGCATCTGGAGCACTGGGCGGGTTGTTTGAGAGAGGTCTGACCTCCTGGGCTGCAAGGGTGCTCCAGCTGGCAGCTCTGATCTGCTCCTACCCCCTGCTGCTTCCCTGGCATTTCCCTGCAAGCTGTGCCCAGGAAGTTTTGCTACTGACAGGATCACTATCGGTTTTGAACAGGGCAAAGGTAGAGCTGGCTGAATTTTTTCCAGTGAAGAGTTTATACACCTGGATGAAAAAAAAAAAAAAAAAAGACATTTTAATTTGATGTAAGGTTATTCATGGTTCAAATTTGCAAATTTCAGCCAAAGTGAAGTTTCCAGGTTGGACTCCCAAGAGGATGTAGTTGTGGTTCATGCACCCGTGAGAGAGGAGACTTCCTTCTGCTCTGTACCCCAGCAGAGGTGCACCGGCCAGGCTGGAGGAGACCTGAGGTGACCAGGTAGACACCTGGGTCAAAGCAGGGTTTTGGGTCAACTTCTCTTGGCTCAGAGAACAGTTCTCTGACCACAAATAGTGTCAAAGCATCCATTTAGAAAAGCGGGGGAGCTTCAACAAAGCAAAATGTCCTGTAGGGGTGAAGGTGCTGTGTGATGGGTCCCTGGTTAGCATTAGGCAGAGAGAAAACCCCAGATGAGTGTCCTACCCACAGAATTGTTCAATACACACATAGCACTTGTTCAGCTTCAGAGCAGCTTCTGCTCTCTTTAAAAATGTTTTTTATAACCTGGAACAATATTCTTCTTTGGAATTGCTGAAGGCTCTAGCAAAGCTTACTTGCAGTCAGCAGATGCAGTTTGAGGACAGAATTTAAGCATATTTTCTCTCAGGATTTTTAAGTTTCTTAGGCTGAGATATGAGAATGTAGCAGGTCACAAAGATAGTCAAGGGTGGACACCTATGACATGCTAGGAG
Source organism: Aythya fuligula (assembly GCF_009819795.1). NCBI lineage: Eukaryota > Metazoa > Chordata > Aves > Anseriformes > Anatidae > Aythya > Aythya fuligula. Next base: position 3,244,009 of record NC_045593.1, read on the forward strand.
AGGCTAAGGTAGATCGGGCTTTTAAGCCTTGAGGAGAAAAGGCTAAGGGAGAACACAATTGCAGACTTCTGCTGCTTGAAAGGAAGGCACAGAGTCCCTTCTCAGAGGAGGGCAGTGAAAGGGCATGAGGCAAGGGACGCAAATTGAAGCAAGGAAAATCATAGTCGGATATAAGGAGAAAAGCCTTCACGATGAGACTTGTGGAGCCTTGGGATGGGGTCCAGAGGGCTGGGGAACCTCTGATCTTGAAGATTTTCAAAACTCAGTTGGACATGGCTTTGCAGTTAGCCCTGCTTGGAGTAGCAGGTGGGTCTAGACGCCCTTTTAACTTAACTCTCCCCAATTCCATGATTTTTCTCTTCCTAATATCATGTCACACTTCACTGATAGGTCTTTCCATGGCCTTTGCAGAGATGTGCATTGCAAGATATTGTTTCTTGATGCACTGCTTCACTTAGGTATGGTCTCTGTTTCTGTCAGATGGTAACATAATACTTTCCATCCCTGTCTCTTCCCTTTGCTCCAGCACCCCCCATTTATCAACAAGTTACTGCCAGATTTTTGCTGTAGGCAAGGGCAATGCCTTTTTTCCAGTCGACTGATGCTCTGCAGAAGCCCAGTTTGACCAAAACATGGAAAGACGGGTATTTTACTTGCTATGTGCTGGAGTAGCTGTCTTCCGTGTTCTAAATAAGTCCTTATTCTGTTCTTATCACCACAGCATCTGAGCTCCTGCCAGGGACACATGAGGCAGTATGACTAATATCTGTTGCATGTTGTTTGTTCTGTCACCTTTTCCCAGAGGGAAAAGTGTGTGAAAGCATTAAGTTCTCCTGGCCTAATTTTTCCTTATGCATTTCCTTAACTTGTTTGGAGTTGGTTTGCATATCTCTACAGTGATTGTTGTGTGTTTGCACAGAAGAGACAGGTGAAAGAAAGGTACTATGAATTTCAGGGAGAGCTTAATGAGGTTTTTAAAAACTCTCTGTTCTTTCTTCTTTGGAGTTAGTAACGTACAGACATCCAGGAAAGGTCTGACTCTCATAGAGATGAGCTCTGCTCATAATTTATGTCAGAAGACCAAATTTCTTCCTATGCTTTAGGCCATACATGGAAAGGTCCAATATTACAGAATCATCTATGAAGACTGTTTCTTGGGACAAGTCACCACAGAAAATGTTGTCCATGAGAGAGAGTTGAGTTTATCCTGGAAGAACTCAGTACAGGCTTTCAAACTACGACCAAGCTCTATCCATGTTATACCACACTGTGCACTTTATAAATTTAATCTTTGCTCTCCTTCAAACTGTAACTGTAGTGTTTTTTCCTTTATTTTGGCTCTTCTCAGATAGTCATGAGGAACCTGACTAATCAAGAAGTGGCCACATTTACTTATGGTGAATGGCTGTCAAAGGTGAAAAATGCCACGGGAAGCCTTGTGTGCGAGATGCCAGCCATGATAAATGACGAGCAGATGATGGAGGACACAACGTACACTATTCAGGTTAAAACCAGTGATATTGGAGGTATGTCCATGGTGGATATTTTATGACTTTTCTAGTATGAAGCTCAATTTTTAACAATGAAAAAAATCTCCTGATTAATTAGAAGCTATGTTAAGAAAAGCATGATCTAACCCTACTATGCTGGAAGAGTCACTTTGGCTGTATGTTCATCTTAGCAATGTTACTCTACGGGATTTGTTCTCATCTGAGCAGTGAAATGTTTAGACACAAAGTCTAGATTTGACTAGGACTGCTTCCTCTGAAGAAACCTTAATCATAGGAATTGCCAGACCATGCTGCAATAGTCAGGAGCCCACTTTTCCTTTTTGGTCAGGTCCAATGACCACACAGGGTGGATGAACAGGCTAATGGCAAAGTTTCTGGGCTCTGGATTTTTGGCTGGCACCATCAGCTTTGTCCGAAGAGGACAGCAGTAATTCACCCTCCCTTTGTAAGTGTTTTGAAACCGTTTATCCCTAGCCATGAAAAAGCATCCCTAAATGCATATAGAAGAAGTAAAAACTGAAAAGCTTCAAGAGCCAAGAAATGGGATTTCTGTGTCTTTTCCTGGGATCACTGCCTCTTTGCATGAGAACTTCTGTCAGGCTGATGAGTGAAAGCTACAGCCATGTACACAATTGCCTCATGCCAGCCTGGGGCATGTTGCACATTATCTTGCTGAGAACTTGTCTGAAACATTGGCCCTCTAAGGGTATTCTGCCACACCAGTTCACATATCACCTCCTGATCTCCACCCTTCTCTTTATCTTCTCCCTCTCTCTCTTTTAATTTTACCAGTGGTATTTTATGCAGCTTGTGAGGTTTTAGCTGAGAATACCAAAATTCTCCTGGCAAAGTGTCTTAGTGCCACCTCGCAATTTTTCATCTACCTATCTATCTGCTCTGCCTGCTGCTTGTCTGAAAAACATGTAGTGAAATACTAAAAACAAAAGAGAGGAAGACTTGCTTATGTATCTGGCAATCCATCTAGTATAACGGTAGATCTTTCTGTGACCTTTTTGTGAAATTCAGCCCTAGCACACAAAGGCGATAGAAATGGAAACGAGAGGAGAATGGAAGATGACAGCAACAGGAGACAGATCTGCCCTTCCCATTGAATGAGGGATGACGGGTATTAATCATGAAGCATTTTATTTCATTATGAGCAGCGACAACCAGTAGGAAGGAGCAGATTACAGAGAGATTTCAGAGAGTCTGTTTATGATTAGATCATACAGCTCACTGACATAGCGCTGAACTTTATCCAGCTTATCTAAAGAGGGTACAAGTCATGAACCATCTCCCCTCTTTGATCATTATGTATTCCACTATTACTCCTGGTTTGACCAATTGAGGAGAGAAGACCTTTTATCCTTGACAGTCAGTTTAAATATGTTATATCATTTCCTGACATGCTGATATTGTCTAGGGACAGCAATACTCCACTGAGAATAGAATCAACAGTGTTTATTTCTAGATATAAAGTTTTTCTCTGCAATTCCTTTCAACTTCCCAGTCCATCAGAGACAATGAAAAGAAAAGAAAAGAAAAGAAAAGAAAAGAAAAGAAAAGAAAAGAAAAGAAAAGAAAAGAAAAGAAAAGAAAAGAAAAGAAAAGAAAAGAAAAGAAAAGAAAAGAAAAGAAAAGAAAAGAAAAGAAAAGAAAAGAAAAGAAAAGAAAAGAAAAGAAAAGAAAAGAAAAGAAAAGAAAAAAAAAGAGAGAGAGAGAGAGAGAGAACACAGAGTTAAATTTGTCACTCCAAAAATTTTACTTCTGATCTTAACTCCTTCTGTTGTGGTTTAACCCAGCCAGAAGCTAAACACCACACAGCCGTTCACTCACCCTCCTCCCTCCCTCTCTGGGATGGGGGAGAGAAATGGGAAAGTGAAGCCTGTGAGTTAAGATAGTTTATTAAGACAGGAAAATAATAATAACAGTAATAATAACAATAATAATAATAAAAATGATGATAATAGTACTACTACTACTAATGTGTACAAACAAGTGATGCACAATGCAATTGCTCACCATCCGCTGACCGATGCCCAGCCTAACCCCGAGCAGCTGGCCCCCACCCTGGCTAACCACCCCTATATATTGTCCAGCATGACCCCAGATGGTATGGAATACCCCTTTGGGCTGTTGGGGTCAGCTGTTCTGGGTCTGTCCCCTCCCAGCTCCTGCTGCACCCCCAGCCTGCCTGCTGGCAGGGCAGAGTGAGAAGCTGAAACATCCTTGGCTTGGTGTAAGCACTGCTCTGCAACAATTAAAACATCAGCGTGTTATCAGCACTCTTCTCATCCTAAGCCAAAACATAGCACCCTACCAGCTACTAGGAGGAAAATTAACTCTGTCCTAACTGAAACCAGGACAAGGCTAAATTCTTTCTGGCCAATTCATACAGGAGAGGATTCTTAACCAGTGGGCTGGAGCATCCTCTGGAGTAACCTTCTCCCTCCTTCATTAGATTTAGACAAAGTCAAGACAACTAAGCTGAACTAGATGGATAAAGTTGGGGAAAATTGATACCACCAAAACTGTCCTGCAACAAACTTGAAAGCCGCAGTCATTTCCTCTCCACCATACACCATGCACACAATAGCAGTCCTGTTTCACTTTGTCTTAAAAAACAAACAAACAAAAAACTTTGGCTTTCCAGAAGTGGTTTACCTTGGATGATCACACAACATACAGAGGCTGTATCAGTGAAAAGCTCATCCTGCAAAAAGAACAACTCCTGTCTCAAAGTTCAAAGGCCACCAGCTGTACCTCAAATGGCAGCTCTCAGAATACACACAGATAAGGGGAGAAGAGCTTGTTACAGCAGGCACATCCTAAGCCAGGTGGGGAATCCTTGGTTTAAACCAAGATCTGGATTTACTTTTGATCTTGTAAGAGAAGTACAACACAATCTCATTTTCTTCAAGGCATGACCCACAGTTACAGCCAGAGCATGTGAAATGGCACAGCAATGTCCTCACCATTTAATTTTGACTTATGCAGCCTTTCTGTGCTCTATAGGCAGGCATCATACACATGGTAATGCAATAAAGACTGAGGAAGAATAAATACTGCTTTCTCATTTTCCAAACATTAACGAAGCAGGAGGTTTTTATCTCTGCTGTTATAAGATTAATTAGTATGTTGTCAGCTCAGCTACAGCCTACAAATTACATAATTTAAGACAGTTGGTGTCAGTTCCTAGTGCTGTATCCAAGTCCCCATTAAGTCAAAAGAAGGACATTCTTTGGCCTCAGAAGGCTATGACTCAAATCCAGTTTGGTTAAAAACTACACAGCTGCTCAGTAAGAATCATAAAATCATAGACACTTTTGTTGGAAGGGGCATCTGGAGGTTATTTAATCCAGTTTCCACCTCAAAGAACTATTGCCAGCACTAGGCTGGATGGACCAAGGTTCTGTCCATCTGATCTTGGACACCTCCAGGGATGGTGATGCTGCCACCCGAGGCACCAGTTCCAGACCTGCACCATTTTCCTAAGAAAGCTTTTTCTCCTAATGCCCAGTCTGGACGTCCCTAGCTGCAATTTGTGGCTGTGGCTCCTTAAGGTTTATCTGACGTCTCCACAGCTCCTGGACCTTTCATCGTTTTATTGCTCCCTCTGCATAGTTACAGGGCCCTTGTTCACCTGTGCCAGCTTATCTCTCCTGGCCTCTCCTCATGGCCATGTGTCCCAGCACCCATTCATTTTGGCAACCGTTTGCTGGGCCCTCCCTGCTGTCCCTATGTCCCCCTTGACCTGCGAACACAAACTAACACAACGGTGCAAGTGGAGGCTCCTCAGCACTGAGCAAAAGGAGTAAGATCTTTCCTTCAGCTGCTGGTCACTCCTCCTGATGTAGCCCAATTTATGGGCTACATATTTGTATTGAACACTGAGAACTGGTTTGAGTTGTAGAGGACCTCTGAGTCCTCTTCAGCTCCCCAGCGCACCCATGTGCAGAGGTTATTCCACCCCAGATGCAGAACTTTGCTTTTCTCCACTCCAAACTTCATGAGATTTCCACTTGCCTGGCCCTCATGTTTCTCAGGGTCCATTTTGGGTTGGAGTTCTGCCATTCAGTGTGTAACTCAGTGCCCCAGATCCAATGTCATCTGCAAATCTGAGGATACACTCTGTCATCATTTAGGGTGTTGATGACGAAGTTCAGTGGTACAGACCCCAGTATCAACCCCTGCACTATTGCACTCATTGCCAGCTAAAGCTTGTGCAACCACAGTGCCTTCATCCCTTCATTTGTCAAATTTGTTACAGTTCCTAAGTGTGCCTGATGTTTCCTGGAATTAAAACTAAAAAAAAAAAAAAGGAGGAGGGGTGGGGAGTGGGGGAGGGTAGCAGGGAGAGAGAGACCAAAATAGGTGAAATGTACATTGATTCAGCAGTTTCTGTTCTTTTCTTTCACATCTCCTGCTAATTGCTTGTGAGGGAAATGTCACAGCATGAGGCCACCATAAGCTTCTTCCTGCTGGGAAGGTTTTGCTAGGAAACGGTTGGTTCTGTGCTTTTTGAGACCTGGCATTAATTGGGAGCCTGCTCCTTGGAAGGAAATGGACTTTAGTTTGCTTTGTCCCTCATCTCAACAAGCTTTAGGGTCATAAAAGATGCTGCCAGATGAACTGCCTGAATCCCTGATGTTTTATCTTCCTTCTTAAGTCCTTTCCAGGGAACTGCTGAAAATTAACCCCAATTTAACATACACAATTTTTCGTGTGGACATCAAATGATGCTTTACCTTTTGTCCATATGACCTCCTCCCCCCACTTTTTAATTTTATTTTAGCATTTTTTTAGTCCTATAAGAAAAGTGGTGATTTCTTCCTAATTTAAGTATACAAATGATTATCCTGAAGAAGTGGTAACTTTGTCTAAAAGTTTTCAGCCCCCCTGACTTGGTCTCTGCGTTGTGTTTTGAATGGAGCTGTAGGAAATACTGTCTGTGTGGCCCAAAGTGGATTTACGATACAGTCATATAAGAAAGGTTTGGCAGGCACTTAGAGTTTTCAGAGCTAGGATATCCAACCAAGGGCAGCAGACACTGACTTTCTTTGTAAGCCAGATTTGGGTTTGATGATCTTATTTCTATTTGCTAAAATTTAAGGGTCTCAGTTCTGACATACCAATGAACATCTGCCCGCATGGAGTCAAGTTTCTTTCTATGAATCTGCTTCCTTATAGTGGCATCAAAAATAAAAAGGAATAAAATGGTAGTTCATAATTTTGGTCAAATTTTAAATAGTACCCTGTAAAACTGTGGTAACGTCTTCAGCTAAAATGTTCGCAAGGTCATTTCAGGTGATGGTATAGACTCCAGAAATTATGAAAATTGGCAACATTTCTGTTTTCTTCTACAAAATATGGACATTTGAAATTCAATATTAGTTAATAAAGATCATCTTAATGGATTTTCTGTATATGTACATGAGAAGGGCTGAGAGTTGTGTGAGAAAAGGGGACTTTTTCCATTGGTTCAATTTGGACAATATTTTGAGAAATGGGAATATCGGAGAAGGCTTATGGGAGAGGGAAAGGGGGGTGGACCTCAGAATGCCACAGTGTTTTGGCTGATCATCTGCATTTTGCTTTCAAATCCGTCAGAAGTTCATATCTGTGCCTACAATTAGTGCTGTTACCATCACACTCACCATACCTTGACCACAAGACAAGATGTTCCAGCTGTATTTGGGGGACAGGATCCAAGGGCTGGCTTGTTAGATACCATGGCATGTCCTCCTTTTAGGATCCTGAACAGATTCACTGAAATTTTCTGGCTGTGCCCAAAGAAACCCCAGATTCACTGCAGCCAGCTCCAGGCTGCCTTTGATGCCTCCCTTTCCATACATTTGTAGGCAGGACAGTTCGTGATGATGTGCCTTGCTCTGTCTTCCAGGAGCAGGCACAGATGCCAACGTGTTCTTGGTCCTATTTGGGGAGAACGGGGACAGCGGGATCCTTGCCCTGAAGGAGTCCAACAAGTCCAACAAGTTCGAGAGGAACCAGATGGACGAATTCAACTTCTCCGACATGCTGAGCCTGGGAGACCTCTGCAAAGTGCGGATCTGGCACGACAACAAAGGTCAGGGCAGTGACATGGGGTCTGGGACAGCCTGCCAGGAGGGGCAGCCACCGTGTTGGCTGGGGGCATTGTTCCCAGCTCTTCTGCAGACTGGGTAACCTGAAGGATTTTCCTTGGACCCTGTGCCCTAGCTCATCTAGACCTGTTCACTTCATGCCTGAGTCTGTCTCCTCCCATGCTGGTGTAGGATCTGCTCAAACAGGTCCCCAGCTTCCCTCAGAGCATACAGCTAGTGCTGCAGCACAGATAATGATATCTCCTCCAAAGCACGGGCATCCAGCCTGCTATCCCAACACAGCAGCTCCTTTAATGAAATACTTTTGTCACAGGCCAGCATGGCACTTTTCTCACAATTTAATGCTCCCCGCCTGATGCTGACACATGGGGTAATGCAGCCTGACATAGCACGGTGAGCTTTGGAAGATAGAAATAAAGATCTCTGTCTGTCTTTATTAAAATCAGTACATCATACGGTGGGTGTGCAGTGCCCTGCTGAGAGAGATGCTGACGTTTCCCTGCTGCTGGACACCCTAACTGGTTTCACAAAGAGCAGCAGTGCCTGGTACTGCTGCCATAGTCACTTGTGGTGGTGTTCAGGTATCAGGCAGAATCTTGTAACAAAAGCATCAACCACACTGCTCTGATGACATCTCATCTCATCCCTACCCAGCTGAATTCTTTGTCTCAAGGAGGTGATTACGAACTAATGATGAATGGGTTGCTAATGGAAGGCCCTTGCTGCAGCCCAAAGGTGAAGTTGATGGCTCCCATGGACCCACCAAGTCAGTGTTAACTAGGTGGTTTGAGAGCTGGTTTTACCTGATCTTAGTTGCAGAAACACTTAATTCTTTGAATCTGCTGTTTTGATGCTGAAATGGAAAGGACCATCAAAATTCCCACTGGAGTTTTAGCTCAGCAAACAGGCATCTCTGCAGCTGCAGGGGTGGTTTCAATGTCATTCTTAGAGCAGCACAAAACCACCATGGACTTGCAGATTCCTGTGTAAATATATTACCAGCTAAAATTTCCACAATGAGAGCATTTTCCTCAGGAGACCTCGTGGCTCCCAGTGGTCGATCATGCTAACAGAATGAAATATACCCACCGGATCTGAGCTGAACCTCAGGGCTCAGGCACGTGAACAGGCTGGGACGTAGCAAGGCAAGGACTGGGTCAGACCAAGGAGCCATCGAGCCCAGCAGCTGTTTTCAACAGCAGCCATCACAGGGTGCCTGAGGAGGGGAAGGAACTGAGCAAGCGTGTGTAATCCTGCCTCATCCTCCACATCTCACTCTGCATCCTTCAGGGCGTCTCCTGCACTGGTTATCATTTTTGTCCATTTAGTAATGTGCAGTGGATTTTCTCATTCACGTGCTAACCCAGACTCTGCAGGAGACATTTAGCACCCATGGCACTGAGTCCAATGAGTCTACTCGCTGCTCTGTGATGAGCAATTCCCCTTTATCTTGCATGGGACACCTGTTGCCTTTTCCTTCTTGATGAGTGACCATGGTTCACCTTCTCCTTGCCACTGGTGATTTTATTGTTGCACTCTGTGGAGCTACCACTTTGCAGCTGAGCTATGGTAATTGCTTTTTACACACTCTTGGTTGGTGGCAAAGGGAGTTAACAGAGCTTAGCCCTGGGCTAAGCAGTAAATAGTCTCAATTAGTATAATTTTGCTGTAGGCTGAGTATGTAGTCAGAGTCACCACAAACCACCTAAAATAGTATACCATGTGTCCAGAACCTGGAAAAATGGTGCATATTTATGAATATAAGTACACTTTGCAACCTCATATTCTCTTTCCTTATTTCCCTGATATCTCTGGTTTCCATTTATAAATAATATTTAATAAGGATTTTACCAGACCTAGCTGACTGTAGGGTTAAGCCTTGGACAAACAATGTGCTCAGGTTTTGTTCAGCATAAATGTAGTTGTTTTTCCCCTCGGTGAGGAGGACAACTGTAGTTTAAGTCATAACATATGTTGTCTTCATTGTTCTTGCATTAGTCATGTGAAAGGCATATCCTATCTACAGCTTCACGCAACAAAGTATGACAGTTAGTTGGGTGTGTAGAGTATTTATTACTGCTGGGGTCCCAGGCTAGAGCTGTCCTTTGCATACATGCCTGCTCTCTTTATATAATTTATATAGATTGGCTTTGCCACTGGTTAGAAATTCCTGGCTCCATTTTTTTGGAAAAGCGTAGGGAGGTCAGGGGTCAAGGGTCGTGTATGGTTTTCATCAGATGCTTGGGGGACTTTGGGTATTAAACAGAAATATGCTTATATTTACCATTAATTTCAAGCATCAGATTTTGCTCATTCTTTCCTTATTTTTTTTCCTATTTTTGCCTAAATGGTTCTCTCTCAATGTTGTGTGGAAAACTTAGCCTCACGTTGGACTATCCCATCACTCTTCACAGGCTGCATACTTGGAATGTGAATGATGTTCTTCCCTTAAATTTCTTTATATCAATTATATTATGATATACCATATATCTATATCTATATATCAATTATATTATGATATATATCAGCCTTAATGGCAGCATCAACTTGTTTTGACTCACACTAGGTGCTACTAGTCTAGCCCATGGGCTTCTTAAGGGAACAGCTAAGCAATGTCTTCCTTTTCTTTTAAAAATAGTATGGTCCCATCAATAAGTCAACCAGGTGATCCCCATTTGGGGATAATATGCACCTAAATGTCTTGCCTAAGGTGGCTTTTTGCCATGAAATCCAGTTCAGCATCAGGGAAGTTTCACTGCAGTCGATATGCCAGCAGTTCACATCCCCCTTTTGTTTATCATTTCACTGAAATTTGACTGTACTGGAGTGTTCAGAGTTGAAGAGACAGTAATTGCAATAGCAAAGGCTGTCAGGAGGTCTTTAAAACATAAACACTACATTTGTCTCCTTAGGAAAAGCATATCAGAGTGCCAGTTTTTATAGACCCACTTTAATGTTTTTAAATGTCACTTTCCCCACCAAACCCACAGAGTGGCACCTCTGTGTGAGATATAAAGCAGGAACGAAGCCCCCATCTAATTCCTCCCACTCCAGTAAGATTGAGTAGGGAGGAAGTTGGTGCTCGTTTGAAAACAGGCTGTTTAGAGACTTGGCAACTGCAGTTTCAAGGAACTTGTTCCTGATTTTTCAGATGTTTAGAGCTCACCAGCAAAAGTCTGGTAACAATGAACTGATGTGAATGAAATTTAGCTTTGTTTTGCTCCACGTCTTTTTATCCTGCCCTTGTTCACTTTGAGATACTGATGTTCAATCTAATATATTTAGACTCCCTGAGCAAATTTAATCATTTCCAGCCTCCCCATCTCCTGATCTCAGATAGGCACTATGTATTTTCTCATATCTCAGTTCATTTACTTCTACATTTATGCAAGATCAGTATCTGTAGGTCTGTGGAAATGCTGGCTTTCTAAATGTAGGTCTCATTTTTTTCCCCTCCGGTTTAAGGACTAAATCACCATTCTGGAAGAACGGCTTAAAGTTTCACAGTATCTCAGTAATGAAATTATTTAACTATAAAAACTTTTTGGTGTTGTTTTGCCATTTTCTCTTCGCAACAAGGAGATGTGGGAAATGTGGATTTAGCTCCCTCATCTGCCTGAGTAGATCTGAACCCAGACGATAAACAGTCTTTCTAAAGTCATTAATTTCAGATTCTTGATTATCTCAGTTGCCATCAGCCAAGGGGAGCCAGGAACAGTCTAATTATGGATAAACCAGGCTTCTCTGTGTTATTATAAAAGCAAAGATAGAAGCAAATAACCAGGTTATGCAGCCCAACTCCTTCTTTGCCTCAACGGGGCCCTTCTTTCAATTACACCAATTACAATGACATTGTCTAATTGAGTTTTAAATAGCCTAACTGCCCCAATGACTCATTTTGGGTGGATCTTCCAAAGAAGGAAGCATCCTATTCCCCTTTCTTGAGATGGATGCAATAGGGGAATGTCAGTATGCCCTTGTTTTTCCTTTTCTTTCTCTGAAGGAACTGCCTTTTTCAGGAGCAATGTATAGGACCAGGTCTTAAATTGCCCAGGCCTTGAACTCCTAGCACACTGCACATCCAGAGATATGTTTCTGCATTTCACTGACATGATTCCAAGCCCTTTGGGCACTGGTAGAGCATAAATTATTAAAAGAAACTTAAAGATCTGCTTTTCTGCTCTCTACAAAGATTGGCTCAGCTATCAGACTTGAAAAGGTCTTTTTAAGCCCTCTTCTCAGAGCTTGCCTGTTCTTTCATAAACTCTGCTGATCCTTGGGGCAGGTTTGTTTAACAGTTTCTGCTTTAAGTAAAAAGTAAGAGGAAGTGAGACAGATGCACCGAGCTGCTTGAGAGGAGGCTGCTCCATCCCACATGTCTTACTGATGGCTCAGTAGAGAGGAAGGCAACTTCAAACTCTACATCTTTCTGCATGGACTGAACTCAGCTCCTTAGACAAGACATGTTGGTGTCCACCAACTACAGACCTGCGTAGCATGCCAGCAACCATGCTGTGGCTGCTCAGTCCTGCAGATTGCCCAAATCCATCCTCAGTCCTCAGCAAATGCCCTTCAGAGCCTTCCTGTAGGTGCCATGTGCCCTCCTATCTCTTCAACTGCAGGTTTCATCCTTACACTCAACTGCTTTATCACAGAGATGTGCTACAGTCATTACAACAGAAACATAAGACACGACAGAAATCTCATAGTCCAGAGTTGACATAAAATAGAATAAAAAAACAAAAATAAAAGATGTAAGCAAACAAAACATCAGATTTGGAGAGAAGGCAAAGACTTCAATGTTGACCTTGCACAGTCATTCATTTCATCCCAATTTCCTGTAACCCTTCACTACAGAATGGAAAGAGGCCACAGGGCCAACCAGTAGCTGTAAAATTATCAATTCCATAAAATTTTCCCTTTGCTACAAGCCTCCTTTGCTCCTCTTGGTGACAAATTATCCTGCACCCTTGTTAAATGCTTTTGCATCAAGTATGCTTCAATAAAACGTGAAATATGCTTCAATCACAAGAATATTCTCTGAGAAACTGTTATATCTTCATTCTGAGCTGTTAAGTGTTTTTGCACAGGAGTAGTTTGTCAGTAAGATGTGTGGTTTTTGTTGTTGTTGTTGTTAGTGTTGTTTTTTTCTGAGAGTAATTTACTGATGCTTTTGCCCTGAGTCAAATCCCGCACTGAACAAGTTGCACAGAAAACACGGGTGGGGGGCAGGGAACCTATTTTCTAAAACTGTCCTGAGTGTTAAGCTTTTGCTTTGTCAAAGGTTGTGTGGGGTTTTGCATTGCCTGTCTGCTCTGATGAGAAACGTTGTGGTGTGAACTAACATGATCCTCAAGGAGAAATACACAAATGCATCTATTATCTATTTTTATTCTGACACTGGCTTGCAGAATGACCTTGTGTAAATCACATCCCTGTACCTAATTTTCAATTATGTAAATCAGGGATAAAAATTATTCACCTTCCTAAGGTGTTTTGAGATGTACCGATGCAGAGCTAGATGCTATGATTTTAGCACCTCACAATTAATGCTCCTTTTTCTAGTGATCTGGCATGTCTATCAAAACTCCCATCCCTTTCTGGGTGATGTCTCACGTGGTGGGATTTAATTTAAGGCTGGGCAGTCATCTAACCAGGCAGGGGGTAAATGACATCAGAGGACACAAGGCCAATGAACTGCATTTTGTAATGGTCATTACTTTGAGTTTCAGAACATCTGAAAAGTGAAAGAAAAAATTGGAATTAAGGGGCTGAGCAGTGCTGGTTGCTGGCGGTGAATAGCCAGGCAGCAGCAGCTCTGCACTGACCCTTGAGCAGTCAGTGTCGCAAGGAGGATTTTTCTTTTACTCATACGAGAACATAAACACCAGTAATGACAATGGTTATCTTTAATTGGGCATCAAATGCTTTCACAAAATAAATAAATAAAAATAAAATGAAATGTTTCAAATAGAGAGGGGATAGGGAGGAAAATCATTGAGAATGGTCACAGAGAAGGGAGAGATTTTCATTTGTATGGGCACCTGGGCACCCCAGCCTGGATGTGGTTCATCTCCCTGGTCTACCAGCAGAGATTGGATTCCCCCAGATGTGAATTAGCAAGGAATTCACTACACAAGGCACGGGCTTTCAGCATCACCTGGGAAAGAAGCAAGATGCTCCTGTGAAGACCTCGCAGACGTACACAGAGGACCCCTGCCCAGCATCACTCAGCTGCCAGCTTGGGCTCTTTTGAAAAGGAAGATAAATGGGACAACTTGCTGCTCTTTTGGATAGGGGCGCTTGGGAAGAGAATACATTTCCCTACATGACACTAAATTATACAACTGCCAGAGTCAAGCAAGCAAAGTGATTCTGTTTTCCCCAAAGCTCTTCTCCTCCTCTAATTACATTTGAAATGTTTTGCATGCTATTGAAAATGTCGCTTCCAACTGTGGACCATTAAGGAGTCTACGTGGCACAGCCACGGGTTTTATTAGGGCAGGTTTACTGCTGGGGGTTTCGATGGCAGTGAAACAGGCCTGGAGGGAAATTCCTTTTGTTATAAACATTGAACACTTGTTACAGAGATAGGGAATCACCCACAAAGGCACAGTGGTGGCCAAACTATTTTAAAGACCAAGACCTGCATAATCAAGCAGGAACTGCCCAGACATTTGTTATTTCTTTCCCTCTGTCAAATAACAGATTAACGGAGACAAATGTGGTTGCCCTGGTTTGTCCTGGAGTCCCTGCAGAAAAGCCCATGATATCCTCCGAGGCATTTTTGCCACTGCTTTGTGCCTGAGCTTTTGCATTCCTGGTACTGTTGGCTGAGGTGCCAAAGGGATACGAACAGACCTGCTTTGGCTCTTGTGCAAGCACTGAAAGTTGAGCGATGTAGAGGCTGTGGCCTTTTGCAGTAGTTCACCATCCAGCAGCATCCTGGCACCCAGGAAAAGGCCGATAAGCCATTGCTGAAGAGATCCTCCAGCTTTGCCAGCAGTGGCCAAGTCCTTGGCTATGCCCACAGCACTTTGCTGTCTCCTCTTCCTCACCCCCTGACTGATGCTTATGCCATAATCCAGCTTGTGCTGAAGATCTGCTGCCTCTGGGGTTACATCCTTATGGGGTGTACTTCCCTTTCTCTTAGCCCATTGCTCTGCAAATGCCACCGATGTGCAGAAAGCAGGAATTTCCTGAAAGCAGGATTTCACAACCTGAGAAATGGTTCTGCAGACAAGAAAACTGTGTTCTCCTTCCACTGCTGTGGCACGCAGAGCCAGGTCAGCCAAGCCTCACACTCAGACTCTGTTCATAACAGGACTTGGCATTTATTTTCTAGATCAATACAAAAATAAATTAAATGTATTTTTTCCCAGTGTGGAAAAAAAAAAAAAAAGAGAGAGAGAAGAATAATTGTCTGGTAAAACAGAATTTCTTAAGCCCCAGATAAATCCTTCCATTTTCACATCAGGTTTTAAATGAAGCTTAGTGCTGTGGCATTGAAGGTCTTGATGTGACATCCACTGCTGACACCAGGGCAGATGGACAGGACAGGGCAGGGAGACGTGCTGCCCTGGGTGCTGGCAGTACAGAAGTTATCCAGGGTGAATTCTCTCAAGATTGGAAAGCAACATAGGGTACGTCTGTAGCTTCCAGGTCTCCCAATTTAATTTAAACTGCTAATCATCAGGAAAGAAAAGAGGAAAAGACTGAAGAGCAATTCTAATGAGAGGGAAGAGAAGCATTCTTTGTTTAGAGCAGGCAGGGGATGCTTTGAAGCAGGAGCATCACTTTTTTAAGGGTGACCAGCCAGCTCCTTGACTCAAGGTACCCGTGTGCTGCAAGGGATGTTCTGTTGTTTTTTGCTTTTCAGCATCAATCCCCTGACAGAGCCCAGAGATTTTTTTTAGATATCCCAGAGCTGATAAATACATTTTTTGCAGGGAACACCAGGAAAAGTTGCACTGCATGCTTTCTTTGCCCTTAACTCCAACACAAGCTGGAAAGCCAGCCCTGGCCCATCTCTCCCCATGGTAAAAGTGCAGGTGTTTGTTGCAGCTCTCCTGGTGAGCAGCTGCTGGGGCTGGGCTGGAGACGAGGGAGGAGGGTATGCAGGTCTCGTTCAGCCATCTCCTGATACCACTGCTTAGCACTGATCCCGCCGCTGTCAAGCTGTTCACTGCTGGCAACAGGACTAAGATCACCGATTTATTCCGTCCTAGTCTGCAGGCATTGATGTCTCGCGCTGGAGAACCATGGGATGTTTTCTCCCTTTCATCCTGCACTGTTTTAACTGAAGTTTTGATGGAAGCAGAACAGCCTCCCAAATATGCTGCAGAGATGTTCATTCAACTTAAATGGAAATGAGCCTGCCAAAAAGATTAACGGCTGACACTGCCAACGTGCTCGGAATAAATTTCCAGCCAGCCCCAAAGAGCAGGCTGGAGCACAGTGGGAGCCCCAGGGAACTTGATAAGCTCTGCCCAGCAGGCACTAAACTGATGAGGATCTGCAAGGGTACAATGTGCCAGGCCTTCCCCAAAAACCCTTCACATCTTTGCTCTGCTGCTGAAGCCTGGATGGGGCCAGGCGTGTTTGCAAGGTGCACCCAGCTCCCTTGGCACTGTGCTCCCCATGCAATAGACACATGGACACACTGGAGCAAGCTCAGTGAAGGGCCGGAATATGACTGGAATTGGAAGAATGAAGGAACTGGGGCATCTGTTGTGTGAGAAGAGGCTCAGCCTCAAGACGGCAAAGCCCAGGCGCATCTTACTGATATGTATAAATACCTGATGGGGATGAGTAAAGAAGATGGAGCCAGACTTTTTTTGTTTTGTTTTGTTTTTTGCTATTTTCCCTTTCACACAGGTGATCAAACACAGCTTGCCCAGACAGGTTGTGGAGTCTCTGTCCTTGGAGACATACAAAGCCTGGCTGAACTCAGCCCTGAGCAACCCCCTGTAGCTGGCTTGTAATCTTTAAATTGGAATTTAAAGAGCAAATAGTGTTTTCAGTAGAGGTTTGAGCTCTTTGTATGGTGATTTCTTAGCCTAGAGAAGGTTCAGAAAGCCAAATTACACATCAGGAACGCCTCTGAGGCTGGTAGGAAACAGCTAACACACACTGTATGGCAGTTCACAGGGCAGGGTGACTTGTTGACATAGCTCAGAAAGGTGCCATCATTATCTTCCAGGGCTAAAAGGCTAATTAAGATTAATATTTGCAAACTAAGGAAGCTGGCACATGGCATTAAGCACTTGGAAGAGCAAGAGCTCTTTTATGCCTATGGGATGTAAGTAATAATTCAGCAGAGATGTCTCATCATGAACATAACCTCCCTTTGTCTGACAATAACTAGACTTGTAAGCAGAACTGTCAGAACCTCCCATGCCCCCTAAACCAACAAGAGTTTCTTCTATTTCAACAAAGAAATCTGGAATATGTTCCCAAATGCCCTGTTCTTGATTTTCAAGTTGCTTCCCTCTGTGCAAAAAAATAATAATAATAATAAAATAATAATAATAATATTTATTTTTTTTTTAAATGGGGGGAAATAGAAAACTAAGAGGGAGCTATGTCTCCTCCAAAGGACCCGAGGCAAAAGTTAGGTGATCTGTTGGTCCCTGGAGGAGCATCCATCACTTTGTGTTACTTTCATGCCCAGCCACAGCATTAGTAAATTCACTCTGGTTGCTTGGCAAGAGCAGGATAGCATGGGTGATTTCCTTGCATGTGTTAGCTGACAGGGTCAAAGGAGCCAGTGATAATTTACCTTCTGACCTTCAAATGCAGATATGAAGGGATGGGGGTGTAGTACAGGCCGGAGGAAAAGACATTAAACCCTACAGTTTGTGGCCATCTAGTACTCATATTTTTCTTTAGGCTTTAAGGCTTCACACTTCCTTTAAAGTGGAAGGAAGAATCAGCAGCAGTTTCTGCAACACAAGCTGCTCCATTTTTTGCTCCAAGCCCTTTGAATTTTAGGAGATTTCATTCTTTTCACTCTGGCAAACAGTTCTGTGGGGCCTTGATTTTGTGGGGGTTTTGTAAGGTTTTGTTATCCCTAAACTGCAGCAGGGCTTCCTCCTGCCCCACATCCCCAGGTGTGATGTGCTGACAGTGGTGCAGAGGCTGCTCCTCATTGCAGAGCTGCATCTCCTGCAACGTGCTGGGCAAGGACAAGGGATGGCCCCTTGCCCAGACCCCTTGAAATCCAGCTTCTCTGGGACCACACTCCAACACCTTTATGTCTGATCTCAAGCCTGTGAGTCCCTCAAAACCATGGCCTGATTGTGGAAGGGGGATCAGATGATGGTCTTGAGCCGGTCCATGTTGGTTTAGTATCAGAGGAACCTTGTGTATACCAGTGACGTTATCTGAAACAAGTACCAGTCATTTCCAGTGCCAGTCAGGTACTCCTGGCAATGGGTATCTCACCTCCTTACCCAAACAATGTGAAAAATATCCTAACTTTTTTTTTTTTTTTTCTTGTTTTACTGCAAAGGAATTGCACCGGGTTGGCACTTGGAATACATCGACGTGACGGACTCTGCCACGGACAAGACGTTTCGCTTCCAGTGTGACCGCTGGCTGGCTAAAGGTGAAGACGATGGGCAGCTCATAAGGGAACTGGCTTGTGCCAATAATGACATCCTGGAACTGAAGGAGCGGACTGGTAAGTTTACAGGTGACCTGTGGTGTTTGCTGAGGGTCCTCAGAGGCCACAGGGCCACATCTCCTGGAGGATGCTCCACTGGGGCTCTGAAGGATGGATTAGTTAAGGTACACCTTAGTTCAAAAGTGCAATGCTGTGATCAGAGAGAAACAAATCAGGATTTATGAGGAAGAAAAACACCTCATTCTGGGCTGAAAACTTAAGAAGGGCCCATCTGCTGTGGTTCAATCCAGCAGTAAGCTGTATGCATACGTGGTTACAGTCTCATTAGAAACAATGGGCCTTGGGAAAATCTTTGAGGAGGAAAATAAGTTCAGTCCTTAAAGCATTGCAAGTAACGTTTCTCCAGCTTCCTCTTGAACATGCTGTGGGCTACAGACTCCCATATCTCAGCTGAAGATGACAGCTGAGCTTAACACCCCATAGACCTGGGTAATTCCCTGCTCTGGGTAACTCCACCAGCTCCAAGATAATCACACTGGTGTCTAATGTGGTGAACAAGTGAGAGAAAAAGAGCAATGTTATTTAACCGCACTGATAATTTGCTAAGCACACCTCAGAAACTCCTGCAACACAGTGCTTTTCTTCGGGAAAGTCCCGGGGAGTCGAGAATCACATTACTTCAATGTGATTCCACTCAGCCCCTGCAAAACGACAACCCCATGACTGCCATCGTGAGTAATGACATGCCACCACAGCATCCGAGCACGTCCTGTGCGTGTCTGGATACCCTCACTGTCTCTGTGAGGCTGTTCTATGCTGTTAGGAACTGTATCACCAAAACTGAAGTATTTGTGCTGTGTTAAAATAGTGGTTCTTCACACAGCAGGGAGCTGGACACGGCTTGTTCAAGAGCAGCTCCATTTAATCCTGCCAGCTGACCAAGCAGTACTCAGGTTTTCCACGTGCTCTACCCCGGCACAAAATCCTAAGCACAAAGATGTCACGAGTCCCACAGATTTCAGTGCATTTCCACCCTTGTTTTGCAAATGCTGTCTCGTGTGCTGCGATAAATATTAGGAAGAGGGTTTTCAGCCAAAATGACAGTCAACTGAAGAGATGTCTTTGACCATCTGCTCTTCCTGTGCTGCTTAACACGTGTGTTAATTATGCCTTAAAGCCTATGAAATTGTCACTGTAACAAGCGACAGAGAGGATGCAGAAACGAAGGAAAACATCTGGATCATCTTAGAAGGGAAGCTGGGCCGCTCAAAAGAATTCCTAATGGAAAACTCCTCCAAGAAAAGGAGATTTGAGAGGTAGTGGGAGTGGGTGGTGGGCTAAAGGAATACCTCACCATCCGTGTGTCTGCCACAAATGCCATGTCTTCTCCAGGACAGTCCACAGAGCTGCATTTGTGCCATGCTCTTTCTTAACCCCCTTCAAAAAAGCCTAAAGACTTGTCACCTGGAGTAAAAGCAAGATGTAAAATCAGTTTTTGATGAGCAGACAAAGAGCAGGTTTTAAAAATGACAAGAAAAACAAAACAAAACAAAAAAAAAAAACTTTGGTAAAAGGCAATATAGATGATGCATACCTCTGTGTGTGTATGTGTGTCCTTTTTTATCAGTACATACAAACAGGCTTCTGGTGAGTCTCTGGGGAGGCTGCGTATTTTTGAGCAGGGAGTAGCAGAAGGAAGCTGGAGGTGGTTTTAGTTCCTTTTACAGCATCTCACTGGCAGTGGGAATCAGATGGAAAGTAAAAATAGTTGGAGGCTAAATGTTGTCAGAGCCACTCAGATCTGACTTTCCAGCCAAATCTGGGGGTAAGGCTGAAAGATCACCATTGTGTGAGGAAAGCCGAGTATCAGCCTCATGTGCAGACAGGCTGGAGGCACATCTGTGTAACGTGGGGCAAGTTCCTTTCCCCATGTGGGGCCAAGGTGCTCCAGATGTGGGATGGTTTTCTCTTTTGTTTAAGGACACAGCACACCCTTAGGAGACGAGAACATATTCAAAGTCACAGCTGCTGCTGATGTTCAGTTGCTCTGCAGAGAGGAAATTTGTTTTTTATAGCTCTGTAGAAAGTGAAATTACAGCTGATCTGGACTTTGGTATGAATGGCTGAGATTTCATGGGAAACATGAATGAGTTTCCTCCTGACACTCAGCTGCTGGGGACTACAGTGGAGTTGGAGACACCATCCCTCAAAGCATTAGTGACAGTCCATCCTTGGAGGCAGGTTGGAATAAGGACCAAAGCCAAGGAGACAAACCTAACAGATATGTAGGAGGCATGATGGGGAGCCAGACAAGAGTTTGACAGAGACCTATTGTTTCTCTAAACTATTTTTGGTCTGGGCTCCTAA
This sequence comes from Aythya fuligula, assembly GCF_009819795.1. NCBI lineage: Eukaryota > Metazoa > Chordata > Aves > Anseriformes > Anatidae > Aythya > Aythya fuligula. Next base: position 3,264,618 of record NC_045593.1, read on the forward strand.
AGCAGGAAGGGTGGCTGAACTAGCAGATTTAAAACAGCTATGGTGGGTAGATGTGTAACAGATACTGTAACTGTCAAGAATGAATGAATAAGTGCCGGAGGGGAAATTAGTCATTCTTTAGCTTTATCTATAATGAGGCAAATTGATTTTGTATGTGGAACTGCTTGAGTTTATCCTAGAAAGTCCTAGTGGCAGTAATTTAAAGTGTCACCCCTAATCAGACAAAATACTGAATTTAAATATGGAAATTATACTTTGTGTTGAATGATTGTAGGTTAACTCAAATGACTTTAAATGAAGGCTTATCTTCTATCTTCCATAGCCATGTGCAAATTACTTAATGTCCATATGAGACGAGGCACTGCCAGCATTCAAGATATTGACTGATACTGCTCCCTGTTTCCTATAGGGGAGCAACAGACACGTTTCAGTTTTCTTCAAAGAACCTTGGAGATATTGCAGCCATCTGTGTTGGTCACTGTCCAAAGGATGGAAAGAAGTCATCTGCAAAAGCTGATGTCTACTGGCATGTCCAGGAGATTATCGTAACAGAGATGGAGCTTTGCAACAAGTAAGTGTCTGCTGTCTGCAGGGAGCTGCTCCTGGAGGGCAGGAGGACACTGAGCAGCTCTGCATGCATCCTCCCAAAGCATCTCAAACTTAAGCAAATGTGGAAATTCTTACAAAATCGTAATCCTTTTCTGAAAGATAAGGACAAGCTGTTTGGGTTGTCAGGTAGACAATATCCCCTCCTCTCCTGCTGTTCCATTTTGTTGTCACCAAGGCCATTTGCACATGCAAGTAAATTCATGAACAAGGTAGCTGGGGTGAGTCTTACAGCTATGACAAACATTTTAGGTTGTAGGAAGTACACATACTGACTGAAATTTAAGGGGTGTGAAGGATGCTCTGCACAGACTGGCCACCAGGTAAGTCTTGTAAATACAGCTGCTAGAAGAAAGTTGAGAGTAAGACAAAACCTCAGCCTCAGATCAGTCTGGATGATCCTTCTGGGATGATCTGAAAGCACATTGGGAAGGTACAAGTAGCTTCCGATTCACAAATACTCAGCTACTCTGATTCAAATATGGCTGAAATCTTCCATGCTGGAACAATGAACATCTCTGGAGGGCTCTGTGCATGTCAGGGCCCACACGTCCTTGTCTGTGGAAGGAGCGATGTTCATGGTTTGTGGGGCAGATGGCACGAGGTATATGGAGGAACTGGAGGAGACTGGCTGTTTGCAGAACAAACTCCTCTTCAGAGAAAATATCCACAACGTTAATGGATTTTTCTGCACTGTGATATTTCCACTGCTGCAAGGGAATTTAACTGTAAGGGTTTTTTTTTCCAGCTGAGACAATTGAGTGTTTAAGAAGAAATCCTTGAAGTGAATATATTTTTTAGATGCTGAGAGTCTCTCCTAGCAAATTAATCAGGCAGCAGAAGAACCACAATAACATTTGCTGAATGAAAACTCAGTCAATTATAACCTACAACACTTTTCTCCTGGTGGGGGAAAACCTGGAACCCTCAGTGCCTGGCTTCGCAGTCAGGTCTGCGCATGAAACTCCCTGGGAACATGCTGAAGCTGCTGAATGAGGATGTTTTGAAGAGGACAAAGACTTTCTCACAAAGACCCACGCCTTTTAAAGTTGTTTTATATAAAAGAGAGCAGCCAGGAGATACAGGTAGCGCTTGCAGGCTGCGAATCATCAACTGGAGCAGATCTCACCGTGAGAGCGAGCTCTCATGTTGGGTACTGCTGATCCCAAATGTAAAAAAAAAAAAATAAAATAATAATAAAAAAGACTATATTAAAAGAGTTATGAGATTGCTGTAGCAATAGTTTTGAATGATACTGCTTTTTTGTTTTGTTTTGTTTTTCCTTTTGGTATTCAATGTTAGTTTGCAAAATGTATGTATTTGGAAGGTTTTTGTTCCAAATCCCAGGGCTAGAGAAATTATCTTTTTCCTTCCTGCCTCTCTTAAAGACTGGCTTGCTCCACCATAATCCAGACTATAATAATGCAGTTCAGGAAATAAAACTGCAGCATCAGGCAGCCTCCCCATCCATTTTCATGCAATTTTTCTGTCCCTGAGCCTAAAATTTTGCTCCCGGCAGAATTTTTCATTTACAATCCCTCTTTCCAGGGAATAGAGAGCTTTTATTTGGCTGCATAAAATGTCAAAAGAGTTGGAAGTGCTTAAGAAGCACTACAGCTCGAAGAGCAGCAGCAACCCTTCCTCCAGGTGCTGGTTTTACTCACACGTGCTGCAGTCCAGCCACGCTGTCCCCCCCGGGAGGACCTGCTGCAATTTGGCATGGGGGGAGAGGGAGGAGGGGGAAAAACTCATTGGGAAATGATCGGCATCACTGGAAATGAAATACATGATTAGAAGCGCCGTTCCCCAGCCTCTGGCTGGCTGCCAGGTGTGCAGCAATTTGTGAGCCCGTTCTTTGCTCCCTGCACACCCCCAGGGGCAGCAGCACAGAGCCGAGGGCTTTCAGCATCTGGTACCCATCACCTCCGTGCTCCGCACTCTTCTGCCTGCTCAGGATGGGCTGGGTGGTATAGAGGAGGAACAGGGGGCTATATAAACCTCCTCCTCCCATCTTCCCCAGTCCTTTTTTTCTCAATTCCTAACCCGATCCTCACTGCAGTGTGGGTGAGGGTTGCTGCTGAGCTCCCTTCACGTGCTGCTGCTGCAGGGATGCAACCTCTGAGACCGGCTGAGCTCCGCAGAGGCAGGCTGTGCTAGGTACAGGGCTGATTGCTGCCTTCCTCGGTGGCTCTGCAATTAGACGTGCCATCACACAGCCAGCAGAGGTGAGAGCTGCCCCACTCCAGCCCTCATAATGCAGCCTGTCCTTGTCTGTGCAGGGAAATAGGGGATTTTCCAGCAGCTGCAGTGTTCAGCCTGGGTGTCTGTCTGGGGGGGAACTCAAGTGCTATCACGTAGATGGAAAAGTATTGCAACAGGTCCATAGCACCCTCACAAGAAGGAGGTGACCACACCACTAATGTGCCTTCCCTCTGGCAGGTACTTCTTCAGGTGCAATGTGAAGATCCCGCTGCGGTACAAGAGACGGGACTACAAAGTCTTCGAGTGTGCCAAGGTCACCGAGAGCTTTGCCAGCAAAGCCCGCAGCCTGGTGCCAGTCAAATACGAGACCATCGTGGTCACGGGCTTTGAGAAGGGGGCAGGGACAGACGCCAATGTGTTCATCACCATCTTCGGGCTGAACGGGGACTCGGGCAAGCGCGCCCTGAAGCAGAAGTTCAGGAACCTCTTCGAGCGGGGCAAAACCAACAGGTTCTACCTGGAGACATTGGACATGGGCGAGCTCAAAAAAGTCCGGATCGAGCATGACAACAGTGGGCTGGCACCCGGCTGGCTGGTGGAGCGGGTGGAGATCACCAACTCGGCCACCGGCGTCACCACCATATTTCCCTGTGGGAAGTGGCTGGATGAGAACCGGGGCGATGGGTTGATCTGGAGGGAGCTTTTCCCTAGGTACTGAGGAGCATTTTGCTCCATTCAGGACATGCATTTTTTTCCCACCTTGTGGTTTTATATTGCATTTTCCTTTTCGGAATGCTGCCTTTTGTATGGAGAGATTTTTAGTAGCAAGATGTGTTTCCTGGGCTAAAGTTTTGTAAAAGTAATACTCTTTTTTTTTTTTTTTTTAATGGATATAAAATTGTGAACGAAATAAATTCATTTCTTTCTTATCTACAATTGGAGATTGCCAGTAGCTGACCCATGCACTCTCCCAGCAGCAGCTCAGCTGCCACCTCCTGCTTTCAGCACCTTGCCCTGCTGGGGCTGGAAATGCCCACTGGCCTCCACGCTGTCTGCTTCCCTTTTGGGGTGAATAAAGGGAAGTATGAAACTGAGACAAAATATTTAAGAAAATTGAACAGGGACATCCTGGTTTTGTCTCACATCACTGCAGCACATATTCCTACATATGAACACTGCCTGGGATTCGGGTGGTGCGGTTTGGGGGCTGTTTTCCACCCATGGGCTTTCCTCCCATGCCAGATACAGCTCCCAGGCTGGATTCAGAAGGTCCAAGGGCTCTGGCAGCCAGAGCAGCTCCTGGGAGCACATTAGCAGAGGACCCAGCAGACAACCCATTCCTCTTCAAGGAAGCTGTGCTAATTGTATTCAAAGCCGGCTTGGAACAATCTTACCCCTCACAGACTGAACACCAACCCCTTTTCCAAGCAGCTGTCATTCATTTTAATCTTTAAACTCACAGCCTTTAGTGCAATGGGTTTGCCCAGCAGCCAGGCTTGCTGAGGAGGAGGAGGAGGCAGACCTTCAGCCCCCAGGGTGCACTAACAAGACCGGGATGGTTAACGAGGCAGCCACAGAAGGGGTCTGCTGCCCCCAGCCAAGTGTTGCAGCTTCAGCAGGTGGGGTGAAGGCTTCTTTCCTCCTCCCAACACTCAGCTGACTGTTGTCCACCTACCAGGTGGTAGGACATGTCCCTTGGAATGGGGATTGTAGTGTTTGAGCTGCCTTCAGAAGACTTTCCTCACAGCCTGGCTGTGTCCTAGGAGAGCTCCTTCTCCCTCCCAGGGGGATCCCTTTGTGAAAACAGGGATCAAACGGGCTGAGAGTGGGTTAAACTGATGGTTTTGGAGTAGAGTGAGTGGGGTGTGTGCTCCCAGGAAAGCTCATTGCTGGTTTCTGATGGAAGGACAACAGCAGCCCTCAGTGCTCCCCACTCCCCGTGCACTGATGGCCGAGCTTGGAGGTGTGTACTAGGGCACCTCACTTGAACCTCTATCAGCAACAGGAGGAATTTCAGTACTGTGTGAGTAGGATTTTCACTGCTCCGTGCTCCCAGCCCCTGGGAGCACCTCCTGATCCACACCCTCCTGCGTGGGGCAAGCAGAACGGGGAAATCCTTGGCGCGCATAGGACGTGTTTGTGAGGTGGCACGGCATCAGGACAGGCTCCATCTGGAAGCAATCATGTAACAAGTAGCTGCAGCCACAACTCACAGATCACAGGTCCTGTCGAAGCAGGAATGAGCAACTTTGCGGCCACCAAATTGCTGTGTAGGGATTGCAAATACCTAGGCTGACATCAAAACCACCTGCCAGCCCTGGATGGGCACGTTCAACCCAAAATCTGTGCTGAACTCCAGGCTATGCTGCCCTAAAAGAGGGTCAAGGGAGAGTTTGCTGATATGGAGTCAGCAACTTCACGCTCTCCCCAGAAGGCAATATTGGCAAAGCATAAAAAAAAAATAAAAAAAAATCTTTTTTTCTTCTGAAGACTCTAAAAACACCCTTTGTTTGTGCAAAACCCAGCTCCACCCCAGCTCTGGGGAGTCATCCTGTTGCTACAACTACTAACGCCACAAAAGTAATCAGCAGAGTGGAGTTTTTCCAAGGGCTGGATTTGCATTAAGCTGCTAAACCCTACACATTCCTGGCCAAGCAGAAGACTGGGGAGGAAAAAAGCCCAAACTACCCTAGCTCTGTGCTTTGTGCAGGGCTCAGGGCATGTCTGCCTCCTGGGGCAGAGCTCCCCAAAGCCGTGTGTTGGGCAGATGCACAGCTCCTGCTCCCCTACCTTCCACCGTTGGTTTTTTTTTGCTCTTTTTTTCTTAATTGGTGTGTGTTTAGTGCACGTGCCTTCAAAAAAAATAATAATAAAATAAATAATAATAATAATAATAATAATAATAATAATAATAATAATAATAATAATAATAATAATAATAATAATAATAATTAAAAGAAAAAGAAAAAAACAGGAATGTGGATGAGAAGTGAGGACACAGGACAAGGACTTGGCACCCAGGAGGAAACTGCAAAAATGGGTTGTCTGTTTTCTCTGTGGTCCCCATCATTTTGGGAGCCTGATGACATTCTGCACTTTGGTGCTCTCAGTGACAGCAAATATAACCGAGGAGACTTTCGCAGTGTCAGATTAACGGGTAGGGACTGGCTGTCTCTTGCTGCAGGACACTGATAATTAAACCAAGCATCTCTGGGAAGCAGCAGTGAAACATCCGATGGCATTTGGTACACCCACACCAACCCTATGTGCACGAAGTCAGGGTAACTCATGGCTGTGAAGCATCCACCCTACAGAAAAGATGCCCCGTTGAAAAAATAATAATAATTATTATTATTATTTCTATTTACTTGTGGGCTTGTACAGCTCTGACCTCCAACCCCTGGGCCAGCTGATGGTTTAGCTACTACTACAAAAAAAAAAAAAAAAAAAAAAAAAGGTAAATGGGGAGAGTGGATGCCTGCAGTGGCCGTGATGTTGTGCCCTAATGGGTGCAAAGCCACTTTCAGCTCGTTGTGCTTGGCGGGGCTGTGATCAGATCTCAGCAGCACATTTGTGCTCTGCTGTGGCAGCTTTGAAGCAAAACCGATTGTGATCTCCAGCAGCTCTCAGTGCTGTAACCCTTTTGAAGGACATCAGCGAGATCTCGTTGAGCAAGTGTGCTTTCCCTGCTTTCTGATAGAATTTGTAAAAGCTTGCTATAACAGGAGTTTCAGCTTGCCTGAATAGGAGGCATCCCTAGCACAGCCCTTACTGGGTGCTAGAGGAGCCAGCAGTTCTGCCCAGCTGCAGGAACCAAATCTCCTGATCAGCAGTGTCTGTCCCCAGGGCATGCTCGGTCTAATCACTAAATTGAGACTGGTCACAGCCTTTTGACATGAAACACATGAGGAGGAAAAGTCATCTGGAGAATAGGCAGGAGGGAGACTGACACCACTCATTGCAAGAAAACAAACAAACAAACGAACAAACAAGAGGACCTATGAAAAGGGTTGTGAAGTTGGGTGTTTTACCCCTTGTGTTCTCCAAGGGTGACAAAAGGTTGGAAAATACCCTCAACTCTGTCCACCTTAAAGTTCTTTAATTGCCGTTATTTCATTTTTCAGTAGGTTTTTCTTTTCCTCCTGCTCCAGGGCTGAAGGAGGCAGAAAAATCTCCACCAGCATTCACTTTTCTGCATGCTGAAGGCTTCACCTTCAATGGGGGGTTCTCCAGGAGGCTTTGGGCACCCACTTGTGTGGGTTTCACATGGTGGCCACAGGTGGGGGTCAGGATTCAGGGGTAAATAAAGACCATACAAGTGTCCTGCCAGCTTGCACAGGTTTATAGTTAGCAATGCAGTTCATTTTATTAGTTATAAATAAAGTACAAAAAATCCACCAAAAGTGAATCTAAGCATTTACACAATTTCTAATGTCTTTTCATTTCTTCAATGCACTATTGCTTTAATATTAATAATAAATATTTTTCTAGCTTTCTTCTATAAAATAGTCTATGTAGCAAAATGTTGCACAGCACAACAGAACAGCAGTAGGAGTACAAAAATGTGGGTGATCCTTTCACCAGCCCGGGCCATTAAAGGGGAGGATTTCTGTCTGCTTGCCCCATGTTTTACGTGTCCCTCTGATGGTGTCTTTGTGGGGTGACACCCAGCCCCTATCCCCATACAGCCCAAAAACACAGTTTAAGGGAGAAAAGTTACAGAGCAGCAAGGGAAGACGCGGAAACCCAGGGTAAGGCAAAGGCAGCAAAGCAGAGCAGCACCCTGAAGGGACGAAGAGGAAGGATGAAGGTACAGTCGTGTCGTGCCTTTCAGCCCCAAAAGGCATTTGCTTCTAAAGCCTTTTGGGGTGGGGGGACACATCGAGCCCTGCTTCTGCGTTCATGCACAGCTGAGCATCTGTGCTGACCCACAGCAGTTATGGCTTAAAGCTTAAAATGTTTTCTGGGGTGCTTTAAAACCCTCCTGCATGGTTCAAGCACTGGATATTCAGGAGCCTTTTGGGAAGGGGCAGCGTGTTAGCAGCGGTGCAGTCGTGGCTGGGGATGGGGACGTGGATGCTTGGCCACTGCTGCAGGAACAAGACATCAGCCCAGGGCTGGTCCCCTGGGGATGACCCGGGAGTAACAGGGCAGGGGGGCTCCAGTGCCTCTCGCAGCCCTACAGCAGTTCAACAAGCCTCAAGTCAAGGTTTCTGCCCCAACAGAGGGGCCAAAAGCAAGTGGAAGGTTCACAGGAGGGTTAGTTTTGAGGGCTTCTGCTCCAGGCATGTTTTACGGTTGGATTATAGCCAAGTGTCAAGGCCTGGTGTGACAAAAGGATCCCAAATTGTCCATCCAGCCCCCATTTCCCAGCTCCGTCTGGGAGCAGTGAAGGAGCTGAGGTCCCACCACCCTCCCCTGACAGCACCACACCATGCAAAACCAGATGGAGGCGGGTCATCCCCTAAAAACTGCTGGCAGACCCTTGGTTTTGAGGTGTCCAAACCCAGGCTCCACCAGTTCCCTCCTGCATCCCCCTGGAGCTCCCAGCTGGGTGCATGCAGGGGTGGCTTGGCAGGGGACACGCAGCCAGACCAACAAGCACCAAAAAAACAACAGAACCACAGCACCTGGACTCCCCTCCGCATTTTTTTGAAACAATTTGCAGAGTCATGCACTGAATGTAGGCATTGCCCCAAGCACAGCCTTGCAGCGGGGCCCAGCAGGCGTTATTGCAGGTAACACATGCAGCAAGGGCAGGAGCATCACCACAGGCACTGGGACAGGGTGGCGGCAGGAATTGACTGAAATTTTGGTTTTTCAGGGCACTACGAACTGCCTTCAATGCTCAAGGACACGAGTGAAAGGATCACCAGAGTTTGATTATGAGTGCAAATAATATTCATATATATGTGCTAAACACAGTCACTATATTGCAGTTTTCCACTATGTCACAGCATACAGAATCAAAGGTTTGCATTTTTATGGAATGTATCCAAGGTAACAGCACCACAGTAATACAGTTTGTAATCACACACCCTGATTTTTTTCTTTTTTTTTTCTTTTTTTTTTTTGACAAGATAAGCATTACCCCCACATCCCATGTTTAATTTCTTTTTAAGTACCGACGCATGCAAAGCATTCCATTCCCAGAAACAATGCAAAAATGAGGTAATAGGAGTAATAAAAAAAATTAGTATTAATTTCTAAATAAATAAATTATAATTAAAAATGCAAAAAACAACTATAAAAATAATTAAATAAGAACCCACAATATCTACAAGTTAGTCATAAATTATGATTGTTAAATATAAGGCATTTAAACTCACAAAACCCTGTAAACTATCAATGTTTTGTTCTTAGAGATTTTCTGTGTGTTTCATTTGTTTTGTTTGTTGTTGGTTTGTTTTGTTTTTGTTGTTGTTGTTGTTATTGTTTTTAAACTCCTCCTATCATCGCGACCCACTCGTAGAAATGATTTCAACGCAAAGAGGAACCTGACACACGGTTCTCACGCACCTCGGGATCAGTCACTCACACGAGACCACGGGAGTTTGGTGCTTTTCTTCACCAGATTTTTTTGTCTTTTTGTTACTTTTTTTTTTTTAAATATATATCTAAAAACTGTGCTTGTTCGTTAGGCAGATAGTAATACTCTCGCATAGGCTTTAAGAAAAGGCGCGGTTCGGAAGCGCTCCTCCTTCCCTCCCCGCACAGCCAGGGTCCCTCTGCCCCGCTCCTCCCCTGCTTCGCCCCCAGCTCACACCTGGGTGCACCAGCCCGGCTTACAGTGTGCTTTACGAACAACATCTCACTTTTCTTGTCCGTGTTATTGGTAGTATTAGGATTATTTTTAATGCTGCTTGAATCTGCTGCTGCTGGAGCAAGCCCCCTATGTCCCAGTGGGTCACTCCTTGCTGCAGGAGTCCACATCACTCCGGACATCAGGGCTGGGACTGCTGTATCTCCTGTGAAACCATCTCTCACAGGTGGCAAATAAATGTCACCACAATAAATATATATCACTGTGACCCCCCCTGCACTCCTTTTTACCGACACAGGCACAGTGAGAGGGGAGAAAGTCGCCTGCTGCCCCTTGCCCCCTCCCTCACTCTCATCAGCAGGTTGGCAAAAATAAAAATACTAATCTCTGTGGGTCCTCTGAGGTCGGTGTTTTCCTGGTACAGCTCATGGGAATCCTGCAATCTCCCAGATGGTAATTTATGATCATTTCTACGTGGAGAGCATCTCTTGGCTCCAGCAGAATGGGTGCTTGGGGAGCCACAACTCAGCTCCACCACATCTGCATAATAAATATATAAAGTTCAGGATTTGTTCCCCTGGCTCCTCCGCATCTCTCTTTTCCTAGTTTCCAAAAAAAAAAAAAAAAAAAGCTTTTTGGTTGTAAATGCCTATTCACCAAAGGGTTTTCAGCTGCGTCACTGCAGCTGAGGTCTTTACTTCAGGGGGAGCTTGGGTCAAAATGGTCCATTCCTTCATGGGATGTTCAAGGAAAGGTTCGACGTGGTGCTTAGGGACACGGTTTAGTGGGTGACAGTAGTGGTAGGGTGATGGTTGGACCAGATGATCTTGAAGGTCTCTTCCAACCCTAATGGTTCTGTGATACTTCTATTCTAAGGACTGTCTCCTGATGTAGTTGTGTGCATTTTTATAATGGAAAGTGGTAAATTAGGTTTCATTTTAATAATCACCTTTTTCTCCATATGGATATGGAGTGAAATGCATCTGTGTATAACAATGCTCTGATACAGGGCTAAACCCCGCCCCTCCAGAAGGCAGCAAACCCTCGAGAGCTGGCATTCCCTTCCTGCACCAAAACACCCACACTGATGTCTCATGAGAAACAATTCCTCCCATCCCTTTATCAGAGAAGGGTCTCTGCAATCCCTGCTCTGAGAGACTTGACCCCACAAAAGACCCCACAGCCTATGAACCCAAGCGGATTAAGGGAAAAAAATGGAAAAGAAAGGTTCCCACCTGTGCCGTATATCTGCTTAACCTCCCTGTGCTGTGATAAATCGCTGGGGAAGCAGTGAAGCAGGGTGACCGTGTGTGACAAAAAGGCCCTGCTCTCCTTCTCCCACCCTGCTGTGGGCTGGGAGGGGGAACAGGAGCAGGGCATCTTGTCTGCGGCTCTACCCCAGCCCAGCCACAGCGTTAGCAATATCCCCAAATCATGTGGCGTTGGGCTTTGTCCCCTTGGAGCTTCCTCTGAGCAATTATACCCCAAAGCACAGGTACAGGAGCTGGCTCCATAACCAGCATTTTGGACCAGCAAGGAGCCTGGGATGTGTCTAACCCCAGGGGGGCCATGCCACAGCGTGCTGAAGCCAACCAGCCCCTGGCTCACAGGAGAAAGCAGTATGGAAGATAGCAAGCACGGAGAGAGCACATGGCCTGCCTTAGATTTTGGCATGCCAAGCCACTTTGTTAAGATACAGAAAGCAAAGAAACAGCATCCCCATTGATATTGTGCCCCTCCAGCAAGCATCCAGCACCAGCAGATAAGCAGGAAGCTTACAGGGAAGCCTTTCCCTATTGCTTCACTCATTTTGTTCCCAATTACATTTTATTTTGTAAGCGTCTCTGAATTTGCAGCACTGTAAATGCACGGAAAGGAAGCACACGTGGCCGAGGCAAAGAGCGCAACCCTTCTGACTGTAAACAGGATTTTGCTTTTTCGCCTCTTCCCCCCAAGGGTGGGAAAGCTTGACCTCCTCATTCCCCCTCTGCAATGTATTAATCAGGCACCAAAATAAGGAATCTATGAAAAAATATTTGGTGCAAATTAGGTAACAGCAACATGTCCACCACAAGATGAGTAGGGCATCAAACACAACATTTCTTAAGCTAACATGCTCCAGCTGCCATCCATAGAAATAGCTAAAGGACCCCTATAACATGTTTCTACGTATTCGAGAGGTATATATACAATCCTCATGAAATGCAGGATTGACAGGCCAGACTACCACAACTAGTTCCTTCACGTTCAACACTAAATCTTCTGCAGCACGGGGTCTCTGAGCTCCGGGAATGCCAGCTCCCTTTCACCGGGCCCGTATCCTGCGTATGTGCAATATCTCCTACCGCTAGATATTGTACTGCCACCTCCTCCTCCTCCTCTCTAACGTGCCTGCAGACTTCTCCTCTCAATCAAATGGCTCAGAAGGCAAAAATTTTGCTGCAAGGGTTTATGGCCATACGACCTGATAAGGAAAATGGTGTGTCCAGCCAGTCCTTTCAGCTGTCCGAGCCGAGCTGTGTTTCAATGTCCACCCTGCAGATGGGGCACTTCTTGCTGGTGGCCAGCCACTGGTCCACGCACACTTGGTGGAAGAGATGCATGCAAGGTAGCCTCCTGTGGAGAGAGAAGCACCACCCGTTAGGGACCTCGTGGGTGGAGGGGGTTCAGGGGACTGAGGACATCCAGAAAGGTGCAAATGGGGCTGCTTTCATCATGGGGAAGCAGCACTGGAACACTAGCTTACCCTGGGGCAGAAGGGCAGAGATGGTGTCCTTGGCCAAAACCTCTTAGAAGATCCCACATCCTCCTGAGCTGAGCTGTTGCAGTGACCAACTACCCTGGCTGCTGCTTTTATCCCTTTAAGAGTGTCAAGTTATACGCTTGGCTTCTTGATCCTGGTGGCTCACCAGCAGTCAGTGGGTCTCCACTGCTCCTACTTATGTGTCTGGTGTGCCCCAGGCAATGTGGTTCCTTTTCATCCATATCACATTTGCCATCTCTTTGGTGACTCTCATTAGCCAGGAAGGATCCTAAACCACAAGGGCCCACAGCAAAAAAAAACAGAGCTCTTCACAACAGCTTAAGGCAGCTAAAGGGAGAGGAGCAGGACCAACTAGTGCAGATGCACTGCCCACCCAAAGCTCCTTCACCACTAGCTCAGATCTTCTAATTGCTTGTCCCCATCAAGCAGAGTCTTGACCCAGCCAAGAGCCTGGGCACCTTGACACTAGGGGTTTTGCTGTGGCCCCGGATGCTCGCTGTGACCATACAGGCTGAGAGATCTCCCTTGTTCTGTTAAAAAGCAGCTACACCCCAGCCACAAGCCTCATTCCCCTGTACTTGACACACAATCTCCCTTTTATCATACTTTGATCATCTTGTAAAGGCAAGACATTGATTCCCATGAGCTCCCAATGGCTCTCTGAGGCCTGGCAACCATTATCCTAGGACATCTGGCCACCCAACACAAGGTTTTGAAGCAGGTGATCCAAACCCAGGAGATCCAATGAAAAAAAAAAATCAAAAATCTGGCCCTTTCAGTTGGACATTGGCATGTGCTTTCCTAAACCCTGCAAGAACAGCCCCACCAAGGCACGGCAGTGTTATTGGGATAAGCATAACTCAGATGTCACTGAGAGGCAGTGGAGCAGAGGGAAGGGTCATACCTGACATCTTCTCCATCTTCAAGCATGGACAGACAGATTGTGCATTTCTCATCAGTGTCCGACTCCTCTCCGTCCTCCTGCTCAGCTTTGCCCTCCTGCGGTCTTCTCTGCAGCAAGGTTAAAGACATAATTTGGTTGGGAACTGATTTGCTAATGCTCTGCCAGGCCTGGGTAGTGGCAGGAAGGCAAATAGTAAGAGCTTCTTCTAACAGCCAGATCCTCCAGCCTGGGGAACCCAGCCCAGCCAAAACAACCAGCGGGGGGAGGATGCCACCAGCACGCTGCTGGGCCACATGCCTCCTCCCAGAACTGGGGGCAGTGGGGCTGATGGAAGTGCCACAGTCTCCTTTGGTGCGTGCTTCTCCTGAAGACCCCAAAATGTGTAGGGTCACCACTGCCAGCAAGAACAGAACCACTGTGCCCCTTGTCAGCTAGGGCACTGGCTTAGACCCTTACTGCACCATGTGGCAGCTCTTAGCCTGCCAGATCGTTCCTCTCCTTTTCCCCCCACACCTATTCCAAATGACTTATTTTCTTTCTGCATCCACTGGAGATGTGGTCAGAGATAAGTGCAGCAGGAGCTGGGTCCCTTCCAACCTGGGCAATGAAACATATTTATTGTCACAGGGGATGACAAACATGACATTTCTACCCAAATGAGCAATTTTCCTGTTTTCTTTAGCACTACCCCAAAAACTTGGCATCGAGTTTTTTAAGGGCAAGAGTTCAGCTCCAACGGAGGAGATGCTCCTTGCAAAGAGAAAGGAGGGCAAGCTGCCCCCACACCATCGACAGGGAGCTGAGCTACACCACCACGTCAACCCAGCAGTCCCACAAGATGCTAAAGCACCAGTTCTGGATTTCACGGTCCATTTGGGGGAATATTTCAGTCAATGATGCTGGTTTGCCACCTCTGAGGATTGCAACCCACTGAAGTCCTTCCTTCTGCCCGCTCCATGCACACAACCCTTGGGCAGCTGCAGGGGGGTGGCAGCCATGCCATATTTTTGGGGAGCTCACCTTCTTGTACTTGTGTGGGAAGGTGAACCTCTCGATGGTGTTCTGCACGGCGCCCCGGCTCACGCTGCCCAGCCTGTCCTCCAGCTGCAGCAGCTCCTGCGGCACAAGAACAGCAAAAAATGCCATCAGCATTGCTCACGGGAGGCAGTGGTGGAGGAGCACAGGATACCCAATATTTCAGAAACTGGGGTGGATTTTGAGCCCTGTTTGGCAGGTCAGGAGACAAAACCCTGTAGAACTGCAGCACTTCGCTTACAGCCATGAAGGGAGCCAGTCAGCCAGAGACAGACCCAGGCACCCTGGAATAAAACATCTTTCACTAAGCCACCCAACCCCTTTTGCTGCCTGGTTATTACTCAAATGGCTGCAGATCTCCATCCCATTCCCATCTGCGGCTGCCAAGCCATAAGGCAGCCTTATGAGTTTATGCCAGAGCTTGCATGGATTCCCAGGGCTTAAAAATTTAATAATCACAGTCCCCAAGATACGTACTTCATAGCTCTCCCGCACAGCCGACGTGTGCCTGCTTGGGTTCAGTCCCTGAAGAGCAAGTAACTGGAGCTGAGGGTAAGGGTAATTTCTGATCTCATGAACAACCTGCAGGAAGTAAGGGAGAAAAATAAAGCCACCTGTGCAAGCACAAAGAAATCCCTCGTGTGCCCTGATTTAAATTTAGCGCTACAAAAATTGAAAATGAGAGAGCAGGCTGACACCTTCCCCGATGGAAGTCTTTTAATAACCAAAAAAAAAAGAAAGAGTAGATTAATAACTAGGAAAAAAAAAAAAAAAAAGTAGATCTCCTATAAATAATAACAACATACTCACATGTCTTATAAACATGTCAAATAAACTCTTTGTTATAATTATTCCTATATCATCCATAACACTGCAGCTCCAAACTCTCAACATGGATTAGCTTAAAAAGAGATTTAATTTTCATTTTTAAATGTGTTGATTTCTCTTCACCCAACCTCTGGTATTTAAAGCTTTGCAGCAGTGTGCAGGTGTCAGGGTCGGACTGTGGGTACAAGAGAAGAGCACCCTCGTGGGATCTCTGAGGCTGCTTTAAAGATGAGTGGGGCTCTGGGTGGCTCAGCTCCAAACGCAGCTCCCTGCTAGGAGAAGGACCAGCAAATGACCCTGGTCTGCCCATCTTAATGTTATTAAGATATTTTTGTCAAATCCTAGCTCCACCTGCGCAACAGGTCACACACAAATTTAATAGGAGGCATCGAGGCTGATGCAGATGGCAAATATGTGAGGAGGGATGGTCTTGGGGGCTGGGCATGGGGAATTGCCACCTAACTCCAGTCCTTCTGCATAAAGGGAGCCTTAGGAACCCAAAGTTCACTGCATTAATAACATTATTATTGATAATTATTGAGTCTCCCAGGTTTTGCAGACCAGCCTGTGTGTGCTCTGCAGGCAATGGACCAAATCTTTCCAGAGCAGCTGAGCTTTTCTTTCCTTTCCCTAGCCCAGAGTGCAATGATGCAACCTTATCCTTTCAGACACTCCCTCCCACGGCCGGAGATAAGTGGGATTCACAGAAGACAGGTGATAGAAAGATAGCAGCCTTTATTTTGACTGCCTTCTGGCAGACAATGCATAAAACATTTCTCGGTAAAGGCGTTTCACTTACCATCTGTGTCGAGGATGTGCTTCTGGGGAAGTGGTGCATCCGAGGTGTGGCCAAGTAATGCTGATAGGGCTGAGGGACCGGCCGGACCTGGAACTGGGCATGAGTCAGGCCTGCATCCACGCTGAGGTCCCTGTGGGTACGAGGAGGAGGAAGGTGGAGCTGTGGCTGTCTAGCAGCATGGTACGGGCTGTGATAAATCACGCTCACGGCAGGGGAGGGCTCTGAGCAGCAAGGGGTGCCTCAACAAGAGGTGATGCTTCTGCTTTAAAAGCCTTGGATTTGGGCAATCACCCTTCCCCCTACCAGGGCAGAATGAAGGAGCAAGGGGATGATTTTATTGCACTTAGCATTTGTGCTAGCTGGGGTCAAGAGCTGCAGGGTGTAGCCTGAAAATTGCAGAGCAGTGTTTTGAGGGCTCTGATCAATCCCTAGACTCAGTAACTCAGCCTGGCCAGGTCCTCCCTGTGCCACCATCATTGCAGATGATCACATTTTGCCCTCATTTTGCAGGAATGCAGATAAATGCATGAGGGCAAAGAAACAAGGGGCCATTCTGGGTGGTTGTTAGGCCCATCATCCGTGCCTGTGACCTCTCTGGAGGTCTCCCAGCCCAGGTCACAAGAAGGTTTGGAGGGGACAAGGGAGGTATTCCCTGCCTGCAAGGGAGAATGCATCAAACCTGGCCTCGGGGCACCCCAGAAATGCTGTTTGTACAAAATAATAATAACAATAATAACAATAATAATAACAATAATAATAGTAATAACAATAAAGAAAAAATAATAAAGGTTCTAAGATATTTCTGGATGATACAGCTGTAGGAAACAGCATCACACAACCAGCAGATCACCATTGGTGAAGCAGAACATCCCTGGCCGTCCCACTGCCCTGCACACAGCCTGTCCTGAGGCTCATTTTTGTGGGTTTGGGTGCTTAGTCCCTCCAGAAATCAGCCCAGTTCAACCCTGCCACTTCAAGTGACCGAGATCCCAACAAACACCGCAGCTCTGCCCAGTCCACAACTGCAAACCCCATCCCAGCCTGCATGGATGGGATGGGAGGAGACCTAGCACAGCACCTATCCATAATCCATCTATCTGTAACCCAATTAGCTGGTCCCTTGTCTCTCCCCGAGCCACCGAGTCTCTCAGCAAACAAGTGCTCCGAATGTCATTCACTTTATCGTAATTACAAAAGCCAGCGCTCTGATAGCTATTGTCTTCGCATTTGTCAAAGCAAAACTAATTAGAGCACAGGGGTTGCTCCTCGTTCCAGCCTGAAGTTCTCCTTCTCTCCGCGGAGGACAGCAGCAGCGAGTGCCACGGCTTGTTAGGAGCAACCCAGACGTGTCCTGGAGCAGCTGTGAAACAGCAGCAGTGTGCCCAGCGGCAGTTAATGGACAGGAGGGGACAGTAAATTTTATTCTGTGATTCTAAATGCAAAAATCTCTTACCCAGCATGGTCTGCATACCAGGTAATAACTGCAGTGCTTTCATGCCCCCTAATAATTCCCCCCACATCAAATTGGAGCAAAGAGGGGGTCTGTCTTTGCTGGCTGTGTGCTGGCCGTGTGCTAGCCATATCCTGGACAGACAAAGCCTGGCAGAGGATAAGACACAGCAGGAGACAGGCAGGAACAGAGCCAGGGTGGGAATCCACAGGACTGGGCATTTACCAACTCCCATGTCACATTTTTGGAGATCTATCCTGCTGCTTGAGATGGTTCCCAGGTGGATGAAAGGGTCATCTGGAAATTATCAGATATTGGGTTCATCGCAGCCCTGCCTCTGGCCTGATGTACGACTCCAGCCATCTCCTCTCTGCCTGCTGATATTCCCTGCCTGCAGACAGATGTGATAACCCACAGAGCGCCTTGAGACCAGGGGCTGAAGGGATTTCCTTAAGACAAATGGGCATCATTAACTTGCACAAGTAATTGCAACAGCAGCACTGCTGAACTGCTGTGCAGTGTTGCATCTGGATCCTAAAAGCCCAGCACTGAAGCTCCTAAAGTGATGCTTGCCGAATGCAGAACACTGCATGTAACAGTGTTTTTACAGGGTTTGGGGCACCAAACCCTGTAAAGCATCCAGAGCACGTTAACTAAAGAAAACCCAAACTAACCATCACCTTCTGCCTTGTGCTACAGGTACTGCATCGTCAGGTTAAGAGGTGAGGTTCAAGAGCTGCAATGCGTACAGTCCGTGGGCTGCCAACAACTAAAAACTGAGGGATAAGGGCAAGAAAACAGGCTGAATGGTCATCAATAAATGCCTATGCAGAATGGAGCTCAGGGGGAGTTTATTCCTCCTCCAGCAGAAGATTTTAACCAAGGCTAGGCTGTCTGAGATGACCCATGACCCTCCAGCCCCAGCTTCCAGCCCTACTTCCCACCTCACTGCCCTTGCCTTTGAGCAAGCACTGTCACAGCTCACGTGGTGATAACACATCAGAGGGAAGTTTTTATATCCATCACTGGGCAAAACTGTACATGTGCCCCGAGGGGAAGTGAGTCACCCCAATATGTGTACACGGTATGTGATTTCTGGCGTGCCCACTCCTTAGGTTTTGTAAGGCAACGCAGCAACACAGAGGGAGAAGGAGAGGGGAGGAGGAGGGGAAGATTAAATGATGCTTTATCGGATCCTTCTAATGATTATAATTAAGCGATATGCACAGAAAGAGAAGCAGAAAGAGTGGCTCTACCCAGATGGAGCATGAAACGCTTTGCAGCCTGATCTGAACAATGTCACATCGGCCAAATTCACCTCATGGCAGTACCAGTAATGGGAACACCTGAGAAGAAAATGACAGAAGGATCTGGCCATATTTTAGGTTGTATATTATTACCCCAGAGGAGGAAGAAAAACTGTGTTAAAAGAACTCTCCATTTGCAGAGCAAACCACTCAGATGTTAGGAAATGCCATAATTAAGATTTCCTGTGCCATTTTATTTTGGTCCCCTTGTGCATACACACTACGATTGTCTCTAATTACATGTTCACATGCTATTTTTTCCTTTCAACGCACAGAATGGGCTTTGCTCAGCTAACAAGGAGCTACTCAGAAATATGTTTTTATTCTCCTTTTCTTCTGAGTAGGGCCCTGTGCCTTATTAAATGTGCAGGAGCTCAAAACTTGCTCTGAAAACAGAGCAATCGATGCTTTGCTCAGCTTTTCCAAGGCATCAGACAATGTGATGGGAGAACGATTAACAGCTACTAATTTGTTCACCCCACCCTTCGGGGCAGGGCAGGGCTGTGCCCACTAATTTAGGCTCTGGAAGAGTTATGGACACTGTTTTTGAGTGCCTGGTGGGCAGCAGAGGGTCTCGTTCAGAGAGATATATTGGTCTAGATGAATCAGACCATGGAAGGTGCTTCCCTGGAGGATGCAGCATGACAAGCCCCTGAGGAAGATTATGGTTTAGGTGCATTCTGCATCCATGTATGGAGAGGTTTGGGCAATATCGATGCCTTGATGTTATCGTAGACATGCATAAATGCTTTAGCATGGACTTGTGGCTCTCAGGGATGAGTTTCCCCATTGCACACTCCCCAGTTTATTTCTGTTCTACTGAACCACCAGCTCTCATGGAAGCACCAAGCCATGAGGGGTTTGCAAACCCCACGGAACTTTTTAAGTGCCTCATTCAACACACTGGGGAGATGAGGAAGACTTACCAGTCCGTGCCTTCGGCTAAATACCTGGGCTGGGGCCCCATGGGCTGTGGAGTTTGCAGTTGGTGGCTGAAGTCAAAGCTGGGGTGCAGGCGGTGGGGCTGAACGGACATGCGCTCCTGAGCCCGCCTACGGGAGGAAGAGACCAGAAGCGAGTTAACAATGGGTGGGCACAAGCCCAAGTCAACAAACAATGGGAAAACCCAAAGATTTGGGATCGCTATCATGCATCCAAGTCAGAAGAACCCAGACAGGTGTCAAGGATGATAGGAAGAGGAACCCAGAGCTATGGCATTTGCCACTGCTATGGCATTTGTCAGGTCACCACTGACATGATGCAGACCTCCACTTGCACCCCCTGAATCATCCTCATGTGCTCAGTTTACATGAGCTGTTATTTGATGGCAACAAGGAAAAAAAATAAAGAGGAGACTAAACTTCTTCCTTAGCACCTTTGTGTCTCTCTCACTATTTTCTTTTTCTCCACAGTCAGCCCCATAAACAACAGACAGGACAAAGCATCTTCCCGGTACATGTGTTATCCATCATCATGAGGAAGCGGCAGGTTGTCTTGTCTCCCCATGCAGTCCATAAACTCCCAGGGAACCTCATTCATAACAGGATCATTCAGGAGTAACTGACAGCAGAATTTATTCTTGCTGGCCTTTGCCAACATTTCTGTGGGTGATGGAAGTGCCAGCCTGGGACCCAGCTTCTTCTGCTCCAGCTGCCCTTGCGAGCAGGGAGAAGTAAGTAGTAGGAAATACAGTGAGGTTTTTCTAGGGAATCAAGTTTCTTCCTGTGATTTTTATCCATTTGAACTACTCTCCGCTCAGGGGAAGAGCATGTGCTGCTTGGTCACTGTCTGTGCATGGAGAGTTGCGAGGCGGCTGCACAAGCAGGCTCTGCATTACAGACCAAGACACCACACTCTCTGCTGAGTCCCCACTCACCAACGGAGCTATCACAAAGATAATCCACAGGAAAACACTGGACAAACACATAAGAAAACTGCACAATGAAGAGGCTTCATCTTTAGGGCACCCCCATATTCCCATTACCAGGACCTCGTGCCCCATACCCAAGGGTTTCTGGCAGCCTCCTGTGAAGCAGCTGTGCTGGATGCCTTCAAGAGCAGGCTGCAGGGCTGGGTGAGAGGCTCCTACCCTCTCCCCCACCACAGTCCCTCTTCTCTGACAACCTGTTTGCATATGTAACACTGCCAGCAGGTAGTGGAGCAGTTTCTATGTGAAACTGTGCTCTGTAGTTTTGTTTGAATTCGGCTTATGACTAAGGGATAAACACTTGTATCATCAGTGCCTCAGCCTCGCACATATTTGCTACCCAATTATTAAGTAATCGTTAAATCCACCTGAAATCCAGCTTATGCAAAACAAAAGCTGGATGAGAAGAATCCGCAATTTGCAGACAGAAAGGATACAGAAAGAAAGCATTTTCCGTCTGTAGCATGCTTTCCAAACGAAGTATTATCACAAAGACTCATCCTTTGGTTCCCAGAGCACGGGTACAGCCCACAAGCAGCTTCCATATGCTTCCAAAAAAAGCACGCTGCTCCTACACATTATCCAAACCCCTCTCCCCACAAACACTGACAGGATGAGGCTGGGCGCCCATTCCCACCTCTGCTGAGCTGCAGTAATTCTCTCTGCAGTCCTCAGCCCCGTCTGAATTTAGTCTGTTTTTCCTGATTGAATGTGCTGTAGATCAATGATTTTGTTCTGTCTCACTTCACAGAGGCGGATCACAGCTGAGAAGAACACCTAGGTCCAGACGAGTGAGCTCTGCACGTGCAAAACCTTGTGAGCCACGTGGATCTCATCTTCTACTTGGTTTTGAGGCAGCAGCTCATGTATGCAGTCTGCCTCTCTCTGGGATGCAGGACAGGTTCACTGCCACCCCGGGGTGTTATGCTGTGAGTCCCCTACAAGTGGTGGCACTAGGTGGCCTTGGGACGTGCTAGGTGAGCATGGCGTGGATCCCCACAGGAAGGGTTCACCCCCTAGTGCATCCTGGCCTGCAGCCTCCTGGAGGATACGTTTGGGGAAAACACAGGCAAACTTTGGAAGACAACCTAAAGTTATCAGCAAGTTTTGACAGGACTTTCCAGAAGCTGCTTGGCAAAGTTGAGCCTAACAGCTTCCCAGCATCCCAGATGTGGGATGCCCCATCCCTGGAGGTGCTCAAGACCAGGCTGGACGGGGTTTTGGGCAACCTGGTCTGGTGAGAGGTGTCCCTCCCCATGGCAGGAGGTTGGATGGACAAACTTTAGAGGTCCCTTCCAACCCAACACTATCCAACCCAACTCAACCCAGCTCAACCCAATCCAACCCAACCCAACCCAACCCAACCCAACCTAACTCAACCTAACCCTAACCAACCCAACCCAACCCAACCCTACCCAACCCAACTCAACCCAACTCAACCCTACCCAACCCTACGCAACCCAACTCAACCCAACCCAACCCAACCCAACCCAACCCAACCCCTTCTGTTCCTGTGACTCCTTCAGACCACACCTTACCTGGGATGGGGCATGAGCCGGCGGTGCTGGGCCTCGAGGAGCTGCTGCTGGAGGAGGTATTGCTGGTGTAGCGCCTGAGGTAGGAAGGAGGGTCCGGCCACGTCTTGGAAGGGCAGGGCTGGCACTGGCGCCAGGGACTGGTGCAGGGGGCCGCTGTGCTGGTGCGCGGGGGCCATGTGGGGGGTCAGCCCCGGCTGGGGCTGCACTGCGTGAGGCAGGGCGAAGTCGGCTGAGAGCTGAGGCTGGGGACCCAGGTGGAAGTGCCGGCAGGAGGTAGCATGGGGATGCTGAGACCTTTGAAAAGGAGCACCTGGAAGAGAAGAGCACGGCCGTCACCGGGGCCGGCGGTGGCCGAGGCACCCAGTTGCAGATCCAGAGGAATTTTTATGCAGGCAGCTGTTTGTTTGCCTCCCCTGCCAAAAGGCAGAGGAAAAGGGCAGGTCAGCTAATGTCGATTGCACAGGGAAAAAAAAATGTTGATTTTGACTAATAGTTTTTTTTTCCTCCAAAAAACATTGGAACCAAAATATGGGTTTGGGTTTAAAGTAGTCTTTTGGCTCTGAACTGAAGTGCATGCTGATGGAAAATTTCAGCTTGTTTTGGTTTGCCTGTCTTAAAGAGAAAAAAGGAACAAAAGGCTCAACATTTTAGAGAAGGAAAAAATGCATTGTCTGAAATGCGTTTCTGCAGGTTAACAGCCCACAGAACTTCCCAAAAGTCGCTGACTTTCCATGCATGCAAATCAAAGTGTTTATTTGCCTGTCTAAAAAGGTATTTATTTGCCTGTCTGACCCTTAAAAAGGCATGGAAATAATCTCTGCCCTGAGAAAGTGCCTCTCAGTGGCTGCAGAAGATGGACAGGACACCTTCCTCCCTTGAAAGCAGGGGCTATGATTTTGGCTGATATTTTTTTCTTTGCCTAGACCCTTTCCAGCAGCCCGGCCTCATCAGGAAATGGAGAATGGCTGCAGAAAACACAACATGAGCTGCTGTGAGATCAGCCGTGAGGCTGGTGGGGATGAGGAAGAAATGAGGTGTGAAAGATATCCGTGCTGGAGGCTTTTTGCAAACGTCTGGCACTGGCTTTCATCTCCCTCAAGGTCCTTGCTTGGATGGGCCCATGGCCCAGCCCGGCACGTTAATTCCTACATTCCCAGCACAGTTCCAGGCACCACGGTAAAACTTCTGGCTCTTGAACTAAGGAGAGAGGCAGCTCAGCACTGAAGGATGAGACTCTAGAGAGACCATTAGAAGAGGCTCTTTGCTGGGTATCAGCCCCAAGATAGGACACCGGCCTTTTTATGCACTTTTTTGAATGCCTCATCTTCCTTTTAGGAAGGAAATTCCTATAATTTTGTTAATCTTTGGAACTGGCACAAGATGTCAAGGTGTAACAGCACTGTGAGACACTGAGTGTCATCCCAAGACACAGGCCAGGTGTGCAGGTGATGCCTCCTTGTCCCAGATCCCTTCTGCTTCCATCTCCCTTCCACCCATGGGCTGGGCCAGGCCAGCACAAGAGCTGGGGGAGCCCCAGGCTCTTTCTGTTCACACCCTTATGGAAACAGAGGGTGCACAAAGCAAGCCAGATGCCAGCAGAAGAAAGAACAGGAGAGGATTTAGAGGAAATGAAAAGCTTTTAAAAGAGTGCATAAGTAATTATACACAATTTCTCTTAAATGCAAACTCATCCTCCGTAGTGCCCCCCTGAGAGAGGCAATGGGGAACAAATTTGTGTTCCACCAGCAGCAGAGCTTCTGAAGGTGATAATTTCTCATGCTGTCAGGTAATGGCATGATTTGACTGCCCTATTAATTAAAACCAGAGGAGGTGGGACCAGACCCACCATTCCTGAATGGCAGAGCTACCAACCCCATCCAAGAGGTGTCTGTGTACCCTGTCCCCCCATACTACAGGCTATTTTGGCTGCCCTAGTTCCCAGGTAAAAAATGAATAATGAATTGAGGACCTGGCCCATCACTCGAGCTGGGCAACACCACCACCATGGAGAGATGCCTCCTAACGCTTGTGTTTGCTGGACACTGGCAGAGTCACTCATGGTGAATAGCTCAGCTCTGCTCCTCCCAATGGAAAACAGCTACAGCAAGTGATAGGAGACAGATTTAACATCTTCAGGACTTCATGGGGCCTCAAGAAAAGGTGCAAGAGGAGGTTAAAGTGCTAATCCCACTGCTGACCCAAACAGACCAGCCTGTGCCTTGGGGCAGCAGTTTGGTTGTAGGTCAGACAAAGCACAGGGCAATGAAGCTGAGAGATATTTCATCACACATTTACTGAGCCAAATTTTGCAGCACAAAATAAAACTAGAAAAAGCCAGTCTCTTATCCTTTGTGTCTCTGGCATTTTTTTTTTTTTTTTTTTTTTTGATGTCTGGTGCCACATCACCCAAGGATTTTCAGCCTTTTGTTGTGTCTGGGGAAACCTCAGTCTGACTTAGCAAAATGTCTACAGGGTCTTTGATGCCAGAGGCATGACGACCAGAGGGCACAGGGTGGGCAGATCATGCAGTCAGGGCTTTTGACCTGATTTTTTACTCCCATGCCAACAATCTTGGCAAAGGACTTGGTCATACCCTTTGCTGTGGTCCAGAACATCTCTGATGTTTGGGTGGGAGGGCATGCACAGCCCATGCAGAGCCAATATAACCTAAGGTAAGAGCCCAGCCCTGTAGGGTTTTTTGATATAGAGTTAATCTTTCTTATTTTAGGCACTAGTCATTGGAATTAACTATTTTTTAGTGTTTTTTTTTTTTCTTGTACCCACAGGTTCTATGATGTATTTAACTCCATAGGAATAATATTATCCAGACGCAGACCATATGATTAAATAAACCCCACCAATTTGTCTTAACATAACTCACTATCTTGTGTTGTAGCTGTTCATTTCCTACAGTTAATCCAATTGCTGATGAGGATTTTGATGGCAAAGCAAAGTCTTCAGAGAATATTTCAGCAAAGCTGTGCTTATTAGCTGTCATCAAATCATGCAGCTGGCATAACTGAGCCAGGCTGCACAACAGAGCCGGTCGCTGCCAAACACAGCTCTGGTGGACCCTGGAAAGCTTTGGGAAGCCAACAAGCACACAAAAAAGAACATTTCATCCCTGTGCTATCTTATGTCAAGTTTGCCCTGTTCTGCTTGTCATATCCAGCTGCGAGGGGGCATCTTGGAGACTTGTTTCCAAGGCCACAAGTTGATCTTGCACACACGAGGACAACCCAGTGACCCCTGCTGAGCAGAACTGCTCCAGACAACCCACTGTGACCAAGACAAGAGCCTGGCTCACTGACACCCACTCCTGGTCCGTGCCTATTAATGATTACTCACCAGCACATCTTCCTTCTCTTTCCTGAGCCTCAGATTGGTCCCAGACCATATTTGCATTCTAACTTAAAATCATGGCCCATAAAATGCCTCAAGAAAATTTGATTCATGTCTTTAATCTGCTTTTTATCTGGGCAGTAATGTCTGCCACCGCAGAGAGCAATCACTGACTGAAAACCAGTCCAGGCACCTCGCTTCACCTTCTGTTTCTATTCCCCGTGACAGAGGCAGGACTGATATTTCCATTTCTCAGCTAAGCCCCGAGGACTTTTCTACAGCAAAGGCGATGAGTTGGAAGCTCTGTCTATCAAGCTCCAGAGCCACCACCTGCATCATCCACAAGCTGTTCCCCACTGCCTGTCCTAGTGCTGCTGCAGGAGGGCAACATCCCTCTGCAGGACAGAGACCAGCTCCCCACCACCATGGGCTCAAGTTTTGGTCCTCATCCTGCTGCAGGATTAGGTTCTCCATTGGGATGCTTTGACCTTGCAGGAAGAGGAGTTGGCCAACTCTTGGGAGGTTTTTGATGACCTTTTGCAAAGGCACCTAACAGGTTCACCAGCCTCATTGGTCTTTGCCACTGAAAAGTGGAGGGAGTAAAATAAAAAGAAAAGCACTTTTTCCTTGTTCTTTGGCTTCTTCCATCACACCCCAAAGCCAAGGCCAGCAGAGAGGGCCCACAGGGTGGGGAATCAGCACTTCACTACCTCTTGCTGCTGCCAAAACAGGCATGCAGACCAGCGGCCACCCCCCCGGGGGGGCTCACCTCCTTGATGCTGTGGCCCCCAGCAGTGGTGCTGAGGACCCGGCACGGGTCTGGGTCTGTGACCACGGGAGCAAGCCCTGGAGCAGCACCGTGGGTTTGGGTGGCTGGGCAGGAACAGGGGAACATCACCAGAATGCAGTTGATTTTACACAGATGCTTTCTTTGGCACAAGTTAGTGCCCAAAAGGTGGTTCCTGAGAGTTAAAGAAGACATAAGCAGTTTGGACTTTTATTCTTGGGCCTGCTCTGACCCTGATATTGATGGGTATGTCCCATCGCTGCACATCTCAGTGATGTCACAGCCCCTTTCCCTACCTGCACCCTGAAGATGATCTCAACCCAAAATCCGTGCCAGGAAGATCACTCAGCAGCTATTTGGGAAGTGCTCACAGTGCTTCGTGGGAAGATGGCATTACAGGCAGCGGACTTAAATTTAGGAGATATAAATCTGGTTTTGGAAACTCATCGTGTCCTCACAGCTTCTTTCTCTCTTCCACAGCTATTTTTTTTCTCAGTTCTACAGTTATATTTATTGTTTCTATACATTATTTGAAGCAGCCTGGACCTTTTTTTCATTAAAACATGAAACAAGACATGCTGTGAATTCCTTGGCACTCCCAGGTGAACCCCTGCAAATGACAAGCTCATATGTATTTTTACAGCTTGGTAGGTGACACCGAATCTTAGAAATGTGCCGGTCTGCTACTGGCTGCTTCAGTCCCTGGGGATCCTCCTTTGGCAGCAGGCAGGATTTGACTGTGCATATGCACATGTGGATTTATCCAATGTTTCACCTCGTAAGGATGCAGGGATCCAAGTGCTCATTAAATGATGGCCCACCCTGGAGATGCAAAGCCCCTGGGTAATGTGTGGCGGGAGACAGAAGATACTACAGCTTTCTAAAAACAAAAACAATATAAAATAAAATAAAATAAAATAAAATAAAATAAAATAAAATAAAATAAAATAAAATAAAATAAAATAAAATAAAATAAAATAAAATAAAATAAAATAAAATAAAATAAAATAAAATAAAATAAAATAAAATAAAATAAAATAAAATAAAATATAAAATAAAAACAGAAATCAGAACAATTTCCACTCCCTTTCCTCATGGCAGTGGTATTTTTGGAGCAATGAGGACTGGGCAGGATCGGACCTGCAGCTCACACTGGAGATGGGCATCTCGAGCAGACAGCTGCAGCAGCGTTTGCAGGGAAAACAAAATCTGTCCGATGCGGTTAAGCAGCCACGGTACATGCAAGTTGTTCCCCTGGGAAAGGCAACCTGGCCCTGCTCGCTGAGCCTCTAACAGTGGGGGCCGGGGGAGGTGGGCAGGCAGGGGGTGGCAGGGATGCTGGGGTTATTTATACATCCTCCTGGCTTTGCTCACTGACAAATTTTGCCACCACGGAAGGTCTGCCCTTTGCAATCTGCCGAGATGAGGACCAGAGACACACCATCTCGGCCATTTGGGGCTAATTAGAGCCCTCCTGGGAAGGCAGATAACCCCCCCAAAACCAGAGCCAGGCTTTTAATAGCACCGCCACGGTGCCTGCACTTTGTTTCCCTGGACATGCCTGTAGCTGTGTATTCACATTCCCCATGGAGAGAGACATGGTCAGATGTCAGCATCTGTCCTGATGGTTTGTGGCCAGGAAAGGCAGAAATTGTGGGAGCAGCTTCAGGTTCACGTGGCCACGGGGCTCACACTGTGTTTACAAACAAGCTACAAACTGCCTGGCACCATGAGTGAGTGCTGTCAGTCTTGTCTTAACCCTTTGCAATTTTTTTTGTGAATGTAATCCTTATGAAAATGTACAAATAGATAATAAATCTGAAGAAATATGCATAATAACATAACATAATATATATAAAAATAAAATAAAATAAAATAAAATAAAATAAAATAAAATAAAATAAAATAAAATAAAATAAAATAAAATAAAATAAAATAGAATAGAATAGAATAGAATAGAATAGAATAGAATAGAATAGAATAGAATAGAATAGAATAGAATAGAATAGAATAGAATAGAATAGAATAGAATAGAAAATAAATAATAATTTTAAAATCTATAGGCCAAAACCACCACATATTCAGGTGCATAAAGATGTAGTGTCCCTGCACAGAAGGGGATACCATGCCCTCTCCCTCCCGGTGTAGGACACCAAACTGCGAGGAGAGGAGATCAGGGAGGGGAGGACAGACGAGGAGGTGGAAAGAACTGGAGAAGAGCTTATCAGATGGGAAGGAATCTGTCCCGATTTCAGCACCTTCGCCAACAGCTTTGTCATTTTGTTTAGCAAATGGGAAGAGCTGTGCCAAAAATAATAGGCAGCCGGCTCAAACCCAGCCCAGGGCGCAGGCTGCCGTCCCACGCGTCTAGTGCCATGCCGAGCATAGCAGACCATAGCTCCAGCCCTGGTGAGCATTACTGACAGGTAAGGAGTGGTTTTTGGTTGCTTTATGTGCTTGGCCGTGCTGTGCAGCACCAAGGACTCAGTCAGGATTGAGCCCTCGTGGTGGGCTCCACGTTGTTGATGTGATGGTTGATGGTCAAGCGTGGTTGGGTTCTGGGTGGGAGCACCA
This sequence comes from Aythya fuligula, assembly GCF_009819795.1. NCBI lineage: Eukaryota > Metazoa > Chordata > Aves > Anseriformes > Anatidae > Aythya > Aythya fuligula. The sequence continues at coordinate 3,293,444 of NC_045593.1, forward strand.
CGTTTTTGGGGTGGGGTTTTCTTTATCGTTGTGCCTCTCAAGGTCTTGCATATTTGGTTGGAAAGAGCAGCAAAGGGGTTAAGGGGAAAAGGACTGAGATGGGCAGAAAAGGGCTCCTTGTTGCCTTTTAATTGTTTGGTGGCTGCTGCCATCCTCCTTGCATCCCACCTCCCCACACCTCTGTGCTGGCACAGCAAAGCAGAGCTCACTTCATCCCAAAACCATGGAACAGAACAGAGACTCGTGCACAGACCCACACCCCTGCAGCTCTCCTGAGCCTCCACATCCCCCGCAGAGCAACCCCTCTCCTGCAGGAACCACATGCAGCCCCGCTGGACCCCAAAAAGTCCAGGACAGGACTCCTTCCAGAGCCCGGGTTCAGCATTCAGCAAACAATGTTTACAGCTGGTGACAACCAGCACTCCTCAGCACGTTTCCATCAGGGATGAAAGGAAAGGCTGAACTGGTACTGAGCAGCCAGATTCAGTGAGAGCAGTGATGAGATACAGCCGGGCAGCCCAGACCCGGACCTCTTCCTATGATTTTTCTCCCTACAACATTTTTCCCATAGCTTCAGGAGGGGAAAAACCTTCCACTGAAGATGCCGTTTTGCAAGAACATGTTGAATGCAGCAATGTTTTCAGAGGAGGAAAGCGAAACACTTTGGTGGTGTTGCTACACTCTAAGTCGTCTTTTTGCTTTTGTACTTCACACTATGTTTTAATTATAGCTTTATTCTAATGCCTCGCGTTCGAGGGTGTATGCATGCTTTTTGGATCATCACACCAATAAAAAGCCAAAATGAGCTGAAAAAAAAAATGTTTCCCAAGATGTAATGGTCCTGATGTCACTCCATCTGGGTGCGAGGAAGGAGGGGGAGCATGGGGGGGAGCTAAGGGACAGGGGGGCTGCATCGTCTCCCAGCCTATTCTATGTTCCATACAGCAGGAAAGGCAGAGCAAACGAGTTTTTCCCAGATTATTGGCAGGCACCTGGGCCCAAAATTTCTTCCCCAGGTTTTGGGATATTAGCCCAATTCACCAAATAAAATAATAAAATAAAATAAAATAAAATAAAATAAAATAAAATAAAATAAAATAAAATTAAATTAAATTAAATTAAATTAAATTAAATTAAATTAAATTATAAAATAAAATAAAAATTAAATTAAATGATAAAATAAAATAAAATAAAATAAAATAAAATAAAATAAAATAAAATAAAATAAAATAAAATAAAATAAAATAAAATAAAATAAAATAAATTGGAGGGGGACAGAAAACACTTGGGATAACTGAGGCAATAAACTTGTCTGTTCCTCCATGTTCACCTTTTTGGGACACTAGGGAGCTTGTTTACCCCTAACTTAAAAAACAAAACAATAAAAGTCCTGACATGCCAGAGGTCTGCTACTTGTCTCTGCCTGCACAGAGCAGCAGGTAAGATGATGATACACGCATGCAGTGAGGAGCTCTCAAGGTGAGCTCTGTCCCCATCAGGGCTGGTGATGTACAAGTCTGGGTGCTTGTGTCCCCGCTGTGACAGGCAGCAATGTGCTGCCAGCTGCTTGGAGAAGCAAATCCAACACTCAGATTTCTGATATTTCCTTGCTTGCCCTGTGGCCAAAGGGCTCCCCAGCCTGTGGAAGTGCCCAACACCCAATACACTTTGCTGCCCACAGCATCCCACACCCCCCGACCTGCTCACTCAATTAACCAAAAGGACTTTGCAGGTCAGACCATCACCGTGCATCCTCTGGAGGGGATGTTCTGGGGCCCATTTGCACCCCCAGCACCACAGCAAGAGCCAGAGATGCACGGGTCAGGGCAGCTCAGCAGGTCCCTGAGCTGAGCTGGGTGAACTCAGGGCTGGGAAACCCCGGTCCTACCCCACTACACCCAGGCAATTCTTCTTTTATGCTCTGTGAATAAGAAATCTGCAGCTGAAATCAAAGATCCTGGAAGCCTGCTGTCCATTAAACTTAATGTCCTGATTTTAGAGGTATGTGTCACTCTAGGAAAGAGAGCTGTGTTTAAAGCACAAACAAAATATCAGTTTCTCAGGGTGGAAATCACTCTTACTTTACATTTCTGCACGCGATCCTGGTGTGAGCTAATGCCTGAGTCCTGCTGTAATAACACAGAGCGGAAAACTCTACCCAGACAGTGAGAAATATGTATTTCATGGGGAGAAATGTAAAGTCATTCACCTAGGAAATGCCAGGCTGGTGCTGCATGCAGGGGAAGCAACAAGCCCCTTGCATGGTTGCCAGAAATGGGGAGGGGGCTTGGAGAGGGGCTCGCACCCAGCACCCCACAGGCAGCACCACAGCAGCCCCACTGCACTGAGAAAAGAGGAAAAAATGTGGCTTAGGACAGCCTAAATGGTGCCTTGCATGGGTTGGGTCTAGCAAATAAGCCCAACAAAACCAGGTCTGGCCCAGTACCTGCAGCCAAAATCCCCTCCGTGGCACCAGGGTTGCCCAAGCTGAGGCTGGATGGTTTCCTAAAGAGCATCCCCTGGCGCAGACAGGGATTAATTTTGGGATGGTATGACGGAGTAGGTGACAACAGCTCTCACTTACACCTTGAGCATCCACCCGCTTGTGGATATTTTCCCCTCCCGCTGAGGTCAAAGGAGGCTGACTGCAAGGAACTTGCCTTCCAGCCATGGTGTGAACAGAAATCATGTTTCTGGGAACAGAAATCATGTTCCTGCTTATTCCACCAAGAATATCCTTTCTCTGTAGCTCACACACAGCTTTAGAGAGAAATACACGATTTCACCAGTAAATGCAATACCCAGAGGAGATGGCTGGGGATAAGGGATAATGCTAAGGCAGCATCCTGGTGGGATGCTGTGGGGACGGCTCCACAGCACAGGCAGCCTCTGGTGTCCCCATGATGGGCTTCCAAAATAGCCCAGGAGCATCTGACAACCTGGACGGAGTTAAGACCAAGTCAATGTTCCTGTCATCAGCCTCGCTTCAGAGGGGCTCGTAACTCTCCATATGCCTGCTCTCGGGAGACCAAAACTTGGCACAGAAGCAGACGGCCCAAATGAAGTTTTATTTGGTAATAAATAGCTTAAACCTCATAAGCCACTTTTATTTTTTCCAGCTTAAGAATGTAAAATGGGAAATCAGAAATGCTTGGGATTTTTTTTCGCTGTGTTCAGAAAATTTTGAAAAAGCAGCTTATACTGAAGAATGGCAGGGTGTTGCTTTTTGTTTTTGTTTTCAGATGAGCACGACCTACAGTGTTATTTCTCAAAGGCCTGGCCTTTTGAATCCCAACCCTGCAGCGGGATCGATGTCCTTCGCACAGCTCAGCTCCAGCTTTGCTGCCAGAGCTCTTTGCTCGTCCGAGACCTCCAGGAGTGGCTGCAGCACCAGGTGGTTCAACCTCCAGCACCTTCTGCCTGGTGTTCAGGAAGAGCTACCACACAGCAAAATTCCCCAAGCCTTTTAATCCATGTCAGTAACATGCTGGAGAAGGATTTCTGTTTTAGTTGTGGCCCTATGACACCCCACTTCTCTGGTTATTGCACCCCAGCCCCACGGTTTCCACCACGCACCTGACAGGATTTTAGCACTTCCAGATTTACTCCACACTCAGAGGTTACCCTACATCAATCAGCTACTTTCCAGCGGCCAAAAAGCCAAACAGATGCTCCAAGCCTCTCAGCCCAAAGGTTTGGCCAGGCTTTGAAAGTCCACCCCAGCTGGGACAGAGGGAAATAGCTGTGGTTTTGCTCAGGAGGTCAGCTCTGGATGTCAGAGCGTCCCCAGCGGGGTGCTGGGCTGCTGCCCAGCTGGTGCTGTTATTTGAATGTTTCGTTTTCTGTAGGGCTGTTTTTTTTTTTTGGAGGAGTATGGGAAGGTTGTGCTGGTTCAGGGTCATGCAGCACAGCCTGGGGAGGACTCTGCAGGTGTTGCCTTAGGAAAAAGTCCTCTCCTTGGTGTGGAGTCACATCCCTCATCCCCTCTGAGCCATGTCCCTGTTTGCCGGGGTGAGGATTGAAGGTGACTCTACATAGTGGAAATTTCCCCCAAAACAACCTCCCACCAGCTTCCCCTCTTCAAAGCCAGGCTTGTAACCCAACAACACACAGAGAACCTCCCCAGGAAGTTACCCCACAGCTTGCTGACCTCAAATCCTGGCAGACCCAGGGGAAAATTGCTTGCAAGAGAGAGGAACCAGGAGATTGCTGGCTGGCAGCAAGGTCCATAGCTTGCTCTTGCCCCAGAGGGAATAGGAACCTCCTGGAGGTACCTCCAGCCACAGCAGGTTCTTCCCACCTCTCGTTCACATAAGACATCTCATAAGGGTCTCTGGAGAAAGCACCAGCGTGGTCCAAGGCTGGGAAAAGCCTTGCTACCACGGGAGGAGCGAGGCGCTTGAGCAGGCAGGGAGGGTGCGTGGGGAGGAGCAGGGGGACCCCAGCAGCAAGGTCTGTGCTCTCCTTTGGGCAAAACACAACCTCCAGCAGCCTACTCCCCATCAGACGATTCAGCCAGGTGAGGCAGAGCTAAACTGGAAAATCCATCACAGGGGTGGGAAATGGGTCCTGAGTGCTCGCACTGCACCAGCCTCAGTGGCACGGTGGGCACCTCGTGGGATGGAGAGCACTGGGGAGCAGAGGAGCTGCTGGGATAAGAAGTCACTTCCCAAGGGACACAAGCCAAACCGTGTGGCCTCAAGTCACCTGGAGGGAGGGTTTCCAAGGCGCTGGCAGCCCAGTTTATCTCCCTTTCCCAGTTCCTTTTAAAGCACGGCCTCCTCCCGCTGTGCAGCGCGGGAGCGAGCCGCCTGCCTGGCACCCGAGCTGACCTCCCGTTATGAGTTTTACTGTTCCTGACAGCGGTTTTGCCAAGCCCGCTCAGACAGAAACATTTTTCCTCTCCCACGTGGATGTTGTTTTATTACATCCACCTCGGAAACCTGCGTGCTGCCGTTCAGCACAGCCCGCAGGCACGGCGGGCAGGGGAGGGCCCTGCAGCCCTCAGCCAGCTCTCCCCCAAGGGAAGCCTGTCAGCAACACCAGGTTGCTGCTCTTACCTCGTTTCCCAAAGCTTTTGAGAAACAAAACTGCTGCCGGGACAGGGCGAGCATTCCCCAGGCTTCCTGCCCTGCTGATGCTGGCACAACAGGCACCTTTTAACCCAACCGATGCATCAACCCACATATCTGGGGGGCCAGGCACTACCTGCCACATAGGAGGTGAGATTTCCATCATGCAGATGGGTTATTTCACGTTTGCAAACTATCTCATCCAGGCTTTTAGTGGCTTTGGTTGCTGTGAGATTCAGCAGCTCTCCAAACTCTTGGTCTTATACCTCTGGCGGTGGCAGGAGGCCCCAGTGTTGGACACCAGGAACTGGGTGTGGGGAGAACTGCTGAGCCCAGTTAGACCAGCCAGACATGCCAGCACAAGAGGTGAGGAATTTGCCAGGTAAATTAACAAAATGCCATTAGGGAAGGTTGGAGGCCTGGGTGAGACACCTGCAGCCTTGCTGAGCTCTTTCCACAAGCCTATCCCCTGGTAAAACTGACACTCTGATGCTGCTTTTCCCATATAAAATCTGTATTTAGTAGAGTCCCTGAACTGGCAACATGTAGGTCTGGTGAAGCCTTTAAAAAAACAGATTTCCAAACAAACACAAGATCTGGTGATGAGTCTGGTGGGTATCCCAAAATGGCCATGCAGATCCAACCCTACAGCAGATCATTGCCCATAGACTGCTCCCACCTCATCGCAGACTCAGCTGGGCAGTGAATAAACCTCAGAGCAGCTCAAGCTTTCCTCCACCCCCAAAAATTCCTCTCTGAGCGTGGCTGTCCATCCATCAAAGCTAAGGGAAGTGGAGCAGGAGCTGGGACGGGAGGCTGGCAGCGACAATGCTCCTCTCCACAGCTGCTGATTAAACTGGAATGAAGTTTAATCAGCACAACGCCAAGTTAATTAGTGCTAGCCACACGATCTACAGCTTCCCTTTTGGCTTCAAAAATTTTAGAATCTCCCAAATTCCTTTTCACGTACCTCACCGGCCTGACATTTTCCCTTGAATTTGCTGTTCCTGAAGCTGTATCTCCCTTTGATAAGGAGGCTGGTGCCATTTTTAGACTTCGCGAGCTCGAACGCACGACAGGAAGAATTCGGAGCCTTTGCAGCTCTTGGCCTTTCAGAGGGGATGGGCTAATCTTTGGCTGATATTTAGCAGAGGCTTGCAGCGCAGCACACCACCTCCTGCTTGGTATTGCAATGACCTTTCAGCTCCATTTGTGAGGCCATCTGAAATTTGCTTGATTTCAGTTCCTCCGCAGGACCTTCAAGCGGATTTTTCGTGCTGTGGCAAATCACAGCGCACCCAAATTGGCTGATTCTGGGCTTAAGTAACACAGGGAGGTGGCAAAGCTCCTGCCCAGTGTGGTGTAGACCAAGCTGGTTTATGGACCCTGTTCTGCAGAGGGGACAGGAGAGGGGCAGAGGACAGCCTGGCCTGGGCAGCAGAGGTGGTGGTGGTACACCTGTGGCCAGATCAAGTACCTCTGATGAGAAAGTGCTCATACAACCACAGGCTGATGCCATGCAATCCCCTTCCCCACTTTAGCGAGGACCAAAGCCACCTTTTCTCCTATGGCCAGCCAAGACCTCCTACATCACCCATGTTTGCATTTAGGGATGCCATCCTGGCCATGCTAACACTGATTTGGGTGTTACCATGGCTAGTAAGAGGAACCAAAGAAGAACAGCAGGGCTGGGTTCCTACCATTAGCAGCTTGATGCCCCTTTTGCTTTACACACCCCCTTTGTCTCAGCCTCAGGCAGTTTTCTGCCCAGCAAGCCATACAGATGTGTGCCCAGGAATGGGAAAAGTTACCCCAGGAGCAGCTGGGTCAGCCCTGGGCGGGGGCAATGGATTTACAGACACGAGAGCTCGATTCCACCTCCGTGTGTCACTCCTGCATCTCAGGGGGTGAAGGCCCAGCCATCCCAAAGCATCTCGGATCACCTTCTACAGCATCAGCCCTGGATGTTCAGGAAGCCTTTAGGGACTTGTAACCTGACCTTTTTATCTGGCATTTTGCCACCCCAGAGCCTCATCCTAGCTCCAGCGAGACGTCTCCCTCTGCTGCAGACCGAGGGGGGACTGAGCCTTTCCTGCCAAGCAGCTGGGATGCTGAACTCCTTCCCCAGCTTTGCTCTCTCCCACAGGAGCCCACTTCTGGAAGGACCCATGCCTCACCCGTCCCACCACAGCAGATGTGCCACAGCCCATCCTTAGCAAGCAGGCAACAAACCCGGCTGCTGCTCCCAGCCTGGAGAAATCTCCCACCAGCTCAGGGCAAATAGACTGTGCCATGCTCTTCCCAGCAGCACACAGAAGCCTACCAAGAACCTGCAGTTCTGAAGTGGAAAAAAATACACCTTTTCTAGCCCCGCATGTGACCTCCAAGCCCCAAGGATTTTTACTGATTGCCAAATTTAATTTATTTTGCTGTCTTCTCAGGGCTACGGCTTCACAGAGCTGGGCCGGCGTTGTTTCCATTACAGCCTGATGGTGCTCAGAGAAGCTTCAAATTAAATCTCAGTCACACATTAAGGTCAGGCAGCTCAGCTCCATTACGGGGTGGCGAGGCTCAGCCCCCACGTAATGGATGCTGCCCGCACCCCTTAATGACACCAGCAGAGGGACCGGGCAGCGCCATGCAGGGCAATTGGCACCCTGCTGACACCGGGACCACGCAATTGATTTAAAAAGTCCATTCATCTTCTGCAAACCACGGCTTCGTTTTTCCTGACCTGTGACAAATCAGCACGAGCCTCAGCTGGAAGATAGAGCCAAGAGAGGAAGGAAAACAAAAACACCAAAAAAATAAAGAAAGAGAGAAAAAGCAAGACACAGATTTCAGCAAGGCTGTTCTGTTTCAATTTCTGCCCCTCGCTTTATGAGCAAAGTTAAAGGTTTTCCACCCCGCTGTTAGATTCCTGCTTGCCACAAAGAGGGCAGAGGGGATTTAAAGGTGCTTCAGCTTCCCCCCTGTTGCTGGACTCATGGGCTTTGGGTCTGGATATGCCCACCCACTCAGACCTGTAGGCTGCTATTCTCCACCTGCTTTTCACAGACCGGCAGCCACCAAAATTGGGGCCCCCTTGGGCTGGATGAAAACTTTAGTCATTTGTGATACCCAGCGTCTAATCAGCCGTGTGCCCAACGCCATCATTTCAGAGGCATTTTGTGAGTGATCGGGGAGGGGGAGAAGAGGAGGTGGGGGAGAGGAGGAGGTAGGGCCCTGGGGCAGTACCACAGCATGGAAAGCCTGGGTTGCAGGCTGGAAGCCGTCATGTTGTCACTGCCGAGGCATTTGGGAGATTTACAATAGCTCTTTTACTCCGTAAAATTCATCCTTCCTAAAGCAAAACATTTATTCCACTTGAGTACAAATAAGAGTTAAATATAGGCAGATCAGCTTAATAGCATAGTTATGCCTATTAAAGAGACTGTAAAACTAACATCAAGGCATTTCGCATTAATTCCCTCTCGGTGGCTCCAGATCTGATCGACTTGGACAAATCCCCTGCTATGGAGAGGTGCCCACGAGGCTCCGCACCAGTCGGGCTCGAAAAGCCGAGATCTGTCGGCCAGACGAGGAAAGCAAAGCTATTGATCAGCGCGGCTGGGTGAGGAAGTCACACAGCTGCTGCTGCTGGCAGCTGGGTTTTCCCCAGATCATTATTTTTAAGCAGATTTCATAGAGAAGATGTGGCCTGAGTCACTCTTCCAGCTGCTGCAATAGGTGATAATGGGAAAATGCGTGACCTCGGATTAAAACAAAATAAGGTTAAAATCTTTCTTTAAAGAAGAGTCTTTCTCCTCTATCTTTCCTCCATAAGGAGCATGGAAAGGAGGATGAAAACCAGACATCCACTTTTCCCCATCCCCATTTGCCTTTCCCCAGGAACTTTACCCACCAAGGAGCAGACTCATCCACGCTTTCCCCAAATTTTACACCCGGTGGTCTACAAGACAAACACCAACATGTTGTACAGGGGGAGGCAGGAAGGTGGGAGACCACAAGGAAAGCCCAGAGGGTCCCACAGAGCTGGGCTCAGCCTGATGTGCCCACACACCCATTGCCCACCCAGCCCACAGGTGATGTTTGGGCAGATGTGGCTGTGGATCCCCATAGGGATTCCCCTTGTTTGGACTCTGGTGCCAAGCAGAAAGAAGGTGTCCTACGCTGAGTTTTATGGTGGAGAGAGAGGAGGGCTCAGTTTTGCCCTCTGGGAGGTGGGAATTGGGGGAAACGGTTGCTTTTCCATTATGTTTTTAATCATTTGGTTCGGGGAAGATGCCCTAGGTGCAAACTGCACCCAGCCAGCCCTGGGAGAAGGTGTCCTCCCTGGGAGCACTGGCCCAGGAGCAGGCAGCAGCAAGGTGCTGTCAGCTCCATCCTTGCACGTATCCCAGCCTTGGCTGGGCAGGACCCTGCCCCGAGCAGGAGGCTGGAGACCTCCAGAGGTCCCTTCCCAAATTAATTACTCAGCAGCTCTGTCAGCTGGCAGAAGATGCTCTAGCAAAACCACAAAGCACCCACAAGCAGCACGATGGGGCAGCGGCGTGTGCGCCTCCCCATTACTGCCCCAAAAGCACCGACAGCACAGCAGAGTCTCCTCTTCCTCATCTGCAAGGGGCGTGCCTGTGACTGCACACCCCTGCATGCAGCACAGCACTTCTGCATCATGAGCAGTGCAGATTTCACTCAAAGACTGGAATAAAAATAGCACTAGGAGTGCATTTTCCATTTATACCACCAGCTCGCAGCGTACCTGAACCTTTAGGGAAGGCAGGAATAGATTATAAGTGGTTTTGGTTGGTTAGTTGGTGGTTGGTTTTTTTTGTTTTGTTTTGTTGTTGTGTTTTTTTTTTTTGTGGTGCTAACTGCTGAATCCCAGAGCAGAACTCATTTCTGCCTGAGTTGAAATAAGAGGGCACAAGCGATACCAACCCAAGCAATGCCCGGTGGTTGGTGGTTCTGGCAGATACCAAGTAGAAGAGAGAAAAGCAGCGATTACAATGCGGTATTTCAGACCCAGCCCAGCTCTGGGGAAAAATACCATCTGCTCAAGCCACAAACCCTGTTGACTCCACAGAGCTCTCAGTAACAAACAAAAAGGAATTAAAGTTGGGACCTGAACTTTTAAGTTTACGTTAATTAAAGCCCGCTGTCCCTAGGACACTGCCGAGTTGCACACTGTGTTTCTAAAATTTCTCTCGTGTTCTTTGAGAAAGGTAAACTACAACGCACAAAAGCCCATTCCTCCAGTTAGAAGCAGCATTTTGACCAAGCAAATCAACCCGAGCCCCACGAGGAGGTGCCAGCAGGCTCAGAAGTCCCCCACGATGTGGCAGGTCTGCAAACCTCTAGCCCAGAGAGGAGACCAGGGGCTGTCCCCAGCCCCAAGTGCCCTCATGCAGAAAATTCGACTTCTGACACTTTACAGAGGGATCGTTCTGGTTTTCAGAGTAACAACACAAGCTGTACTGATGGAAAACCTCCTCCCAGGGCCCCTGGGTTCGGGTCATTTGCTCTCCTGCTCTGATAGTGTGTATGGGTTTCTGCTCTGGGATTTGGAGAGCCGCACAGCAGTGTGGCCCCCACTGGCATTAACCTGCGCACAGCTGTGGAGGCTGGGATGCCCTTGTACTGTGGATGCAGCTCGGGCAGAGCCTCGTTTTCTCAGTGAAGAGTTGTGTCCAGCTCAGCTGAGCTGCCCAGTCCTTCAGAGCAACTTCGGACAAGTTTCCACTTCGCTTCGTTTTGTGGAAACACAGCACTGGACGTGGTGGAGACCCACGGCTCTCCAAGCCACACCAAGGCTAAGCCAAATCCTCTCCCACAGCTGCAAGATTTCCAGGATTTCTGAGCCCTGACAAGAGCATGAAAGTCCCCTTCCATGCTGGGAAGGCATCCTGCGTGTGGACACACAGAGAAAGCAACTCCTGAGCCTTAGGGGCTGCACCACAGCCAACCCAGACCCCAGGGAGACGCGGGGAGCAGCCCCCACGGCAGGCATGAGTAAGAACAAAGCACCTTTTCATTAGCCTTTTGGTGCCTGGACCTTGGCAAACAATTTGCATTTTCATGTTACTGTTGTGTTTTGGGCTTTTATCCCCCTCTCCCTTTTTTTTTTTTTTTTTTTAATCACAAAGTCTCATTATATTTGTTGGCTTTCTCCAAGCTCCAGCTCCCTGGCGTGGTGCGGGAGTGCGTGCGTCACGGCATCGCTAGGAACAGACTTGGGCTTTACACTGAAAAAAAAAAAAAAAAAAAAACAAAAGCAACCAGGAGCTGGGTCTATCCAGAGAGGAGCATTTTGGGGTGCCACCTCTGCACGCCCACGTTGAACTTACCTCCATTGGACTGCCTTTGGAGAGGACTCACCAAGGTCCTCTGCAGCGGTGGCAGCTCCAGGTGGGGTTATTGGGTGCCCTGGCACTTCTCTCCTCCCTGTGGCCATCCCTGGCAGGAGGGACTCACCAATTTGAGGCTTTTGGCTCTTGGATGCCACCTCCCTCCAAGGGATGTCAACTCCCATCAAGGGATGTTGCTGGTGAGTTGGGTTTCTGCAAAGGATTTCCATCTTTACATTTCCCATTTGAATTGCAGGGATTTGGGCAGGGGCCCTCACTGCTTCCCTGCTCCTATCACTGAGACCAAAAATCTGTGACCAACAACAGCAGCGTGCCAAGAGGTAGGGGGAGGCGAGGCACCAGCACCCCCTGCTCAATATGGTGAAAAAGCAGCAGCGCTTTTGCAAAATTATTTTATAGAAAGCACCTGTCCAGACCTCCCTCCTCTAAAAGCAGCGTTTTCTAGAAGTGCCCAACATGCCCACACTTTTAAAGCTGGCACTGAGGTTACGAGCAAGCCTCCAACATCCCCATGGTGCTCCCAGCACCAGCTAGTGCAGCATCCATCACCCTTCCCAAGGCAGGTGCTCCTTCTGCAGCATCTGCCAGCACAGCCTCCCCGTCCCGTCAGCCCACACAGGGCTCCCCAGGAGGTTCCCCATCTCCTGGACACGCTGTGCCATGGACAGCAATTGAGAAAAACCCACCACATCCAGAGGGAAAAGCGTGGCAGGTGCTTAAAAAATGGGAAAGAGGTGAAGGTGAGGGAGCACCGTGGGGGTAAACCCACCAGCAGTGCTGGCCAGGACGGCTGTGCTGGCACGGGGTGGTGTGGGTTTGGCTGCCAAACTGCCTGGTCCAAACCCCTGCACTAACCAAGGGTAATGAGCACTTCTGGCCTTAGATCTGGGACCGGCTCTGCTCAGGAGGAACCTCCTTCTGGCCAAGGAACGGGGGATTCACTTTGCCCCCTTCCCCTTGGTTCACATCCCATTTTTCTAAGCTTGTAACAGCCTCCTGGAAATGCTGTCCTGCCCGGGGACACCCCTGCACCCTACAGGAGAAGCCTGGATGGCATCACAGGGTGTTAAATTACCTGTCATTTTGCTGAAAATTTCAAAAAATAAAAATAAAATAAAGCCAGGAAAATAGGTTTTCAGCCAGTGGACCGGAAAATCATCATCATCAGTGACCTCGGAGCCACACATCCAGCCCCCAGCAATGAATTTAACGCAGGAAGGAGCCAAAGAGCTGAGACTGAGCAAGGACGGGTGATGGGCGTGCTGCTGCTTCAGCAAGAACACCAAGCTCTTCCCTTGGTCACCCTTCAGCCCTTGCAGATTTGGGGTTGAGGGGCTCCGTGTCCCCTCGTCCCCAACCTCCAGCTGCCTCCTGCCCACCAGGCTGGCCCACGCTGCCGTTTCCCACCCCAGGCAGTGATCAAAATGCCCCACACCGGGTTCGTTGTGGCCGCAGGGCTCTTCCCAGAGAACACAATACTCCATTATCTCCCCTTAATGCAGAAGTTCCCTTTCAGGTCAATGAGGGCTGAGCAAAACCAGCCTGCACGGCTCAAAATGGGGCGCTGAGCTGGGGTCGCCCTTGTGCAGACCCAGCACCTCCCTGCTCTGGTCCTTTTCTCATAGGCTTGCATGCAACTGAGATAATAACTATTAGAAAACGTGTTCTCTGGGCTTGTTCGTCCAAGCCCGCTCATGTCATGCTGTTTCTGTGCAGAAAGCTGCTTCGTTCCTTATCTCGGCCCCTGGAGATCTGTGGGATATCACAAATAATGATTGGACAAGATAAGGCTTTCCCAACGTGCCAGCTCCTAGCATCTAAAATGCCTCACCACAATGGCCCCGAACAGACCTGTGCCAGGGGATGCTGTATCTCATCGATTTCCAGTCCAAAACCCTGCTCTTTTCAACATGCTTTGAGCAAAATTTGCATTTTTCCCCCCATTCTCACGCCTCAAGATGCCCATCTCCAAACCCTACATCCCACCGGTAGGAGCAGAGACCAAAGACGCCTGATTTTGGCCATGCAGATCTTAATCCTCTCCCAGTCCCAAGCACCGAGGGAGCTTCTTAATTCCAATTAGCAGCTGCTGCAGTAAAGCACCCCTCCGGGGCTGCCAGGATCCATCCCCTTGGGGCTGACCACAGCAGCAGGATGCTAACAGACAGGTGATTCACAGCGCCGCCGAGTCTGGGGGAGACGTAGCACCATTCATGATGGAGAAACGCTCTTGTTTTCGGCTAAATATATGAAATAATCGCTCACCCCCCGAGCAGCAGATGCAAATTATACATGGCATTAGCCTCAGATGCCAGCCGCTGTCGTGCTGGTGCGGAGCGAAGCCGCTTCCCAAGGCTCCACCAGTCCCTTAATCTGCCTTTTGACGTCAAGTGACAAACTTCTTGCCGGGGATCATTAATGGGATGACTAATGAAAGCTGATAAGTGAATTTATAAATGAAATTAAGGTATTAATATTAAAGGCCAGGCTAGAAGAAAGAGAAATGTGGATTTAGCAATAACAACAACAAGAAGAAGAAGCGTGGCGATGGGCATGGGATTTACAGCTCCCTTCCCACCGGGCGTGTTGCAGACTTGGCATCTGCCACCCAGGGGACATGGACACCTCTCCTCGAGCACCAGCATCTCCAGTACCTTCAGACACTCTCTGAGGTTTAAAAAGCTCCTCCCAGGGCTCCTTTGCTCAAATTTGCCAGCAAATGTTAGATGATTTTTGAAAATATGCCGATAGTCCTGCAAAGACTGCCAAACTCACACAAAAACAAAATAATTAGGCTGGGGCCAGTTTGCTGCCAATTATTTTTTAACACCTGAAACTAGATTCTCATCTTACTCACCTCACTATAAATCCCAAGCAACTATTTTAAAGGTTGAGGGGTAATTTTGATTTTATGCACGTATCAGCACGCTCAGACCTTTAGAGCCAGGTCCTGTGTCCTAGCAGCTTCACCACCAACCCAAAACTCGTTTCCAGCTCCAGCTTCTCCTCTCTGAGGTCTGGGGCTCACAGCTGAGCCCATTTCAGCCTCACCTCCCACCAGCTGCCAACAAATGGTCTGAATGGAGCAGACAAACGTCCCCCAGTGCCCAAGGGGCACAGACAAATGAGATCCCATCCAGCCCTGCAGGGCTGCACAAGAACAGGCATTGCCTCACCAGCAAAACAAACAAGCAAACAAATAAACAAAACCAGGAGAAAGCCTCCTTTTTCTGTAGATGCCCAGATTATAAGCAGGAATATCATGGAAACAGGTTGGGGTGCTCACGAGTGGTGGCTCCTAACACATCCACAGCTTCCAAAACCACCCAGATCCCTTTGGATATATCCATCCGTGTTTGGGCTCGCAGTGCAGCAGAGGAAGAGATGGATGCCCCCAGAAGGTGGGTGAGGAAGCCCAGAGACCCCCACGGGAGGAGCCCAGCACTGGGAGCAGGCACAGCACGGCAGAAGCACAGGGCACTCTGCTTCTGGACGTCTTTTGGAGATTCCCCACACCTGGAGAAGACGAGAGCAGTTTTCTGGAGCAGCTCCTAACCCAAAGCCAGCCTTGGGTGCCTGGACACCAGAGCCACCATCAGCCTTGTCCAGCTCCAAGAGTCCTCCTCGAGGGCCCTTCAAAGAAAGGCCATGTCCATGAAGAACACATTGCCTCATTTTCTCCACTTTTAGGGAAATGCCTGCTCCTTGCACCATTCAAGGAAGAGAGACACACGATAACAGCTCCACAGCATCACCAGAGCCCTCCTAGGAAAATGAGCAATGGGCAGCAGCACCATCAGGGCCGGTAGTCCCCCAAAACATCACCCCACGGTGAGCCATCCCCAGAAGCAATAAAACTCAAAGGAGGCTTTTGCTAGACCACAGGGTCCCTGCTCAGTGCCTTCTGAACTGTTCAGAGCAGTTTCTTCGAAGCAGAGAAGAAAATCCCTGGCTTCGGTTAGCTCACAGAGGGAGAAACGTTTGCCAAAACCCATCTGAAACCAAAGCAGCTGGCCAAGATCACCACCTGAAATCAACGTCTTCTGATGCCAAACACTGCAGGGCTGATGGGCCTTTGTCAGGGAAGAGGCTCTCCTCTCACTGAAATGATGGATTTCATCTCTTTTGAGAGGTCCTCTGCACAGGGGCACCCAGACCTCCCCCTGCACCCACTCCTTGGGTGTCACCTCCAGGCAGGGAGGAGGACGGGGACACGGTAGCAGAGCCATCACCTCCAATTCCTCCTTCAGGGGGAGACCCCCCCAGAAAGCACCAGGATTTTTGTGCACGCTGGCATATGCAAAGTTGTGTTCCCTCAGTTATTGATGGAGACACCAAGGTTCTCCTCCAAGCTAACAAAATCCTCTTAGGAACATCTCCCTACAGGTACATCCTCACATCCAAGGGTCAGAGCCCACCAAGGTGCCCCAAATTGCCTCTCCCCATAACCTTCACAGCTTTGCTGCGGACCCTGCTCAGTTTATCCACCCAAACCAAAGCCATAATTTTCATTAAGGAGCTACAAGCCACAAGCATGCAACTTTCCTGCAGGGACATTTAAAGGAAGGGAGAGAAAATGACGGCGATTAAGGACACTTACCAAGAGACATCCATAGCATGTGCCCCACAGCACAACCCAGCCACTGCTGGGGCCGTGAAATGCAAAGGAGCAGCAGGCAGGAAAATGGGTGAGAAAAGGTCCTGGAGACTGCAAAATTAGGAGAGGAGGAGCAAAAAGGGTTAAGCAGAGGGGACTCGGGGCAGAAGTGAGCTTGATCTGAGTGCTGCCTGCCCTGAGCTCTGCAAACCCGAGCTCTCCAGCACGATGTGGGGCTCTGCCGTGTCAGAGGGAGAGCTGAGCCATTCCCCACAGACCTGAGTTTCACCCTAAGAAGGTTCAGCAGTAAGATGAGACCAAGGAAGGACTAAATTAGGGCCTCCCATGGGGTCCTGTGTGGGCAGCCAGGGGAACCGTGACCCCCGTGCCCAGCCCTACCGCAGATTGACCCAAACTGAAGCAAGAACGGGGGAAAACGGGCATTTTCCCCACCGGGTGCTTGTCCCTGCCCCGAGCCCACCACACACATCGTGCTCACAAACCACACATTGCCCTTCTCCGTCCCAGACTTCAGGTGGCCCAAACTCCTGGGCTTCGAGCAGGGAGCCTGCAGGAAGCAGTGCTTCAAAGCTTTATTTCAGAGACCCCCGTTTAACAGGAAAGCAAACCCTGGTGTAATTGCTTGACTCTGGGAGCTGCGTGTTTTGTAAAACCACCCAAATCCCGTGGTATTCCCCAAAGTCCTGACGCCTGGCAGTGCCGTCACAATTCCCCCAGTTGCAGTCAGCTCTGCTCTTGGGGCTTAAAGGTGCTGAGTCTGATTGAGGCACAGGAGACCTGCAACATACTCCCAGCTCTGTACTTCCAGACATTTTCCCCACAAAAATCTCCCCCCCATCCAAAAATAATCAAGCTCACACTTACTCCGTGGAGCTCCTTCCAGGCAGCTCGCGGAGGCAGTGACCAAGCCCACAGGTGGGTGTTTCGGGGTCCTGCTCTCCCCCAAAAAATGGGGCCAGGTTTTGGTGACCAAGCACCAGGGCTGAGGGGTCCCCAGGAGGAATTTTGGGACTCCCCTTCCCATCCCATCCCAGACACATTTGCTTTTTCACTTGGGCACAAACTCACCGCTTCTTAACTAACACACCTCCATGGGGCCGGATCCACACGGTAAGTCCACATCAACGCTCACCAGACTTTGCTGATTATTCCCCAAACGAGGAACAGCAAAACGTGACCACCATCCCTTCACCTTTTCCTTAAAAAACGATGGAAATGGTGACCACAGCCCGAGCCCGGATGGGTCCGGCCCCCTTTTAGCAGCACGGTTATTAAATTCCCGCAGATGCGTTTAAGACCTTTACACAACCCTTACATAAACCAATCTCAGAGCCGGTTTTGTCCGTGTTCGGGATTATCCTCCTCCCTGTTACAGAAAGAGGTTATTTAGAGCAGCCCACGGGCTGGGGTTGGTGCTGGAGGGACAGAAGCGCTGCGTGTGCCTCCACACCCACAGCAGCACCCGCACGGGATCTGTCTGGGCTTTCCTCAGCCCAGAGATGCTAAAATTAAAAAAAAAAAAAGATTATTTTCTCTGTCCAGGTGGCTTTTCGAGACTCAGGGTGTCAAAGGAATTAAGTCGTTAAAGTGCAGATGTGTTTGATGGATTATGAGCCGCGGAAGCCCGCTGGTTACCGACTAATAACGCTGGGAGCTGGAGGGGGGGAGATGTTTCCTCTCCTATGGATGTGTTTCTAACAAGACAGGTCAAAATATGATGGAGGTGATCAATAGCTTAGGACATGTCGCCATTAACCCAGCAGCTTTTTATTACCAGATTACCGAGGTGTGATTAGAGAGCACGCTGACCGCCCCCTTTTGCTCTGTACCAGCACCGCTTTGTAGGGTAGGACCTCAGGGGCTGCAGCCACCCACAGGTCCAGGGGGGACAGGGTTTATCCACGACAGGGTTTTGGGGCAGGGTGGGGTGGAAGGGATTCATTTTTTTGCTGTTGTTTTACACCATAACCAAAACTCTCATTGTTTCACGTGGGGTGGGTGGGGAGGGGGGGGGGGGTTGAGTAACTGTAAGAAACGAAGGGAAAAAAAAAATAATAAGGAAAAATAAAAAGAAAAAAAGGTCACATCAGAAAATGATCAGCCCCAACAGGCATGCACGTCTCCCTTCATGCAAGCGAGAAGCACAGCCTCCCTCCTCGGGGTGTGCGCGGGGACATGTGTGCGGAGCTCAGCGCTGGCCCGGGGCGAGGATGGAGGAGAACAAAGGGGCACGGCACGCACTGCACCCAGGGGGGCCCGCTGAGGGACGGGGGGGGGGGGCCCCGACAGGCACCCAGAGAGACAGAGGAGGAAGTATGGAGGAGGAGGTCGTGACTCAAAAACGGAACAGAAAACAAAAAAAAACAAAAACAAAAACAAAACAAAAGAAAAAACTGAGGGAAAAGCCAGGAGGGAGGTGGAAAGGCACGGCCTTTGCAGAATGATGCGGCTCCTGGAGGGGTGCTGGGGGCGCCTCGGACCGCTTGCTTTTGTTTGGCTGGCTAGGGCAGCTCTGTGGGGATGGTGGCAAGGGGATTTCAGTGCTGGGAGCTGCCGAAATCCGCCTTGCCCTGGGTGAGGATGAGCACCCGGCCCTGCGGCTCCCCGTCTCCTCAGGGCGCCGCTCGGACAAGGTCCCCCCCCGCGCCCCAGCCCCTCTCCTGCTGGCCCTGGCACCCATGCACCGCCCTGCAACCAAAATTTGAGGGTTTTACAGGACCCTTCTGCGGGCCTGGGGCAGATTTTATGTCTCACGAGCCCGGGGGCCGACTCCGTGACCACAGCGGGCGTCAGAAGATGGAGGGCCCGGAGCAGAAAGAGGCAGCCAGGGCACCAGCAGCCGGGACGGTTTTAGGGCCCCGGCGGGCATATTTACAGCCCTGGGACCAAGGCACGGAGACTTCTCGCCTGGCAGATGGCGAGCACGCATCCGTGCTCAGATATAGGGCCACGGGCAGGGGGGATTTTATATTTCCCAGGGCCATTCACCTCTTGTTAATCAGAGTTAAGGGGGGAGAGAACTCCCCCTGTCCATCCGGAGGCCGTCCCTCGGTTTGGTACCAGTCTGCTAAGGAAGGTGTAACAGAACTAAGATAAAATCAGTGGCGGACCCTTCATTAATTATCCATCTTTTCTGATTAATAGCTTGGATTTATGCTTTTTTTTTTTTTTTTTTTTTTTTGGCTATTCAGTTGTCAGGCAGGATTCTGCATCGGCACACTGGCAGCACAGAGCGTGCGTTGCGGGAGCAATGTATACACAGAGTAATGCTGAGGGTTGATATGGGATGGGGAAAAAAAATGTATCTATGTTAAAAAGCCCCCCTATGTGCGCCAGGGAGAAATCCACTCACTCAGACCTCACGATGAGGGGGGTGGGGGGTGAGGGGGAAAGCAAGGAAAAAATCTAAACAGCAGGATACGACAATAAATGGGAAAACAGCAATAGAAAAAGCACACTAGGTTAATATAGGAAAACTAGTTTCTTTATTGAGAGATCGTATATTAGTATTAGTGGAATCGTGTGTAACAATGTCATCATGCACACAATACAAAAAGGCAAGGCCCACCATGCTATGGAAGGGCAACAGAACAAAAGCAGCGTACACTGAGCAGATGTATAGGCTACAGCACATTACTTTTCAGCAGGGTATGTCTCTACAGAGAGATTTACATCAGAAACTAGGTAATGTAAAAAAATACAGACCATGCTTTAGTTTTAGTACAAGAAAAAAGGTGGAGATACACAACCAAAGGGTATTCGGTACAGAAAATTACCCACAAAATAAGAACAGGAAGTAATTCAGCACAGCAGAAAATAATGTTATCCCTGGTTGATGGAAATCCATTTTGCTGGTGGGGTGTGTGTCTAAGGGGGGGGGGGGGGGCTTTATTTTAAGGGGGGGGTCCCCAATTGCCATCCCGCCCCCCCCCCCCCTTTGATTCGGGATGTTACGGATCGCACCGAATTGTGATTTTTTTAATTTTTTTTTAAATTTTGGGGGGAATTTTTTTTTTTTTTTAATTTTCTCGTGGTTTTGGCAGCGGGACCTCCCTGCAGCCCCCCCCCCCAAAAAAAAAAAAAAAAAAAAAAAAAAAAACCCAGCAAAAGGAATCCCCGGAGCAGGGATTTACAGTGCCATGTCCTCAGCCGCACAGGATGGGGGCACAGATGGCAGGGGGTGGCCGCTAGGCTACGCGGAGGGGTGGGGGGGAGTGGGGGCGGGGGTGGGGGGCAGGTTAAAAAAAAAAAAAAAAAAAAAAAAAAAAAAAAAAAAAGGGTGAATTAAATAACGGAACGAAAACTAACGGAAATCGGCGTTTACAACAAAACAATAATAACAATAATAATAAAAAGAAGGGGGATGGATCTATGGAAGCGCAGGCAAGGGGGGGGGGGGAAGAACAAGCGGGATGCTGGGGAGAGGAGGGGGGGGGGGGAAACAAAAGAATATAGGGAATTAAGGGAAGGGGCGTGGGGGCCCGGCTGGGGTTTGGGGCAAGGTTTTCGGGGTTTTAGGGGGGTGTGGGAGCATCCCCCACCCTATTTAACCCCCACCCCCCACCCTCCTCCAGCCGGTTCGGGCGGCCCCGGGACGCGAACCCGCGGCGTGGCGGTACCTCTGTTGCGCACGGAGCCGAAGACGGGCAGCACCAGGTAGCCGACGTGCACCAGGACCATGCTGCGCGCGGGGCGGCGCGCGGCCCGGGCCCCGGCCCCAGCGGCTCCTCCAGCGGCTGCAGCGGCTCCAGCTCCAACCCCCCTCCCCTCCCTTCCTTCCTCCCTTGCTCCCTTCCTTCCTTCCTTCCTTGCTTCGCTGCTTTCCCGCTTTCCCGCCGGCCCCCTTTGCTCTTGCTCGCGCTCTCTGCTTGCTTTCCCGCGGCGGTGGCTGCAGCAGAAGCAGCAGCAGCAGCAGCAGCAGCAGCAGCTGCAGCGGCGGCCGGGCCGCGCTCCCCGCCCGCGCGCGCGCGCACGCGGGCACAAAGGCGGCCGCCGCCAATGGCAGCGCGGCGCGGGCCCGCGCGTGCCCGCCCACTAAAAGGGGAGGGGGGGGGGGGGAGATGATGATGATGAGGGGGCGCGGGCACGCGCGCAGTGTGGCTGAGGGGAGTTTTTTTGGGAGAGGGGGGGTTTGGGGGGGGCGGGGGGGGGGGGGATATAGCTAAATCAGTCTTCCTGACTACATTTATAAAATAAAGATTAAAACCCATCCTGGTTTTAATCTTTATCCTGTGGCAGGTCTGCCCCGTTTGTGCACGCAGGGTAACGGGAGAATGGGAAATAAATAAATAAATAAGTAAATACATAAATAAATAAATAAATAAAGTAAGTAAGTAAGTAAGTAAAACGCACGCACAAAAAATCGTCGCTTTCCGCCCGTTTCTGCCGGCTGCCCCAACGCCAACTGCCTGGGTGGCAGGTGGTGGAGGGGGGCTGGGGCTGCGGCATGTACACAGACACACACACACACACAGCAGCCCAATCCCCAACACCACGGCTCGGCATTATAAATGAAATTAAAATTAAAGTGAGGCCTGGGTCCCCACCTGTCCTCACGGCTGAAGCTCAGCACCCACAGGCTCCCCCTGGGGTCCCTGCAGCCCCGTCTCGGGGTCCCGAGTTGTCCTCCAGCAGGGATGGCAGGGCAGGGATTCTGCCATCTCCACAAAAATGGGGTGAAACCCTCCAGGACAGGGGAGTGGGATCAGCCAGCTCAAAACCCCACATGCCAACATCATCCGAAGCTGGCTTTTCCTTGCAGACCTCCACCACAGCAGCAGAAAAGCCCTGGTGAACACCTATACACACACACACACACGGATATATAGATATATATCTATTTAATGTATCGTTTAATTTTATTTTTTCCCTCAGAAATTGCCACAGCCGGCTCCAGGAGGACGTCTCGCACCCACAACAGCAATGCCATCGGGTTGCAGATGGGAAGATGTGGTGTCCACACCACCAGCACGCCTGGTGGCACGCTGACAGGGTTTTGGGGCTCTCAAGGTCTTGCTGGGGGATTAAACACCCTTCTGGGCTTGGAGGGTGGTGATCAGAGGAAATCCTACAGGGAGAGGTGGTGCCGTGGCACCACAGCATGGCCCAGTGCGATGGGAGCCCCAGCTGGGCTTTGACACCCGGGTCACCCCAAGGCTTTGTTTGAGGCTTATGCTCAACTAAATTCACACTTATTTTGCTATTTCCATAATTTCATCTCATCTTTTGTGTGTGCTCAGTGTTTAAATGTGCCCGTTTTAGCCAAAGCTCGCCCCAGGACATACACAAGCGCTGCAAGGCGGCATTTACACCCTGTATTTGTCCAGCTGCAGGTAAATCCCGCTGGGCTCACTTTTCCTGTAGCCAGGATGCTGCAGCCAGGTGTGAATCCAACCCTGCCGATGCCTGGGATGCTTTCACACCCACCAGCCCTTTTTGGCGTGATTTTTGGAGCCTTGATCCCCTGCTCCTGGGGATGGGAGCGCAGGATGCGGCTGCAGCCCGTGCCTCCGGCTCTGGTGCCATCTAGTGCCTTCCACCGGCTGCTTCCAGACCGCATTTTCCGAGCTAAAATGTCGGTGGCCAAACCGGATTAAAAACCACCACTAACCGGCCTGTGAGGCACTTTAATAACACGGTTTTTTTTGCCTTGTGGGGAGCTCAGCCCCCCCTGGTAAGCGTGCTCCCCGCCTTGTGCAATGCCCAGGTTGGCCTGCTGTGAAAATTTCCCTAATAATTCCTCCTAATGAAGGCCTGATGCTTCCCAGACACAGAAAAGGTCCTTGGATTATCCACGGGGCGTGGAGGACGGCCTGGTGTGCCCCAGGAACCTTTCCTTGCGATGGAGATGACCCAAACTGCATTTTCAACACGCTGAGCCTTGTCCCAGCCATGCCGCGAGCTGCCTTTTGCAGGCTCCCCTCTTTTCATCGGGATTTATCGTGGCTTTGACCTGGAAGCACGCTGGTGGCAGCACCACGCCGCCCACCCCAGCTCACCATGCTGTGACTCACGATGCCCCGGAGGCACACGCCGCAGCTCCTCAATAATTCAAGGGCAGGCGTCTGGTTACTGCTCCCGTCTCAGTAACACACCAGCCCTGCCCCTCTCCAGGCAGCTCTCCTGGAGCCTCCTCCATTCCTTGGTCCCCACAGTTGCCACCAGGAGATGACCAATTCCTCAGGAATCTGGGGTCATGATGGGCCAAAATCATTCAGATCACTCAGAGAAGCACTTCCCTAAGGCGGGTCGATCCCCACAAAGCTCCCCAGCTTTCCATGCCCACCTTCAAGAGCCAAGCCCAACAGCTCAAAAGACCTACCCATCTTCCCAAATCTATTCATTAACCCTCACCACTGCTTTATTTAAGTGCAAAGCAGCTTTCTTAGGGTGCCCTTCCCTGAAAGCACAGCTCTCAGGCACGGGAACAAGGAGGGGACATCTCAGGGACGTGCTGCTGACCAAGAGGAGAGCCCAGTGAAGGAGGTGGTTTCCAGCCCATCACCACGTCCTGGAGAGCCTCGCCTGTGCTCCTGGTGCAGATGACAGATCCTGTAAGAGCTGTGAGAGCTGGCAGGAGGAGGGTGTTGGGGAGATGTCCCGAAATAGACCCGGGGCGCCCAGCTGGGGCCGTGCAGTGGGCACAGCTCCTGCCAGGGGTATTTGTATTGGAGGTTTTGTCACACGCGGTCCGAGGAGAGTGGGATTAAATGGACCCGGGTGGGAAGTGTGATCATGGGGAAAAGCAGTAAAATTACTGCGTTGTGGATCTCTGTCACATTCCATGCCATGTGAGACGAGCTTTGACTAACACACTGCAAGAGCAACACGTTTCTCATCAGGGTCTCACCAGCATCGCTCCAGCCCAACCACTCCAACATGAAACCCCCTTCCTGGGGGCTTTGTAGGCACCCTGCTTCCTTGGAAGGACCTGGAGGTCCCAGCTGCCAAAGGCTGGGGATCCAGGGGGTTAACATGGCAATGACAGGAGCAATCAGGATATTTTAGCATGCGAGTAATTAAATCTGCCCGTGGTGAGTTTCTGAGGAAGCTGATGCCTGGTTCAGCTGTGGCTGCGCAAGATGTTGGCTCCCCTAGAGAGACCGGCTTTGAAACCACGCTACTTCGGTGTTTTCACGAGTGACCTTGGCGTAGAGTTGGAGATTTCTACTGAAAACTGCTGAGCAGGCGGGCTCGTGCAGCACTGCCAGCAGGGGAAGAAGTGGATGAGCTGGAGTGAGACGTGGCAGTGGGGTTTGGTGGCATCAGCCTTAATGCAGACACACAAGGACCCAGCAGAAAGGAGGTGGGAAAGGTTTGGGTGCCCTTGATCAGGGGCCAGCCAAAAGCTATCAGTGGGTGAAGCTGTGGGCAAAGCAAATGTGATCCTCAGCTGTAGGAGATGGGATTTTGTCAGAGCCACGCGCAGGAAACCCGCCGTGAGAGGCAGCAGCCAGGCTCCAGGTCTGCATTCAATTTGCGTGGTGTAGAGTAATGAAAAATGAATTTTGCAGAGCTCTAATTTGTTTTGTTTTTCCAGCTGTAAGCTACCGTTTAGTTCCAATAAAAGGAGAGCAGCCACCTTATTTGCACCAAAGCTGGAAGTAAAACAAGATGTGTTCGTACACAAGGAGGTGCTTTGCAGGAGGGCTGCCCCTGTCCCTGCAGAGGGGAAGTTGCAGCTCCGTCCCTGCAATGCTCGGGAGAGAAAGCATCTGGCATTCACAAGCTGCAGCCCTAAAAAGGAGAGGGAAAAAACAAACAGTACTTCAGCAAATGGTGGTGAAGCACTCAGCAAAGGACACATTTTGCGGATCCTCCAGGGAAGGCGAGAACTAATTTGTTCGGTAAAACCCTTTCACTTCCCATTTTAAGGCAGACAAACAGAACTCAGCCAAAAAATTAATCTGCACTGCAATGACTTCACCGTGGAAAACAATACAGAATGCGAGCTGCTCGGGCAGCTTTTGTCAATTCTCATACAGCTCCAGAAACGACAATCCCCACAAAGCAAACTGGCCTGAGCCACGAGGGATGTGCTGAGCGACTGCAGGGAAATGTCAGGCTTTACGTATGGCGTGTGCTGAAGCTCAAGGACGCTGGGTTTCTCCTGGTGATGGAGAAAAAGGGCTCGGGGAGGACGTTGCCTCTCATCTTCCCACATCTGCACCAGACTCTGTGATGCTGTTCTCTTGCTGGTGATGTGCATGAAACAAAATCTCTGGTGTCCATGTTCATGGCAGCAACCTGGCCCCCAAATTCCCATTTCTAAGCTTCACAGAAGCCAAGAACTCAATGGGGCTGAAAAGCGAACTGACTTCTGTTATCTGTCTGGCTATGCAGAACACGTGGATAAATGGCTCTCACCACCTGCACCATGGAGAGCCTCCCCGTGTGACAAAAGCCATCAGAAATAAACCACACTACCCTGTCCGGCTGGAAACATAATGGATTTTATATTCTCATTCCTGCTTCCATATTAGTGGAGGCAATAGATGGGAGTTTAGGGGTTCCCCAAACGCAGCTCAGCGTGGCACCACCTCTTGTGGCCTGCAGGACCCGGGCACGGCTCCACTGCTGGTCTACACCTCTCTTTCAAATGTCAGGTTTCAGCTTGCCAGCTCTTTTAGGCCACTGTGGTTCTTGTGGGGAAAATCTGTGTGCAGCAGGATCCCAGTGGCCAAGTGCTCTGCTCAGCCTGCAGGGACCACCAGGAGGACAAGGGGACGCGCTCGGAGGAAATACCACGAGGAAGCTGCTCAGACAAACAAACAAAAAAACATCCCAAACAAGATGATATTGTTTAAATAATACACTCTATTTTATTTTGTCTTAAAATAGTTTAACCTTTATGCTACAGACTTGTTTCAAAAAACAGAAGGTCTCATCTTGCACCAAAAATATATATATTTATATATATATATATAACACTCTGTTTTATTATTATTTTTTCTCCAAAGACCATTAAATACAAGATGGAAAATGAGAACTAAATAACGAGTGTCGAGAAGAATCAAACATTTTTTTTTTTTTTAACTAGAGTCACACGTTTTAAACATTTAACTTCTAAGCAATGATTTGTCTTCACTACAGAAGATTCCAAGTTCACACTCCAGCAATTCAGGAACTGCTAAAACCATGAAGGGCTTGAGCCAATGCACACTGAAGCTGACGGAAAGCCCCGCATCAGCTCCGGTGGGCTCTGGATCAGGCCCTAAGTGCATTGGTTCTTAGCCATACAATGGCTAACATTTCACTTTCCTGCTGAGAAGAGCAAAACCATCCAGGCACCTTTTGCTCTCTTGTAAAAAAAAAAAAATAGTAATAAAAAATAAAAACAATAAAACGAAAACACTTCCTATTTATCCAGTGATTGTGGTTTTCGGATCACTATCATTTCAAATTTGTTAGGAATAAAAGAAAATAATGTAGTGTTTTAAATAAAATAAAAAGAAAACCTGTATCAGACTACGATACATGAGTTGTTTAAACAAACACAGTGCACAATTGGAGGAAGTTTGGTTAGGACGCAGTCGCTTTTATATATACATGGAAGTCACATCATATACAAACTGAAAAACAGATAGTTTGCGATTTTAATGGAAGGACTACAAATGGGTCCCTGCAGCTTTCCTCGAAACTGATCTTTAAACGACTCGATCAAACAGCAAGAAGCAGCCACACAAAATCCAAAAGTCACCTTACAGCATGTGTGCCAGCCCACCAAAATGACGGCCGAGGTACGCGATGAAAACACGAGGAGAAAAAGATCAGCAGCCTCTGCTGATAGAGTGTCCTGATGGTGCAGGCTCTTTTTTTTTTGTCCCTACTGCAAGGAGCGTGGGCTCCGCTCCTCCCTCCCACCCCCGAGAAAGAAACCCGTCGCTAGAAGCACCACATACACTGCCTGGTCATGCAATACACTTATCACAGCTCCACGTTTTAGAAAGCTTTAAACTGGAATAACAATCCCTTACCTAGCTGTTCTCTAAAGTGCAGTCATAACCTTTCTGCTTATTAAAGAAAAAAACTGTAGTTGACTATACCACCACTGTTTTTTGTTTTGTTTTTTTTCTTTTTACATTACGTGACAACACAGGTAACTGAATTTTGGTGGTGGTTTTTTGTTGTTGTTGTTTTCTGCTCACAGAAAAAAAAATATTGGAAGCCAAATAACTTTAAAAACTAGCCAACACAAACACGAAACACAACTTCCCATGTCCTGACTACCCCCTGTTCAGCATCACATGGCAAAAGGCTGCCAAGAGAGCTGTAGAAAATTTCCATTAGAAACATTGGAATATTTTAATTGCACAACAGATACTCAAAGTGAGTATCATCTTGTTTAAGTCTAATCTTTGGCTTTTGCCTTGCAGAAGGCTCAATATGACAGATTATGGCCAGGAACCCCCACATACGCTACAGAAACTGGAGTCCTCCGAAGCAAGCAGTTCCACTGATTTCAGTCAAGCAAATATTCCGGCAGAAAGTGTTTCCTGGATCATACCCTAAAAGCAATTCCAGAACTAGGATAAGAGACATGACCTAACGCCAGGAAAATGGTGCAGATCTAGTTAAAGAACAGATCACAACCTCAGGCCCTGATCCTGCAACGACCTTTAGGACAGAGTTTGAAGCACTTGAATGGCCCCGAGAGTTTCAGCAAACTGTCAGAGCTTAACAATACACAGCTGCTAAAGTGCTTTGCTAGACTGGGGCTTTACACTTTTTTTTTTTTTTTTTTTTTTTTTTTTTTTGAGATGGTCAATGAAGCAGATAAGCAATAGAAGAAATGAGGACTAGGAGCAAATACATTTCATTTCTCTCCTTCCCCTACTTGAGGCAAGATTCAGAAATAGGTAAAAAGCTCAGATACATTTAAAAAGGAGAGGGGTGTTGGGCCTTTTTATTACTTTTCATTTCCTTGTGCTTTTTCAATAATTAGCTGCTAGAAAGTTTCTGTTACGACTATTTTGAACTGTAATAAGCTGTGGGAAATGATCAGTGAAACACAGTAGTCAAGTAGACAGAAGACTCAGCACTGAAAAGAGTGTAAACTATAAATTAAATTGAAAATAAAAGTCCTTTAATTAAAAGCTGTTCAGTGCATATGCTATGGGCCTTTTGTGTTACAGACAGTCCCTCCTGCTGGTAACGTAACCACATCAGCTTGGGTATAAATGGTCTCGGCCCAGTTTTTGGAAGTGTTGAATAACCCCAGTTCCACTGAAATCAGTGAGGACACAGCATTTCTCAAAATCACTGATGCTCACACAGCAAAACACTAACTTCTACTAACAAACCTGATATACTGATAAATTAAAAAATGTTCTGAAGTTGGAGGCAGGACAGGGTGGGAGGACAACTTTGTATGCTTTTCCTCAAATTAACACACGCAAGTTAGCTACTAGAGCTGTGCTTTAAATTTGGAGCTATTGGGTCTTTATTCTGGGAAGAATCCTCCTTTGAGAAGGCAAAGAAACCGTTTTAAATGATCTTAAAATTATACTACATTCCTATGGAAATGAAAAACTTCATGAGTTTGAATGCCATAATGCCAGGAATAGGGCTTCTGAAGCTGAAGCTGTAACAATGAACTTCTGTGCCACAAAGGGAGGAGGGATGGGGACAGAAACACAGTGACACCGCATTACAGTAGATATTTGCGTCTGGTATCCTCATCCAACGTGAGGTCTACTACTTCTGGGGGCGAAGACCAATTCTGCTGGGGAGTCACAGCTGTCCATGATTGCGTTTGCTGAGTGTTAATGTACTGAGAGCCGGCGCCGTGCTTCCAGGAAGACACGCTCTGGATCACGCCTCCCCTAGGATGCACACACCTGTAGCAAGGCAAAAAGCAAAAAGCATTAAAAGCTGCTGTTGAATTCAGGCACCAGATTCTTAGCTGCAGTGTGTTACCGCTTATGCATTTCATTAACGTGTCCCTCCCCAAAATTTCCTTGGGGCTTTTCCATTTGTAGACCCACGACACCTTAAATACCCACTGATCTGCAGGTTCGCCACGCTGAGACCAGACTTAAATTCATAATCATGGGCAGAGGTGGGGAAGGGGCTGCTGGGGTTTACATTCTTTTTAAGAACTCTTACTACCAGTGGGTGTTCCCCATAAATATGTGCATGGATCCTCAGGATCTCGAGGAGTTTTCTGCCCCATCACGTATTATGCAGAAGCATTCAGCTTCCCGCTACCAATTTTACCCACTGGAATTTTAAAAAAGGAAAAATTGAATGCGAGACTTGATGAGACAAAGAGAAAAGACAACTTTCTATGCGAAATCAAAAAACTGTGTTGCCGTAAGGACATAATGATACCTTCATTACAATAATAAAGCCATTACACTTGATTTTTCTTCGGTCATCTTAACTAAAAATTACAAACATGCTGGGAAATGCTCCCTGCTAATGGTACAGCCCCACTTCAGCAAAACATTTAGGCTTTCAGTGATTGCAGTCAATGAGACTAAATCACATATTTAAAGATAAGCACACGCTCAAGTGCCCTGCTGAAGTGAGGTACGTGTCTACTTATTTGCACAGTACTTTTATCTATTATATTGATAACAGGTAAGTGACAAATTAAGTACAAGCTAGCAACAACTAGAAAAAAAGCATAACAGAGGACTCAGCTTGCTCTATGAAGTGATGACAAGAATTACTGGTCTTTAAGATGGTCTCTCCTTTCATAGCTGGAAACCTTAAACAAGCACTAGTAAAACGTTATACCTCGTGCTCCAAAAATTATTCTGCTCTTGTAGGCAGGAGATCTGGGGCCGCTGGGGTAACCTTTTCCTCTTTGTGAAGGCACGTGAACTGTATTTCAGGCACCCACGTTTCCTGCACTGGTCAAATATTCCTGACATTTACGTTTTACTGGCTTTAATTCAAGGCAGCACAATTTAGTTTCTCCAGAACGCCTTAGGTTATGCTCATCATGTTTGTCTCTGGTTAGAGAAAGAGTTTCATGAAATAGGATCAAAAATCTCGTTCTCTGAGCTCTAACTTGTTAGAATACAAATGTCAGATACCCTGTTTAGTTTTGGATGCAATGTTCAGAATTATTTTTATTACATTGTTGAGCTTAAAAACGCATACATAAACTAGGTGTCTACGAAGAATTAGTAATAAGGAATTGGAACTCTAACAAATGGAGGGGATTTTTTTTAAACTTTCTTTTAAGAAGAAACATTTTAAAGCTTAACTGACACGAAAGGTTTGTAGCCAAAGCAAACTAAATACAGTGCCCAGTCTCAGGGACTATGCTTCACCATTACAACACAGAGCAGCCCTCCATGCTTAGGCAAGGCTAACACTAACTTTTCTCCCTGAAGATGACAGAAAGCGATCTACGACTTATCTCATGGAAATGATGCCTTGCAAAAAAATGTGTTTATCCTCAAACAAGTCGCACAAGCAGCCAATAACAAAATGTTCAATCAAGTGTTAACTTAGGGAACATGCTTTCCAACCTGTAGCTAAAGCGATGATATCAGGTAAAGGGACAAAACAAAACAAAAAGAAAACCTAGGAAAAAATGGAAGACTTTTATACACATGCATGATTAAAAAAATAATTCTATCAGACAAAAAATAAAGAAACTGAGAAACATGACTTGGTGTCCTAAGTAAATGCCAAGTATAATTCTAATGATGAGAAATACCACCAAATTGCTACCAATCTCAAGAACTACAAATGGGAGACAAACTCTAGAGTGTCACAACTCACACCAATCCAATGACAACATGGAGCATGGAGCACAATGAAAACAGTGTGAGCAAAAGAACGGAATCCAAACACCGTACTAACTAGGCATGCAAGAAATACTGATCAAAAACCTAAACCTTTTCCAAACGACAACCCTGTCAGAAGCCCATCAATACTTCATAACTGCAAGCCTAGACCTGCAAGAGAAATAAAACTCTAAATAGGATTTAAACAACCAAAATGTGCACATATTTTACGGAACCAGTAAGAACCACTTTTTGAGGGATGACAGAGTGGTTACATGAACAAAGGCAAGCAGAAGAAGAAGAGTGTGCTATTCATCTATCTTTGCTGAAATTATTTCGGTCCATATCTACTAAAACTAATTTTAAACAGCAACTCTGCATTTACTTAACATTTCTATTCTCATACATGGTAAACATTATTGAGGCAAACAGCATGGAAAGTGTTTGACTCAGGGACCTCATGCAGAAGGCTTTTGTGTATATAGCACTAGACAGATTAGCACACGAAATAGTAGTGGAGAACAAGTCCTCGTCACTTGGCATCAGGGTAAAGATTCTCTAAGCTCTGGGTCTGCTGGATAAATAGGCAGGCTAGCCATGAGAAGACTTCCACTATTCTAGAAGCTAAGACTAAGTTCATCTGCCTTTAGCACCTTAGAATTTTGATTTTTTTGCCCTGCATCCAAACTATCTGTAGTTTTCTATCCAGGAAACTGGGTCCTGCACATCTTCCTTCTTCCTTTCTCCCAGAAAGATGTGGTGAAGGAATGACAGAGAAAAGCTCCGCTCCTTCTCTTGCACACCCCTTTTCCTCCTCCTAGCACTCACCAGGAAGCAAACTAGTTTTAAACAGAGCTTGTGTGTACACTGTAATAACTTGGTTTTATTTCACCAAATTGACTCTCCTCACTGTATGAAAATGCTGGTCTTGCTCAGCTGATTCAAAATACCTCAAAGGAAGGAAAGACCACAGCCTAAAGAGAGAGACATCAAAATATGCCTACCAAGAATAACAGCCAAAGCACAGCTCAACTGCTATCTGTCCAAACTTTAGAGAAACTTGTGGCTTTCCTGCCCTGATCTAGTTTGGGGGTTTGAATTACCTTTTATCTTCAAATAAAACTAAGATTAATACGGATTTGACTTTTAGGCTGAAAGGGCTATCTTATTGCATTGGCCATTGAAAAGACACTACTGGTTTTACTTCTACAACAACTGATTAATTAAATAAAACAAAAAATATTTAAATGCTTAAAGTGAAATATTCTGAAAAGAAACAAGAACCCTAATAATTATTTTGATTTATGTATTTGCATATTTATCCTGTGTACTTAAAAACAGAATTCCTAACAACGTTTCCTGACACACACAAAGTTGGTATCTCAACATTTGGTGTTGCAATATTTCATATGTCTAGCCTGCTGATGTTTGATAGCAAATCACAAGCTTAATCTAAATACATATGACATTGATAACCGTTTTGCAGGAAAACATTCTGATATCACCATGACAAGCAGAACAGAAAAAACAAGTGCTACCTTTGGGGCATCAGTCAAGGATGATAACTAGCCAAGTGAAAGTTAGCAATTTTTTTTCCTTTATTATTTTTTGCAACACAGATATTCTGATAAAATGAATGAAATATTAAAATTGAAAAAAGTAGGAAAAAGGAATTCATACCTGGCATGTTCCTGAACTCCGACAATCTCTACTTCACTATCAGAAGAGGCAATATTAATTTCTTCATTGATCTGGGCATTACCAGAACAGGTTTTGTCACTTGCAAGGACGCCTGGATCCAAATGACCTATAGAAGGGAAAAATGCAAACAAAGCCAATGTTTAACAGCTTACATGACTCAGGAATCAGCTGGAAAAGGAATTTCTAGAGCTAACCCAACAAAGATTGAAATACCAAGATCAGGAAAGGTTGTCAGATCAACTTAGCTAACTTTCAGTGCGTTATCTGATACAGGATGATCACTGGATTTATCCAATCTCAGTAGCTCTAGCAATGGTGTTATCACACAAATGTGAAAAAAAGACAGGAACACATTGTGTCAGGCACACTCCTCCGCTTTAGGGGTAATTGGACTTTCCAACTGTTATTTTACAATAATGCTAAGAGTTAGCCTGCACCTAAACCTCTTCGAGATAAAGCAAGATGACAATCTACTGTCAATAAATCAAACCCACTGACACTGTGGGAAAGAAAGGCTACAGGATGGATCAAAACACCACACACACCCTGAGGAAATAGAAATGTTGGTGTCAATATTTTGTTCTAAACCAGGAGACAGAAGAAAACAAAACTATCAGTTTCTGGTCAGACCGCTTCACATCTGCTCTAAAATTAGTATAAATACTTGAGAAACAAACAAACAAACAAACAAAAAACCACACTTTTCTTCATAAACTTTATATATAACAATGTTGGGTTTTGTTTGTTTGTTTGTTTTTAATCACAGCTCCTCAATGGCTATCCATTTCATCAGTTTGTCAAACAACAAGTCCTTTCTAAACACAAGAAGTGTGGCAGGTTTTCAGTTTCCTGCAAAGTACTGCTGAGTACTTCTCCACAATTAGTGAAACTGCGTTGTGAAATATTATACTTGCACAGAAAACACAAAATAGACAAAACAATTTTTATTTTATAGACAATAAAATAACTCAATACGTAAAAGTATAAAAATATATACTTTTATTGTCTCCTTAGCAGCAACCTGGGAGAAGCAGGGCAACCTTGAAGACGAGACTACCTGCTTCTTGGAAACAATTCACACAACTGTATTACACATGGGAAGAATCATTTGTAGAGCAGGAAAATTTGAGATTAGCCAAATGCATTATCCGTATCTAGTTTGACTGGACACTTCCTCAAAGATAGGAGGAGGAGGTTGCAATAATCATCTACAGAACTCCCAAAGCGTGCAAACTGCAGAACTGATTAAACCCCAAGGTGGACCAAGAGGACACAAAAAGAAGAAATTAACCCGAGAACAAGCGTCAGGAAGACTTTCTAATTGAAAATACTCAGAAATACTTGAAATGCTCAGAAAGGGTGGAAGCAAAATAGGACAGTGACAGCACTGTATGCTCGCTGTTTCTGGACAGTGAAGGCGCTTGGAGCAGCATCAGAGCAGGGCTGGAAAGGGAAGGAAATGCATGTGCTGCAATGGGCCTGAAGGAGGAGCTTCCACCTCACAAGGCTAGAAAGATTTTAAGATGAGCTCAAACTAAATGAATAGCCCAGGCAGACTTTTCCTAATATTACAGTTCAGCTGAACAAATATCACAGACTGCCATACAGTCCCCAAACGGGTCACGGATATTTCTTAAACAGAAGTGGCTGGGCACACAGGCAAGCTGTGCAACGTGAAACAGAGGCTCAGAGGCTTTGATTCATGTGCTGGCAATGCCAACCAGGAGCTGAAGGTGATTGCTGCCCCAGCGGGTCGCATCGCCCCGATCCCAACAGCGGAACAGCAAGGAGCTCCTTGACCACTTCCAGCTTGCTGCTACTGCTCTCGGTCTGCCTTAGTACATTAACTGCTGGGGCTAAAAAACTGACTTATGACATCCTGCAACCTCTGTAGACACAGTAATGCCCATCAGAGGGGCTTTTACAGCCCCCTAACAAGTCCCCAAGGTATAAACAAGAGCCCCAAAACAGTAGGACGTTGCCATCACTGTACATTCAGACAAAAAAAAGGTACTTAGCAGTAGGGAAACCGTGATTAGCAAAGTAAATATTACAACACGTAGCTGAGTATAAATCAGGATTACGGCACACAGATTTATAGCCTCTGGCCATACGAATTTCATGCCTAATAACATGCTTACGCTTTTTTAATGTGAAGATGACGCCCAAAGGAGATGTTTTGTTTTCCCTGCATCAGCTTGCAAAACAACTCCAAATATTTGCCCATACACAAAGATGTGATAGTGTGTCCCAGTATGATTTTTCACTTAGATAAACTTTACGGTGTTATTTTCCCATGGGAACGCATCTTTTAATGCATGCTAAACTAGATACTGGCTTGAGATTAATTTGGAAAACAGAATTTTCAAATCTTACATCTGCTTTCCAAACGTGCACTCTTAGGCATGGTAAGAAAAGGCTGGCACTGACAAATGTATAGTCAGAAGTGTACTAGAGGTACAAGGCTCTGGGGCAAAGTATATGCAGGGGAAAGAAAAAAAAAAAGATTCATCCTTTCAGATGCTTTCCCAGCACGAGGAGTGAATTAGTCTGGACATGTTCACATCGGTTCAAGGATAAAGAAGTTTCTTGAAGTTATCTCAGTTTCTTTTACCTCACAGCTTCGTCCTTGCAAAAGTGAGTGCCCCTGGATATAGGTAGAAGGAGGGATGACAAATTTCTACCTGCATCGCTCAACTGTACTCATAACAGGTAAGCAGAAGGAAGCTTGGTAAGAAACGTTCACTTTTTATTTCCTTACATTCCTTTCTTTCTACTAAAGTACCAAATCATTAGTGCTATGTAATAAAGTTAATTTCAGCTGTTCTAATATTTATATATATTTTTTTAATCACTTAATAGAGGAGTAGGCTTGCTAGCCTACTATCCTGCAAACAACAGCAGTGAGCTTGGAAAGCGCAGGCAAGCTTCAAAAAAGCTGGAACATCATCCGGCCACAGAGCACAGCAAAGATAACACAACAGAGGTTCTCACATTGACATAACAGAAATGTCTGCTATATAGTAATGGAACAGCTCCTTCAAAATCTGCCACGTACTTGTATTTCTTTAAGCCTGATAGACACAGAAAAGTAGCTGCGACCTACTGGTATTTAAAAACTGACTAACACAAAAAACTCTGCTCCACCAAGACAAGCAAGACTCCATGTCTTATGCAGCTAAAAAACTTAACCATATATCAAAAATGAGTGGCAAGGAAGATAATATATTGCCACTTGAGGATACTTGATGAAGTCGATAGGAAATACTCCCCATTAGCTCCCTGCTTATATGGCTCTCCCCCAAGACACAGCAACATCTCGTCTAATTGCTCAACTCTTTTGCTAGCGAAGCGTTGCAAGCACCAAGTGAAGCTGAGCAGTTTTTATGAAGCCTCCCACAGTATTCCTGCTCTTGCTTTCTTGTAGGAAATTTCTTTTCAGTCTCTTGATGCGAAGCCCCCTTACCAGCACTTTTTCACCCTTCATCTATTTGATGTCAGTATGTCCAGTTTTCTGGGGTATGTTAAAAAATGAAGGTGGCATATGGGAATAATTAATGCGTATGTTTTAAGGAAATAAAAAGAGAGAAAAAATAAGACATACATAGACATAGACAATTACAATAATTAAAATAAGATTATGATTGGTTACTAACTAGTGGCATGGGTCATCATAATCAATCATTAAGTAATAAGTTTAGCTCGCTCTCACTAGAGAGAAGGAAAAAAGGAAAAAAGGAAAAAAAAAAAAAAGACCTTTTTTCCAAGAAGTAATTAGAGGGGAAGGAAGAAAAATAATTAAGAAAATTAGTTTCAAAAAAACACATTGCAGGAACCTTTGCCAATTTTTACCAGTTGTATGTTGGAATAAATGCCAGACATTTTCAATAAACTCCTATACTGCTTTATTGCATAATCCGTACAAGGTGCTTTTAAAGCCATATAAATTACAAAGATACCGAAAGGACAGAAGGCAGAGACAGTGGCCAAGATGCTGGAATGAACGAACACCAGAGGAAGGGAACTTCAACAGACCTGTATCAGCGCTCAGCTCCTCTATCAGCCCCCTGGTTCTCCAGGTAGATCCCGAGTCTTGATTTCCTAAAGAATTATTGTGCTCTTGAACTACTGCAGCCGCCAACAGATTGTCCACATTTACCACTTCTGGGTCCGAATTTGTGTCAGATATATCATAATGAGCTACAACTGGAGGTCCATCTGCAGAAGGAGAGAAAGGCAGCAGCTGTCAGAAATCGGCATACACCTTTTAAAGGCACCTTTAATATACATATAAATTGTTTAAGGATTAATGCAATCTCCTAGCAAAGCTCTTAAAGAACTGTAAATTGTACCAATTATTGCACTTCAGTTAATGAACATAGTCTGAGATTACAGAGACATTTTAACCTTTGTATACACAGAAAACACAGATGTGAGGAAAACAGCGTTATGAATGTGCCAGTTATTTGGGTATTATCTTTCACGTTAACACACAACAGCTCCAGTATCTGACAATGTTACATTTACAGTCCTAAAAGGATAAAACCTTCAGTTTAAAAGAAGAAATAATATACTACGGAACATAAAATTTGGCAAGACATTTAACTAGAGAGTTTTACAAAACTCAAGTGACAGCTCACATTACTTTAGGGTTGGTTGAGTAAAGCTAACTTTCTGATATAACTGATCCAGTTACAACAATTTAACATCAGCTGAGCTTCCTTACGTAACAGCTGTCTGTCAGGGATAGGGAGGATTTTTCAAAACTGCAATGTATTTTTTTGTTTGTTTGTTTGTTTTTTATATTTTTTTTAAGATCAAGAACAATGAGGAATGAAACTATAGAATGCAGCGATAAATATGTTTTTTTGTTTGTTTGTTTTTATGATCACCATATGCACCTTTTGCCACCAAAGTGAAGGGGGAAATAAGCAGAGAATTGCTTGCATGATTCTGAAATCTTACTGAGGAAAAACAAAAAGATATTTTTGGTCCATCTCATTAGGGCAGAATATTTCCTTTTCGAGCAATGAAAACCTCCTATGATTAGGAAGCATACTAGAAACAGAAGAGGCTCAGAGAAACCTCAAATTCAAGACAAGGATTGATGTGGAAGCAAAGAGAGAACAGCTAGACATCATAATGCTGAAAGGATGTGCATTTTGATTCAAATACCTTGTCTCAGCTAGCAAATACAGCTTATCAATTCAGAGTGGGTGAAAGTGTTTGGAGTTCCTCAAGTGCCAGAATGAAAACTTGGTTTGGGCTAAGACTTCAGCCACAGAAAATGGTACAAAATGGAAAAATGGCCAAAGCTCAGCTGCTTCCCTCGTGTAACTGCACAGCTCCAAAGGAGTGCTGGCAGCTGAACATCTGAGGGGCTTTTTCATAACATTATCAGTCATATGGGACACTAATGACGTGTTCAGAAAGACAGGACCTTCAGAGTTACTGAATGAAGATTTTTTTTAAATTCACAAAGAACAAAAAGAAAAAAGTTTCAGTAAAGATCAGTCTCATTGGGAAGTAACCAATGTCTACTGTTGAAGACAAAGAATGCAATGAACTAAAAGTTCCAGATCTAGGTCCCTGAAAAGCTGCATCTACTCAGGTTTGCTTTTGTAACTCGGTCCCTGACACATAATTCAACACAATACCCTAAGAAATGCCTGTTCTGTGATTAGCAACACGCTTCATTAAAGAGTGACCATATTGCTTAAGTTGTACTAAAGATCAGTTTTGCAACGAGGTATGAAGAAATTCACAAAATATTTGAGATCAGACCTGCCTCCAAAACAACAGTTTCATAAAACAATGTTATATTACAAACTTAAAACAGACCCGACAAAAATAAATGAGTAGTTAAATGCCAATGTATTAAAGACCAAACTGTTCACAACATGAAACACTGATGATTATGACTAGAAAAGAAATCCCGATAATTAACTGAAAGGCAATCTTTTGCTTTTGAAAAGGCGATTGCAAAATAATGGCATTCCAAGTTCAAAATTAAGCTGGCTGATGTTCAGTTAATTGTTTGTGCAAGCTGATGACTTAATTACATGCAGAAGTTACAAGTGGACTGAATCACGAGAGGAATGTTTTCTTTCAGTCTTATCATCAGAGTTCAGCGTGAACATATATAATGTGATCTATAAAAATAAACAGTTGAGTGCAGAAGATACGAGGGTCAAGTACAATATTGACTATTTGACCATTTTTACAAAAGGTTATCTAAAATTTCAGGAGCTGTGTACTGTTCCTTCAGGGCTTTGTTTCTTTTGCTTCTTGCTAAGGTCTCCAAAAGAAGCAGGGAAATTTGATTTAGATAGACATGTCTACACAAGTAAAATTGTATTTGGACAGAAGGCACCAATAGTCTCAAGTCAAAATTGTACCACTCCTACATGTATAATCATGCAAAAATGTATAATAAATGTATATACATGCAGAGTGATATTCTCATCACCTACCCATAGAAATAACTTGTGTGAAAGTCTTCATCAGTAGGAAATACAAGCATAAACTTGTTATCTGTAGCTCCACTCTTGTATCTTCCACACTTCCAAACAGCACACCTTATAACTTAGCTTAAATTTAGTATACATCAAACAGACAAAAATATTTTCAATATAATTTACATACTGTAATTATATTTGTCAGCGTAACAGCCACCAATTTAAAGATCTGGAGAAAACAAGCTGCCTGTTTACAAACCAAGCACAGCAGAGGTCTCTTTGTGCTTTTCTCAGCCTTGCCTTTCAAAGCCAGATTTGGAGAGGGAAGGGCCCTGGTGCCAGGGTTACCCACACCTATCACCAGTACGCGGCCGAGGTAACAAGCCTGGGACTCCCAGCACGAATAAAAGAAGGAACAAGCAAGAAATGCTTGTGTGTGTTTAAAAAATAAATGAAACAGTCCCAGATGACAACCGGATGAAAGTTGCAGTGGACGTATTATCAAAAAAAAATCCTCTAAAACAGCTCCGGTGCCCAAAGCCCGCTTCGTTTTTGGCAGCAGGTGGTTGGGGCAGGAGGGGTTAACCCTGGCCATCTGACGGCGTGATGCAAAGGGACTGCGGGGTGCTGAGGAATAAGGACAGCTGGCTTCGGCTAGGAAATAGGGACAGAAAAGGGCTTTCAGGTTGGAAAGGACCAACCAAAGCCACAGCCACAACTCACATCGGGTTGTCTTTGCCATAGGGCTGCTCCTCGCAGTAGCTGGCTGCAAAGGGACTTCGAAGGAGACAGCAAAACGAAATCATGCCAGGATCACGATCTAACGTGGCACAATTAGGAGGTTCCCTACTCAGTAATTTAAACAATGCCTTTAGGAAAAATCACTTCTTCTGAGCACCCAAGGAAGCTGGAAGCCTTACATTTCACTGGTGATAAGCTTTAATTTATTACTAAAGCACTAAGTGCTTGAAAAAGACAAGGCTGAAAGTTAATAAGTACCAGCAGCAAAATACAGCTGTTGACATTTAATGTTAACAGGGGGAGGGAAAGACTGCAAGGATTTATTTATTTATTTATTTATTAAGAATTTGGAGGCAGAGGTCATGACAGGGACAAAACTTTCAAGCATCTCCCTCGATTTACAGAGCCCACCAAGGCTAAATCCGCTCAGGACACGTGAATTAAAAGCCACATGCACAGAAATCCAGCTCTACACACAACAAGTTTAGTTTGCAACGCAGCAAATTCAGTCGCCTCCTACTTGCTAGCCACTGCCATGCTTTCCACAGAGCCACGTCTCCTTTCATCCCCCAGCTCACGAGAAGGGCAGCACGAGCAAAAAAGGGGGAGCCGAGCGTAAAAACCCAGCGGTGGGTTAAGAAAGCAGCGCCCCTGGGAGAAGCGGCGTTGGCTACCTTTGTGCTGAAGCAGCTGCCTAGCAATGCTCAGCGTACCGGGGTCACTTTGCAGCGTGAAACAAAGGGCAAGCTAGCACGACCTGAATGGGGATTTACTCCTCCGAGTCATTCAGCTCTCTTAAATTTAGGCATGGAGGCCCAGCTCGCTGCCCAAATGTCCTCCCTTTGCAGCCAGAGAGGGGGATTTTGGGGGACGGCCTCCCCAGCGTGCAGGGCTTGGTCTGGCATCAGCAGAGCACCCAAATCCAGCACCAAAACTGCCTGGCAAGACCAGCTCCAGCCCTGAGGACAGGACTTACTCAGAGTACTTTATGTGCTTAAATTCCCTCCAAGTAAAGAAAAAAGGCTGGAGGCTTCAGAGGGCTGCAGTCACCCCACAGCTGAAAGCCCAGTTCTGGTGGTTGGGGCTGCCTGCTGGAGCCAGCGGTGTCTGGAGCCTCCTTTAGGTGTGAGCAGCACCACAAGCTCTCAGACGTGCACAATAACAGCAGCAGCAGTAATTGCAGCGCTTTGTTCTGAACAAAGCTCTCCATTAGTGATCTCAGCGAGGTGGTTGTTCACCTCCCCTTGCCCGTGGGGGAAACTGAGGCACGCAGAGATGTGCGGCTCGCTCAGGGCTAACAAGCTGGGGAGCTGAGCTGGGCTGAAAACAACGCTCCCCTCAAATTACCGAGCTATTTTTGACTGGGAAATTATGGGGGAGTTTAAAAATAGTGCTCGGGAATGTATTCTTGAAACGTGCAGAAGCTGAAAAGGCAACACGCCGAGGCACCCAGGTAGTCGCAAGCCTAAAGAGCCACGGCCTCACCTCTGGGTCTTCTTCAGGAATAAAGGCATTGCTCTGTTTTACGCCCACCCCAGTACCTTGAATTAAATTATTGATTTTATGTAGCAAGAGAGAATACTGAGATAGATATTTTAAAAGAATAAAAAGACCCGAGAACACCTTTCATCTACACCTCGCACAAATTTGAGGGATAACTATACTGACTTCAAGATTAAGCAAAACATAGCATGGACTTTAATAACCCCATCAATTAAAAGCTCAGATAATCACTATGGCAATCAAGGCAAACAAATTTTGGGTGCCAAAAACTAAGATCCAGAGGATTGCATCCCAAATGACTTGCTGAAATAGCTTTGTAGTAGACAAACCAGTAACTTCCACCTAAACAGGATGGCTTCGTATATAAGAGTACAGGCTGAAGCAACCACTTTTTTTTTTTTTTTTTTTTTAATTTATTTTAGATAAACAATACAAACCTGGTATTATTTAAGACATGATCCAGAGCTACAGCAAAAGCAGGCTCGGTTCAGATGGCATAAAGGATCTGAACTCTAAAGCAGTTCCCAAAGGAGGGTGTGGGGCAGGAGACCTTTGCCTTTTTTTTTTTTTTTTTAAATGTTGTTTAGCAACATGAAACACTTCATTACTATTTATGTTTATTTATTTATTCCAGGTTACAGTAGTTACATTTCAAAATTTACAGGGTTAGGCAAAGAATACATGGTAAATACAATAAAAAACAATAGTAGTGTAACAACATTCTCCCTAAAATCATAAAGTGAACAAAAAAATGATGAATCCATTTTCCTCACAGTTTCCTTCATTTCACACAGTAAAGCTTTTTTTTTTTTTTTTTTTTTTTTTTAAACTATCATAATAAAATAATGAAAACCAACATGATCAAATGAGTATCTGTTCTCAGACTGGATCATTTATAATATATCACACCAGAAGAGATCTCAAAAATTCAAGTCTTGCTGATCAACATTCATTCTTTCAGGCTTTTTGATGGCCAGATGGAAAGTATCTTGGATTTGTTTTACCCAATTACACCGAGAGACGCAATAAAGGTATTCTCAATGTGTGTTAAGCAAAGGCGCACGGAGCATGGTTGTGCACTGAGAACAGGAGGAAATGCACGATGTCTGTCGCACAACAGGACTCATTGTCACTGGTGCTACTTAATGACTGCTTAATTGTGGAAGCAGACCTATTAGCCAGCTCTCTTCCCTACTTTTCCTGGGGAGAGGTTTATCAGGAGGGATTTGAAAGCATCACACAGAGCTACAACCACAAACTCTCCTGTGGAGGCACAACTTACTTTAGCAAAAGGCAGGCAAGTGCAGGCAGGCTCACCCTGCCAGGAGCATC
The DNA here is from genome assembly GCF_009819795.1 of Aythya fuligula. Lineage (NCBI taxonomy): Eukaryota > Metazoa > Chordata > Aves > Anseriformes > Anatidae > Aythya > Aythya fuligula. The sequence goes on from NC_045593.1 coordinate 3,335,984, forward strand.
ACGTTTTTGGAGCACGGCCTGCATCCTCCCACGGCGAGCTGCTGCGGCCCGATGAGATACCAAACGCCTGATGGTCCGGGCTAACCCCTGCCCATCAGTCTGAGATGTAACAGAGCGCTCAAAATCGGTCTTAATTTAATCTTGTTCTCCGTGTGCCTTTGCTTTGCTGATCCAGCACCATGAGATTAATAAAATTTGTGAGAAAAAGCGTTTTCTAGCTGCATGTTTTGCGAAGAACTGTCCATCTTCATCAACCAGCCTGAGTATTTAGCGTCTACAGTACTAATTGCACAGCGCGTTTGTTCTAATGCTTCCAAACACAGCTGCAGTGGTCACAGTGCAGACCTTGATCATTTCAAAAAAACAAACAGCAGCTCAGGGAGCCCCATTTACACACTTTTATCAGGCAAAGAGTCCCCTTAGTCTCTGACCAAAACCTGCAGCAAGTTCCTTTGCTAATGAGGAGAAATGCCAGCCCCATTGAAATTAGTAGAGGTTTTCTACTGGTTTTAATAGGGCTGGGATTTAATTTCTAATGCCCTTAAAGACACAGGATAGCACTTAAAGACATTTACAGTATGTGATACAGAAAGAAACAAAATACATTAACAAGAAAACGCGGTGATAATATAAATACGTTTCGACTGGCAAAATAAATGCCCAACCTCATTCCAGCACATTTAAGACCGGTCCTCCAGTCTTAACTTTAGCAGCTCTGACAAAATAACCAAACAATCCTGCACGAACACTAAGACACCGTGAACTTAAAAAAATAATAACACAAACAGATGCATATTTCTACCTGAATTATTTTATCCTAATGCTGTTAGAAATAACAATAAAGATTGGTATACCTGAAATGCCTAGGATTATTTTTTTTTTTTTTTGCCTTTTTTCCCCCTGCTCAGTTACTTTTCCAATAGACTGTTTTAAGGCTCACTGCCTTGACTTGAATTTATTTTATTCTGTGTGCTAATTAAAAAAAAAAATACCTTTTTTCCTAAACAAGCCCTGAAAATTCACTTACTTTGATAGAAACATGTAAAGAAAAGCCCCCGACCCTCAGCTAAACCGACGTGTGTGCCAAACCCGGGGACTGCCTGTACCTCTCAAACCCTTCTCAAGGGGGGAAGGAGCACGAGTGCTCAGCCCCCAGGACCTCCAGGGGCTTCTGCACTGGATCCCACCCTAGGAGCAGATCCTGTAATGTTTCATTCACCGAATTGGCAGTTTGACATTTCGTGACATTTCAATTAGTCCCTTCTATAAAGGCTCGTTTGCACTCATATAAAAACATTAATGAAGTAGCTGTGTTTCGCCTCCTACTAGATCCTGACTCTGCAGTCGATGGAAGGGGTGTTCAATTACTCCCATGCAGAAATGTTTGCCGCATTGAGAACATAATTCAATATTAAAAATGGCAACGTAGAAACCTGAATAGGCCAGTTGGGTTTACATTGGCACCGATTACACTGGAGTTATCCTGGTCTACGCCAGCTGATCTGACCTGACGCATCTACCCTTCCGAAAACATAAGACCACGTGTAATTATCTACTTAAGAAACTAGAATGTGTCTTTAATCCTTTCTGAAGTATAAATCTTAGGAAAATTACACAAACTCCAAATCATCATTTGTGATTCTCCATACCTGTGCAAAAAGTCCTACTGATTCTCCTCTATGTGTTAAACTCAGTGGTTTTAAAGCAATTTTTTGAGATGTGAGCAAAAACATACATTAAAAAAAAAAAATCTATCTCCAGGTTGAAAAGCAAAAGTGTTTCCTCCTGACACACTTAAATAAGGCTGGACTACTTTAATGCAATACTGAATCGATGAGATTAAAATTTATGTTAAAATTTCAGCTGAAGAAATTCTAACTCCCTGAAAGTTTTTAGTCAAAGCCCTTTGAAAACAGACTTAAAATGGAAATCTGGGCAAACTCAACTGTAGTCAGATACTACAGCAAAAATATTTCAATTTTTCCAGAAAACGAAAACCTCTGAAGTTACCTATCAGGAGCCTGGAAGTTTCCAAAATCATTTACAGCCATTGGTCTTGCACAGGTATCCTCAACACTAGGCAGCTTTCATAGGGAAAATGAGTTCCAATTACATCTGAGATGAACCATCCCCTCAGCCTTCGGGATGCCTTTCAATAAGTTGACCCTAGTATTATTACATCTTTAATTGTCTGCTTGTTCTTTCACATTTGTAATTGTTTTCATTAAAAAAAATAAAATAAAATAATAATGGATAAAAGTGTTGGAGAATTTTTATTTTTTGTCTACAGTATTCAAATGCAAATTACCTGTTAATACACTAAGTTATTTCAATTCTGCTTTGTTTTTGTTATTGTTTTGTTTTTAAAGAAAAAAAGATTACCTAACCAAGACATTGAAGGTAGGCAGAAATTTCACTGGCTACATCCCCAAAGTTATTATCTATTTATGAGCTCAGTACATAAAAGTCAGTTTAGAAGTCTGAGAGAAAAATAAGCTCAACTGATCCCCTTACACAATTTGTTTTGAAATACCTAATTGCTCCATACCTAGTGCTTTATAAAAAAAGGCTAAGAGCATGCTTACAGACATACTGAGTTAAGTGATGCCTACACATTAAAAGAAACCAGTCACTGCAAAAAGCTGCTTCTGCATGCATGGGAAGGCTTTGTAAGGTTGTCATGCTTTAAAATATGCTGCTCTTATCATCATAAAGGTATATATATCAAATCTATGAACAACAGGAGGATTTTTTTTTTTCATATCAGCAAATTATCTTCCCTGAATGACCTTAAATTTTAAGCAGATACGTTTATTAAATTGCAATTAAATATAACTCATTTAAAGTTTACCTACAGTTAAGTTAAAAATGCACACAAATTCAGATGAGGGAGTCTTCTCGTAAGTTCATATCAAAATCTTTGTATCAAAATTAAGCATGAAGTTGGTATGTTCTGTATAGATTTTATTCCAGTTCTTAAAAATTATCTCCTGCATAGTCTTTCAAACACTTACGTTGAAAATAACGTAGCTCTCTAACTTTTCTATTTAATGAAGGCATCACAAATTTAAAAAAAAAAAAAAAAAAAAGAGTCTGAGCCAAGAACAACGTTAAAACACCAGTGACAGTATTATACCAAGAATAAAAAGCATTTCTTGAATTCTGGTTACAGGTTTGATCTGAAAGCCACAAACTGATGAAAAATCTCCCACTGACTTCAGGAAGGAAGAAGTTAGACCTACAGAAGATACAGTGGTTACTTCCAATGGAAAGAAAAGGAATTTGGCTAAAATAATTAGAAAAAAACAGAAGTGACCGATATTTAAAAGACAAAATAGCAGAGCAAAAAGAGACCTGTAGTGTTCTCTTTACTTAAACTATGCCTATGCAAAGAATTTCAATTTCCATTATTAAAATTTTGATTTGCATTAGAAACTTTTAACACGTTCTAGCTGATGAGAAGTATACATTTTTGGTAGCTATGGAGAAGTTACTTTCTTCTCTATGGAGAAGAAAGGCCTTACTGGAGAGGTGAACAAAAATCCCTGTGTGTAGTAGTAATAGTAAGAATTAAATAGAGGTTTCTAATATATATTTTAAATTAATTCTACTTTAAACATCACAGTTTCAAGCCTGCCTATTCAGGATAACTATCAGTATAAAAAAATCCACGCAATAGCAAGTTATTGTATTATTTAAATGAAACTAGTGCTCTGGCATTCCCAGTCACAAGTAAATAATGATTTCAGCAGCATTCCAGCATGGTTCAGAAGAAGCTCCTGCTGTCTGACCCAGAGCAGCAAACCATTCCTCCCGACCACCACAGTGCTTGCTCATCTGCCTGCCAAACCTTTCTTTGAATTCCTGTGCCAAGAACCAATCCATCCAGCAACGGCTGCTTATCTTAGGACTGACACCACTATTTTTATCCCAGCACGAAGGATGCAGTTTGATCGTATATACACAGGGAAGCAGCAGTGCTTTGTATGCACTGGTCACGCATGCACACACATGTCCTTTTGGGTGATTCATCTCGCCTAACTTCAGCCAGAAGTTATCTCACCTAAACTATTTAGAAGGGGAGTGCAGACAACTGATGGAAGAGAAAGATGCTGCCAGGAGATATCCTCTACAGGTGCTTCTCTTTCCAGAGATCTGCAGAACAGCAAACTAGACGCCTAAAATTAGAGGAGATGATTTCCACCCAAGCTGAACACATATATATATATGTATACATGTGCTTATTTGTGCACACAGCGTCAGACAGCTGCTTCCATAAATATGTCATATGCAAGACAGCAGTGACATTAATAAAAACTCTGGACAGAAAATGAACTACTAAATGGGAGACAAAAAAAAAAAATCAGTTGTGCATACTGGTTATATATAGCTAAAGCTTTAGGGCAAGCTCATTTGTTACTTCTACCTAAAAAGGAAGAAGAAAAACTAATGTGTGCCATGTTCAAGCTGCAGAAATTGGGAACAAACAGAGAGTTAAGGAAAAGTTATGGGTCTGTATCTTGTCTGGTTCTCTAGGGTGCATCTTTAAATATAAAACTTATTTCCTTATATAAATGTTCTAACATGCAAAGAGAGCATTTGAATGAGCAGTCTAAATGCTCCTGTGGTAACAAACATAGCTCTATTCCTTCTGGGGTGTTTAAACAAGGATTCTAAGTTATATTTTCCCAAGTTGGGTGATGAAAGCCTACGGTGTTTCCCACTCCCCCCCTCCCTTTACAGGTGTTTTATGTGTGTGCTGGCACATGCACATGGGTGTAAATTTATTTTTCTTTTTAAACTACATATATATATATTCTCTATAAATTAAAAAAGATACCATGGTATTCAAACCCAGAAGAGAAAAACGAACCAAATATATATGAAGAGAAAAGCAAACCTTGTTTTTAGCATAATCCAAAGTAACATCAAGATTGCAAAGATAGGAGATAAATATATATATATATATTTAAGTTTATGATTGATTCAGATCAGGCTCTGCAATATTCCCATTCTCTGGAAAGATAGCTGGAAAATTGTTATTAAAAGTCGCTGGAAACTCTAACGTAGCATCAACACTTTGATAGCCCATGTAAGAATTAAACGACTGCTGTGGAAGTACTTGGCTATCAGGCATCTGTATGAATGCCCCTGACTGCGTGGTAGGGGGGACTCTTTGGCCAACTAGTTGCATTTTAGGATCCCTGGGCTCCAGTTGTTGCTTGCTTTCTTCATCCGTGTCAAGACGGGTTAGCTTTTCTATCCACATGCGAAATTTCTCCTCTGTCTGCCTCTGCATCTCGGCAAAGCAGTTCATGGCCTCTTCCAGGACATTGCCTATGCAGTTCCTATCCCATACGGTGCCCCTGTCAAGCAATCCTGGAATTTCCCTGGTCGCTCCTCCAGATCCCCCAGCACGACTGAAGCCAGCTTTAAAGACATTGAGGCCATTTGATAAGACATCATTAAGCAATAACATAATATTGTTTATTAAGGCATGTTAACTCAGGAAAATAAAACTTTTCTAATTGTGTCCCTTGGATATGACATCGGGGAGGAATTAGCAAATATTGAATCAACCAACAGTATTAATGTTAAAATAAACAACATTTTACACGCACTGAAGTTATCATAAATTTTGGCTTCAAAATTATTTTTATTCTAGAATTCTCAGACAACTCTGTCACAAAGGTCTCGTTTGTTTTATAAATCAAATTAGCCCAATTCCCTTACAATTTCAGTTCTGAATTCGACTGAAGGAATCCGAAACATCATGCAACAAGAGATTTACTTCTGTTAAGCTGTGGTCCAAGATGCCACTGTTTAAATGATAAACCTGAACAATTATATGCATTTTGCTTAGCTAGATTAACCCTTTTATCATGGACATACACAAAACCGTACACAAATAACAGAGATAAAGGCTGAAGCAGTGACTGCAGCATCTAGAGCAGCCAAGCCCAGATCTTACCGCTCTTGGTTTAACTTTGGGAAAAAATAGTGAACACCGATGAAGAGAATACACGACACAAACACACAGACACGAGCACAGAAAGACACACAGACACTGTGCTAGTACACGAGGTGAAAGCAGCTTTTGTCAGGTCTGACAGCAGAGCCCAGCTCCATCAGAGGAACAGCCCACAGACTGTATCAGGTCGGTGTGATGATGCCGATGCCAGCAGCTCACCTCGCACCGGCTACAAGCGTGCCCTTAATTCACCTGCAGAGCCAGCGGCTGGCCGTGCGGCATTTCTCACGAAACTCCTCCTAGCCAGTGCTAAAAACAGGCTGGGCATAGCTGGAAGGAGGATTTTCTCCTTCCATCCATCAAAAGGATGGTTAACGTGACTTTGGGATGTTCAGGAAGAGCTTTAGCAGCAAGAATGCAAGGCCATCCTCATTATTTTACTCTGCTTATTAACAAGAGAAGGCAGCGGTATCTCTATTTTTAAGTTTAAAGTTCACTCGGGAATCCTCTAAGAAGCAACAAAGCCCCAAGAAGGTGAGGCTTTGCACCTGTCTGATAAGCAATAACCAATGCGTGCATGCTGGCCTAATGCAGGAACGTCACCTAAAGGTGGTCCACAAGGAGACAAGCACCATGTTAACTACACAAAGCAGCTATATAAACTGACAACTTAGTACATAAATACGAAACTCGCAGGATCCTCTAGCTTAAGAATAATAGAAAATATCTTACGAGGGAGAGAAATCATTGCACAACCTAAGCATACTTGCTAATAAAAGCTTAAGGCACTAACTCTTTATTGGGATTCCACTGAGCGTACGAAATTACAGTATCACTTGAGCAATACATTCATTTTAGGAGCTATTTAAATGAGGTATACATAAGACCTTCAGTAACAGCTAAACAAAGCCTGGGGTTACTCTCTTTTTACTTTTCAGCAGTAGCAAGGCTTCCAGTTGAGGGGCAAAGACTTTCTATTAAAAACCCTACTTCTGAAGTCTTCTCTCTCAGACATGCTGGAAATTCATCATTCAGGTCCACTGCCCAAAAATAAATCACTTTATAGTAACTACCTTTCGTCTCTTTTGATAGCATTTAACTAAAAATAATTAAGTAAAATGGTACCTTTTTCCTAAAATGTGGCTCCTTTTGAATACTCAATATCTTTTTCCCCCCTGAAAAAAGTATTATTTCTGTTCACATACTCCTAGTGTTGAACAGCTGATACGTTTGTATTTACTCTTCTTTAGTCAGGGAACTTATCCCAAGACAAAAGGACTAAGCAGCAGCCTGACTTCCACAGATTTAACAGCTGACACCTTTAAGTAACGCTGACTAAGTTTTAACTGCAATTTAAATTAAAACCACTGCTGACAGTGATATGTGAGATACAATATAGGCAGGCTTTTAAAGTTAAGAATGAATTAGCACAGTCAAAGCTGACAAAACTGTTTTGTAAACTAAAAGAGACTATGTACTGAAATATACATTACCCTGTAATGTCATTTTTTTTAAAAGGCATCATTTATAGCATACCTACAATTTACAGCAGCAGCAAACCAATCTGCTTCAAAGGCTTCCCCTGCAGTTCTACTTATAACATATCCTACTCGGTTGTCATTTACTGGTGGCCTTTGGTGTTTAAAAAAAGTAAGTCTAAAAATGCATTTCTATTAATACTAAAAAGCTAGCGTTTATCAAATTGGTCCCCTTGCTAACTGCAAGCTTGCAGCTCTAGTTTTAGAAGTCAGCCAAGACGCTATCACCTGCAGAACAGCACCTATGGAACTTCTGTTGTCTCTTTATGGGATCTGTTAATTAACTACCCAAATAATGACCACGTCCAAAGTCATTTAATTTAGGAAAACAGACAACATAACAGTTTAGAAGTCATGCTGCATCTTCACTGCAATCAGCACTGGTGGACAATACCTAGCCATTTTCCTATCCTGCCCTTCCAAAGGAGGAACTGACTCCAAATCACTCCGATTTTTCCCTATGCTTATCATTCTTCCAACAAAATTCACCCCTTGCAAGATGCTTCAGTCTAGCTCTGTGCACTAACCTTTGGAGGAAGTAAACTGGCTCAGAGTCCCTCACGCGCACTGTGCTCCTCTCTTCAGATTTCTGTGTATTAAAAATCCTTTTTTCTTTTTCAAACAAATGAGCTGCAACATCTTTTTTAAGATCAGTACTTCGAACTACAGATTTTTGAAAGCCTAGAACGTGAGTCATCCCTATTTCAATTCAGACCTCTTCTTGAGTTGTAGGAAGCACAACAGCGGTGAAAGGACCATCTTTTCATATTATATTTAAATTTTTTAAAAACCCTTTCCTTCTTCCAAAGAAATAAACGTTGATTTCCAGACTTGCTCTCATGCCAATATCATTTAGAGTTAACTTGTATGATCAAATCTGAAAGCATTTAAAGGGGAACCTTTCAATAGCAGCAAGTCTAGAAGAATTTATTTTAGGACTTGAAGATCATCCTCCTATGCCCAAAGCAAATGCTATCTAGTTTTTGTTATAGCATGGTAAAATCCTACTGCCAACAGAGAGGCTCAATCATTAATATGTAAAAAAATTATTCCTCACCTGCAGTAATTCAAAAATCATGGCATTAAACGAAATAGAGCCCAAACTGCTTGAGTCAGTGAGAAAATTCTCACTAGCATCCACGAGGTTTAGGCTAACCCTGTATTTTCAGATTTCCAGCAATGCTTTGCTACCCTGTATTATCTTCTAACTACTCATTCCTCCCCAAAATTTTGAGGAAGCTTAGAGCACAAAGCTAAGTGCACTAAAACAGCTGTCCGTTCAGGAAAACAACCTAAACCACTCTGCCCATCCCAACAGGAGGGCCCATGAACCTGTCACTGCAGAGGGGGTGCTGGGAGCCCCCAGCCCACAGCTCTGCAGTGCCTGCAAAGCCTGCAACAAGTGCAGGAGGCGTTTTTGGCCGCCCTTGTCCCATCTCTGCAGGGGATAGTTTTCCCTCGGACTAGCAGACTGCGGCCCACAAACCAACGTCGTTTCTGTTTAAAGGAAAACTGCAATCTGGCAGGTACACATTGTGCCTAGTCACAGAAGGACAGCTCAGAAGTTTTGCTGTCTTAAATGTAATTTGGTGCCAGGTGCGTGATAACAGCCTCCAAATAAATAAAGGTCACTGTTCTCCAAGGTGGGTTTTGCACTCCCATGTCTTGCAACCCAGGTAAAATCAGGCTTTGGTTTAATAATCATGAAATCGACAGGTTCTTCCATCAGCCACAATGGGACCTTTTCACTGCACACCTCTCATGGCGAGACCTGGAGCTCAAATACTGAGAAGCCAATTGACACGGAAAAGTACCCTGGTGTGCCTTCAGATCTCAGCACTGCAAGTCAGAAGTCTGGGCAGATCTGAAAATACCAGGTGGTACCTTTCTGGGTCACAAGGTACTTTATAATTTTTTAAAAAAAATGAAAGCAGTGTACCCTGAGGGATTTTGCACTGAGGGTGGGTGGGTTGTTTTGGGAGTAGAGGGGCTGAGCTGTCCCAAAACTCAATGAAAGAAAGTTTTCTTACACAGGACAGGCTTTACATTAGGTCTTATTGCCCAGCAAAGCGTAAATAGAGTAAGTAAAAAGGCACAGAACTATGAAAGCTAGAGGTCTGGCTAGCTACTAAAATGGTAAAAATAATTTTAGAGTCTCTATTAAAATTTTACTGCACAATAATTATAGGAGGATTATGCCTTTCCCAGACTTTCCAATAATAAACATTAACTTCCTTTGTGCAACCTGCTTCCTAGCAGTATGTGGGAAAAGTGCCAGTTCTCCTGGTGGCAGGATCGCTCACCATAACCAAGCCAGTTAGAACAGTGATCATTATTTGTAAAATCTGATACAAATATTTTAAATAACTCTATTCTAGCAAACATTAATTCGGAAACTTAATATTAATTATTGCAGTTTTCCTTTTGGTCTTCTTGCCTTATGTAAGCTTAAACTTATCTCCAAAAAAGCTTCTAGCACAGAAGGCAAAAAGTCATGTAACCCAGTAAAAATTGGCAAGCCAAAAAGTTTATTTTTATGTGATTTTATTTTTGATTGCCATACGATGGTGGTTCTGTGGTATAATATTCTGCAAGAGCAGCTCACACAAAATCCTGTCCATGGCACTTAGGCTAATAAAAATAACAAAGACTCAGCAGACAAGAATTTGAAGAATCCAGCTTTCTTTCACTAATAACATCATAAGAAGGCCCCTAAAATTTGCTGCCTCCCATCTTTTAACATGGATGTCTGGGAAAATCAAAAATATAGAAATGATAGATCCTTACAACATAGGAAAATGGTAACAGATTTGTCTAAAACGCTGAAAATTTAGATTTGGAAACAGCTTGGGCACCTCTGTAAACGAATTCTTATTTCTGTCCCAAAATAGGTGACCAGCAGCAACCTGCAAGAATTTACAATAAGGCTAAGTAGGTTTGTCATGCACTGAAATGGAGAGCTGAAAGCACAGTGTAAGTGCAGTAGTGAACAGGGCCTTACTATAACACAGGCAAGAGGTATGCCATGTCATTTCGAACACAGCTGCAGAGCTGTGGTCTTAATATATTAAAGCAAAGCTGGCCACTTATCTTAAGAATGTATTTATTAGATTATCACCATCTAATGGGATTTAACAGCACTGACATGAATTCATATAGGCTTACAAAGGAAGAGATCTGAAAATTCCAGAATTCAAAGATAGTCCTTCCTCCAATTAACCATTTCTACACTTTGTTGGTATGCAAAAGTGCAATGAAACCTCAGAACAGATTTTAAAGTTTGCCCATATCTTGTTAATATACTGCAGTCTTCAAATTTACAGAGCTGCAGTTCTGGTTTTTCTCAAGTGTCACTCATCTAACTTAGCATGACAGCTGAGAAACGATGTCAGATGCGTTACAGTTCAGTTTAAAAAACATCCTCTACCTGGTATCTCTGCAGTGATTGTCTTGCTGCTCCCTGAAACCTCTTCATCATCATCTGATGAACTCGTGCTCGAGTCACACGTCAGGTCACTATCACTGGTACTGCTGTCCTGCAGCAGGTTGTACTTCTTGCGAGCAGCTGCCTCCCGCTTCTGTCTTAACAGCCGGATTCTTTCTTTGTGCTTTTGGCTTCGGTGACCTTTTACCTTGGTAACTCGACCATTCTGCTTATCGCTAGACTGGCGGTTTTTCTTGGCAGCCATTGTTGAAGTTTCGCTTTCGGACCTGGATCGCCTGGATTTCCTCCCAACTGCAGCCCCAGACACCCCCGAAGGGTCTCCCTCTACAGCAGCTTCAGCTTGACAGGGCTCATTCTCTTCTGTGGAAGACAACGTGTCTGAGTCAGCCAAATGCCCACTGGAAGAAGGGGAAAGCATGCAATGATTAGAAGAGTCACTCTCGTAAACTCGACCACCCGTTGGCTTATCGCTCTCCGTGGACGCCAGCTGAGACTCCGAGGAGTCTCGCCGCAGTTCCATCAGTAAGCAAGGCATCGAAGAGAGCACTGCGGAGTCTGAGGCAGCGGGCACACTGTCCTTCTGAGGATGTGGCTCCAGTTCTAAAGGTCCGTCTTCATCGGGAGCAGTCTCCTGCTTCTCGGAAGCCTTTGGAGGAACTTCCGAATCGAGAAGTTCTTCTGCTTTTCCCACCGCCTCCATCTTCATTTCAGAACGCCGAGGTTCTCCTGGTCTCAAAGCATGGAGCACGCGGACTGGAAGACTGGGTCAGCTAGATACGGTTTTCAGCAACACAGCAGCCTGCACAAGAACAGAACAGTAAGAATCATTTACCCAAATAACTCTCTCAGTCATCTTGTTGCTTTCAATCATGGAGAGCATTGCTCAGTACCATACTGCTTTTTTTCCCCCCCATTTACTTTTTCCTAATGAACTCATCCCATTACACCAATCTACTCGTCCTTTTACACACTTAAGAAAAGCAGCACTGCACACATTGTAAACATGGCTTACCTCACTAGATCAAAACAATTAGAAAACAAAAATATTTACTTTTCCTTTACAAAGATTTAAACCAGTGTCTTATGAGCAACATACACTAAAGTTCTTTACCTAGGCCTTTAAACCTTTTAACAAAGAACTTTAGTACCTATGAACAAAGCCAGAGCGAAAACTCCCAGACTTGTAGCCATCTGCCCGGACAGCCCAGAACACTGTCCAGTTTTCATCTTTATGAGAAATCTCTTCGCAATTGATCAGGGCTCCAAACTTTATAATCTAATGTTTTTAAGATAATTTATAAAACTTACAGTACCAACGTGAGCCATGTGTAAAAACGTATCAGGAGCATCTAAAACACCACTCGGTGCTCCTTGAAAGGCTCCCGTACAAGTCCTGCTGGTACAAGAACCTACAGGCTGACCTAGTTTCTCTTAAATCTGCCAGGAGAACAGCATAAAGTAGTATGGGCTGCAACTGACAAACAGTATCCACCCACACCGCTATTTTACTTTAAATTATAATTTAATAAATTGCATTGCTTCAGCACAAGTACAAAAAACAAGCTATTTTTCTGATTAATAACTTGCACGTTATCAACTAAGCAGCACTTAGAGCACCTTCAGGGAATTAAAAAAAAATAATAATAAAATTTCAGCAGTACAATATTTATCGTTTTATCTTAATTTTTCACACTCTGCCTTCAACCCAAATTTCCATTTGGAATTCAATGCAAGAAAAAAGCGAAGGAAGTTACCGCATTCGCTCGCAGATTAATTGTATGGAACAAATGGTTCATGGGTTTAGAAGTACAGAAAACAACAAATTTATGGCACTTCAAAAAAAAAAAAAAAGGCATAGACACATAAGGAAAAGCAATATTAAGCTTTACTATTTTAAAACAGCATTTTTGCAGGCAAGGGCAAATAGCACTTGAGCAGCCTAAGAGAGCATAGATGGGTCAGAGAGGTTTTTCTATGCCCTGACAATCCTTCTTGTCTCCCCATCGATCCCAAGCTGCCTGTATGTGAATGCTGCTGCTGCCTGTAGCACAGAGTGAAGCTGCTTCCCTGGTTCAAGATGCTCTGGGTTGTGCTGTCTGCCCTAACCCACTTCAAAACTTCACTTTCAAAAGAACATTAAAGTAGAGGTCGTGTCTCCTTCAGGCAAATGAATGAAATGCTGGATGATGCAACAGATTTATGAAAATAAATATGGGAAACACCAGCTAAGGAAAGAAAACTTAGTTAATAACAGACAACAGAAGAAAGGCACAGGTGACAACTCTAGGTATACTAAATACAAAAAAGGAAACAAAAAAACAAGTAGGAACCCCATTTCACGTGAAAAAATACAAGAATAGAGTAAGTTTAAAATAAAGGAAAATAGATAGAGAGAAAAATGTTCCCAATATTTGCACTGAGAAAAATTCTCTTGAAACCAACTTAAAAGAAGAATTTCTGGAGATGGTAATTTAATGTAGGTAATAAATATCACGTAAGAGCCCATTTATTTACCAGGCCACAGCCCAGTATCAACAAACCCACATGACGAATACACCTTTGAGACAACAGCATCCCAACGCTGTAATAAAATCAGTATTCCTACATATATCATCTGCAAATCTACATTACCAAATAATGTTCCTAGGAGACATGAAAGCAGAACAGAGATCTGATGAATATATAACTCTTGCCAAGCCACTCACAGCGGGGTATGTACTGTATCTGCTAGTGCAACTCCCAGCTTTTGCTTGGTAATACACTTTGAACAGAAAAATACCTTTCCTAGGAACTTTGAAATGTGATTTCTACTCATGCAGGAACAAACTTGGTTGCTCAAATACATACAGTAAGAATAATAGCCTGGCCAAAAGAAATGCATTTTAAAATTCAAGCTAGTAACCACAGAACAGCTTCTGTACCCTTCACCCTTTCGGTCAGGGGAGCCCAACACAGAGCTAAAGGGTGGCACAAATTGACCAGGGATTTTTTTCTCATGAGTGTCCTACCCAGGAACATCGTCTACTCACAAGCCCCAAAGGGAACATAAAGACATCAGTACTTGACCTTCCATCTTGCTGGTCTATCAGACAAAAAAAAAAACAACAAATATTATGTTTTATCTACATGTTGCAACCTTGCTGAGAGTCTAAATCCAAAATAAAGCCTTTTATTATTATGCAGGATCATGTTTTGACTACTCAAACCACACCAGACCTCTTTTCACTCACGCTGCAAGAATTTTATAAAAATTCCGAGCTTTAACAACCCAAATACAGAGAGTCACAGAACCACAGGACAGTTTCTGTACAACGGGTCTGCTCCGAAGTTCTCTGCTCCCAGCTCCTGCCCACTCAGAGCAGGACCCGTGAGATCGGGCTGGCCACAGCCTGGTCCTGTCCTCAGCAGCCTCCCTCAGGCACCAGGAGTCTTCACGGGTGGTAGAGATGGTATCAAGGACATCCAGCAGCCTCCTCATCCACGGCCTCCAGTCTGCCCTGCTGGCTTACGTGATATCCCTAGCTTCATCTGCAGGAATTCTGGTGTTACTGTGCATAAAAAACTGCACATTTATCTTGGGGGAAGAAGGTTTGTCGTGATTCGAACAGACTTTGCTGTAGGGAAGAATGCAGACTGTGGGGGTAAAATATCTATGCCAAGGAAAGTCACATCTCAAAGAAGAAAAAAACCATTGATTTAGCTCTATTGGAGAAATGTATAGATCATAAAGAGAAATAGGACTGTACTGAAAAACGCCCGTCCTTTCTTGTCACTCTCTTTTCTTGCAATGGCATTAGAAAAGGTGATCTCAAAGTAACACAAGAAAAAGAACAGTTTTCTTCTTAAACGAGAACAACATAGCACTGAAAAATAAGCTGTGGTGCTTACAGACACAGATGGATACTTAATTAGATATTGCTCAGAAATGTCACTCTCCTTTCTCAGACGCACAGATATCGACTGAAAAAAGCAATTCTATAAAAACTCCTAGGCTAGCTTTTTTCAACAGATTATTTTATTTTTCAACCACACACAGCAAGCACCACTACGTGGAAACCTTTAAACATCTACCTGTACACGAGAAGTGCTTTCAAGTCACGGACTCGTTTGTAAAAGCAGACAATTTGCTCTCTTTGAAAACTGCACTTTTGTGAAGAAAGTCAGGAGGATTCCAAAGGTCAGACGAGCAGAGACAGCCCAGCCAGTCTCACAGCTCGCTGCCTCTCATCGAGATGTTTTTTACCCCCTGCTCACGAGTGGGCAGTCCTGCTCCTTCCTTTGCTCCAAAGCTGGCTCGGCCTTTCTTGGCTAGATTCACTTCAGGAGGAAAAACAAAACAAAACAAAACAAAAAAAAACACACACACCCCACAAAATACACAAAATATAAGAAATTTTCTGCCAGAGCTGGCAGTAAGACTAGGGAAGGGAGGGCATGGAACAAAGCATCCCTTCAGATAAAAACAAACCTGACAAAAAACTACCTGCTGTTTGATCTCATCACACCTTGAACTCACAGGTTCCAAATCCCCACAGGGGGGACTGCCAAGTATTTCCTTCACAGCACTGTTTGCTCTGAGATTTTTGAAGATAAAAAATGGTTAAAAACCCCCCAAAAAAGAAATTTGAACAGAGGTATTAGTAGTTCCGGAAGAACAACTATTGTGGAATTTATGCTATTAATATATTCTACTGCACAAATAATTGTACCAAGGACAGTATGGATGCTTTTAATCAGTAACTGGCCACATGTGCATCCTTCAAAACATTTTTGTTTTGCTTTCAGCAAAGCAAATGTCCTTTAGAATTGTAAATCCTGCCATGTCAGTAGGAAATGAGTTTCACCCAAAACAAATGATAAAGCCTGACACACTTAATAAACATCATGATAGCCTCATCTTCTTTGTACGTCATCTTTTTAGGTGTTATTGAACTGATTCATGATAAAGAATGAAGCCTGCGCTCCCTCAGCAGCTGTGGGTACGACAGACTCAGAAGAAGTAAGCCTCTCACAGCAGTTTGCTCTTAAAAGTCACCGTAAAGCATAGAATCACAGAATATCCTCAGTTGGAAGGGACCCACAGGGATCACCAAGTCCAACTCCTGGGTCCCCAGAGGACCACCCCAAAATCAAACCGTGTGTCTGAGAGCATTGGCCCAATGATTTGTGAGCTCTGCCAGGCTCAGTGCTGTGACCACGTCCCTGGGGAGCCCGTCGCAGTGCCTGACCACCTCTGGGTGCAGAGCCTTTAGTTCACTCCTGGCACATTTCACAGAACAGCCCAGGCTGGAAGGAACCTCCAAAGATCACCTGGAAAAGTGAGCCTAGGTGAGAGTACCTAGCACAAAGCACATCTTGAAAACCTCCGCTGACGCAGACTCCACAATGTCCTCTTACCCAGAGGGCAGCAGTTCACTTCTACCTGCTTATGACTGTTCTTACACCAGTTCCAGCAATTGCTTACATTAAAAAATATACATATATATCTAGCAAAATACTGTCTTTGAATGCCATTTTAGCATTGAAAGAAAAAAAGGTTGAACAACCCACCTCCTCACACCACTAGCCATTCATTCACAAGCTATAATTTGAAAAAAGAGAAACGGTACCTATAGTTTTGCAGAAAATGTACAGTTTTGCAGAAAATGTACAGTCTGTGACTAGCTAAATGAAAAGTTAAACTGCAGTGCTGCAGATTAGTTACTTATTTAGAAAACAGAGCTAACTAAAGCAGTCTGCCCAGAGGAAATACACCTTACAGCTCCAGTTTTCATCTAAATGGTTTTACATTTATATGGACCTAAAGAATACAGTGGCTGAAACTTCCCTAAACAATGATTTCTATCAGCAGTGGATTATCTCCTCTTTACCGAAAGCAACTGAGCATGGATGGAGTAAGAGCTAAACAAGTTATAGACAAATGTATACAGCTTAGCCCAACAGAACTGTGTAAAAGAGTCTTTTTTTTTTTTTTTTTTTTTAAACAGTAAAAAATGTAAACATTCTGACAAGAGCAGCAGGAGCTCTGAATCAAGCACTTACCTAAAGATAGGGGAGATGGGGAGGGCAGGAGCAGCACACAACCTGGATACTGAGGAGCTGACCATGACACCCAAGACTAATTCATCCTAACAGAACAGTAACTTGGGCAAACACCAAAGTTATGCCCACTTGTGACAGAGAGTCACACGACCGTGGAGATGTGGAGTTGCAGTGACTGGCCACTTCTGAATGTTTGCCTAAATCCTTTGCAGGTGTATCCACGTGTTTGCCATGCCTTCTTTTTTACTCTAA
The DNA here is from genome assembly GCF_009819795.1 of Aythya fuligula. Classification (NCBI taxonomy): domain Eukaryota; kingdom Metazoa; phylum Chordata; class Aves; order Anseriformes; family Anatidae; genus Aythya; species Aythya fuligula. The sequence goes on from NC_045593.1 coordinate 3,353,232, forward strand.
CCAGGCTTCCTAATGCAGCAAGCTCATCAGTGCCATTCTCCTACTAACACTAAGCGTGGATGTGCCCAACAACAAAATGCCTAAGTAATTAAAAACTAATCAATCCACAGAATTAGACCACTAAAAAAAACTAACTTGCATGATGACAAGGAAGCAGTGATGCTTTCTGGACTTCCCAACTGCTGTCTTTTGTACTCCTCCACCTCCTCCCCAGGGATACCGCACATTCTTAGCACATGCCTTTTATTTCCCTCTAAGTGTCACACATACCTCTGCTCTTCAAACAACACAAGTGCAACCAGGACTCAATTTAACTCAAGACAGTTGACTCAGCGCTGTGTGGATGTGCGTGCACGATGCTCTAGAGCAGATTTTTCATAACACTGAGCCACCCCCGCATGGATACTGTGTAATTTATATAGTGTTCCTTTGAAAATGCTGCCCTGAAGCTGACTCACGAGCATACAATTCTACCTAAGGCACATTTCTGGGAGTGGAGTTGGCTCTTTATCAGATGATTCATAAATCAGGCCTGGTAGCAACCCTAAAGAATAGGACCCTTTCTGCAAGGGACGTGGTAAGAGAATTGAGGTGTGAAACAAAAGAAGAAAGGATTAAAGTAATGCTCTGTTTCAACTGGTTTTGCATAAACAAACTGAGGTTAAAAATAGGCTGCTCCTACTGTGGGCTCAACAGGCTGGCTATACAAATTATTCAAGGCAGAATAAAAACTACAAGCATATGTATTAAACAAAGGTTTGGGAAGCATCCTTTGAAACCTTTAAAAGCAACATTTTCCATTGTTAATAAGAAACAAGGTTTTACGTTTAAATACTGGTCTTTGCATTCTAATGTTTAATGCACATTTCCTGCCTCTTCCAAATAAAATAAACTGTACAAATAAAAATAAAGTAACTACCAGCTACGGGTTACTTTACAAGTTGACAGAGTCTTGCAGAAACATTCACCAGCTGCACCAAAATCCCACAAAAATCACAGTCCTTGTAAAAATAAGTCCATTAGCATACAGATAAAGACACATTTACCCTTCTAAAATACCATTTCTTCCTCAGAGCATAACTGTCTTTCTTCCAAGTGCACAGTGATCTAAAGTCTACAGCACTCTCTACTCCATAAATTGCAGAGGGCATATTTTTATCACTACCTGTTCCTAAAAATTTAAGAGTTTCACTCAGATTTTCTTTATTCTTTCAATAAAACTAGTGGTAGAAATTCATGCTGGGAGAGCCATGCTTCATTTCTTTTTTCCTCTCCCATTTATTAGCTTGCACAAGATCACCCTACTGAGGATAGCCATAGAGACGCACTATCTTTTTGTAAGACTTTGAGTTTAACAAACTTTCCCATTTCACCTATCCATTTCTATAACTCAAAATAAATGTGCTTCCTCTGTTGGTTCACGCCATTTTAAATAAGCAAACCTCTTCTCCAGAATCATTGGTCCGTTGTTCTACTGTGGTCAATAAAGTAGTGCTCACAGAAATGCCACGTCTTTAAAATTGCTTGGGAACAACAGTAACGCTTCAATCCTGGTCTTCAGAGTGCAGATCTGATTTCTATTAAGAACGTTTATCTGTAAAAGCCTGAAAGTAATCACACGTTGCATTACCCACTAATAGCTCAAAAGGCAAGAGCAATGTAACTTCGAAGCACGAGTCATCTCACTGCTGTCTCCGGCAAAATCAAAGCAGATCCAGCACAGACAGGCACAAACGAACACTCTGTACCCTGCTGCTGCTGTTATTTGGAAAATGTGAAGCAGCAGCGAGTGCTGTGGGATACTCACACGGCAGCTCCACAAGTCCTTCAGCCCCTCCAGCAGCTCCGTGCCACGGCGAGGAGGCAGAACTGCCCACCTGCTGCTCCGTCTGCCATCCGCCTTCCCAGGAGGAAGCTCCCTACCTGATGGCAGGGCCAGGGGACTGAATGAGATCAGAGAACTACACTCCAGGAGAGCAGGGTTAGCAGCCTAACACAAGGGACAGCAGTGACAGACCTGCAGCGAGGGACAACACCGGACAATCCACCTGATCTTGCAGAAAACCACCCTGTAATTAAACAACCCTTGCGACGGGGAGCACAGACACTCTCAATAACGAGCTGTTTTGTCAAGTTCTGTGCCACTGCTCCCTTCCAGTTAGGGGGCTGCCTGCCTGCTGCAGGGACCGTGCCAGCTCCTGTGCTCCTCCCGCAGCTGGTGCGGCACACGAAGGGACTCACCAGCAGCTCACCATCTCTCAAAGCTACCTAAAAGACAAAGCCACTCAATAAACTACCACTGGTATCGATTTATGACAGCCGTCTGTCTTTAACAAAGACGAGTTAACAGACATATTAAGCAAACTTACAGTCTGCAAGTATTTTACCATCAGCCCATTTTACACATCTTTGTCACATATTAGTATGGAAGGAGTAAACGCAAACCAAATTTTGTGTATTTTAAAACTTTGAACACCTAAATTCAATACCAAAACTGTGTTTGTTTGTTTTTTTTTCTAAAGCCAGAATCTTCCTGCCACATGTGGCAGCGACATAAACATTTTATGGTCTGGACAGCTGAAGAACTAGGTGACAAGCCCAGACTTTACACACAGGCTGGAAAGGATCTAAAAGCCAGACCCTCACCTCAAGTTATTTCCTCATCCACAAGTTATTAGCATTCATTTTTTGATTTACCTATTAAGCTAGAAGTGTAAAATCTAAATGCTGTGACATGAAATTGCAGTAGGCATACTACTAAAAAAATAAATGTTATCAATACACTAATGACAAAGTCATTCGGTCAAATTATGAACATTTTAGCAACAGTAGACATCAACTGCTGTTGGGCCATTACTGACGCCAAAGTCTCTTTCTAAAAACTTGTAATAAGAGATACCAATTTATTTTGGTGTCTAACAGATTGCAAATGTAGTTTCTACATGTTCAACATGCTCCTCTGAAGGAAGCTGTTGTTACAGTGCTCTGTCGTGACCTAAGGACTCAGCAAGCCACACAGAGCTCCAGCAGGAACAACCTGCTGCCTTCACACTAAGAAAGTTCACCTGTGCTGCTGGACTGTAACCAAGACCACAGCTAACAAGACAGCCAAACTTTGAGTCTGTATTTTTACAAATCCCAGTGCACTGCTCCCTATTTGAGGTTTCCTAAGAAACTACTGTGACAAAAAATACAGGAAATTCTCACGGGACTCAGCAGCCATAGGTGTCTGGACGCAGGCAGTAAGCAAGAGACTGGGGCACGATCTGTTACGGCAGGAGAACAGAGCACGTCAGGAAAAAGGACAGTGCAGGAGAGGGTTAATTAGCTTTTGACAGCCAGCAGGTGAATAAATTAGTAGGAAGCACACAGGTTGGTTCTACAACTGAACAAAAGCTGCTCTGGGTATTTCTAACACACAACTGACTGGGTCAGAAGCCAGCTGCATGTGCATTATGAATAATGTTTTTAATGCTGTTTTTACTATCAGATACTTCCTAAAGCATTTACTTCCAGCTGGCACAGGTGAAGAAATTAGACCTTTGCTGTGAGAGGACAACAGACAGACCAGGAAATAGGCATTTCTTTCCCACAATGTACAGAAGACTTTGCATGTATTTGCCTACAGGGATTAAGTATCAGCATACCCAAGAGAACACCAAGTTACCAACTATAAAGAGAGAAAGAAAACTGGATGGTAGTTTTCATCAGTACCATGCAGGTAGTAACAGGAAAAAAAAGCCCCACTTACCCTTAAATAAAAAACACTATTTACCCCCAAATGATTTTTGCATTATTGTTCTTTACTTAAGGAAAAAAGCTCAGCTGGAAGAGCTTTCTTAAGAATAACGCTAATAATTAACAATAGAAGATGTATAAGTAACATACATATAACTTTCCTAGCAAAAGGAGATGTAGAAGAAAAAATGGTGTTAAGTGTGGAATATTAATTAAATCCCACTGTGTTCATCCAACACAGCCCTATCGTTGATGTAGCTTTACAAATTCCATGGGGCAGTAAAATTCACTACAGGTGTTAAGTAGAACAAGCACTTTCACCTTATAACCCAAAAAAAAAAGAGAAATCAAATGCATCATTAAAACAACTTTTAAATTACGTGAGGTCTACAGCTTCATAAGCCCTCAAAAAGTAGCTAGCTGCAATATGATACTCACTAGATTTCCCTAGCTTAGTTTTGCTGTATTCAACAATTTCTGGAGTTTCTGTTATTACAGTGGGCTGATAAAAGCTGTAGATCAAGAATGGCCTGGGATCCAAGGCCTGTGAATCGCCTTTAAGATGACTTATTAATATCAGTAACCAAACCATAGAAAATAAAACTTAATTTCATATTTTTTTTTTTAAAATAACACATTTATTTTCAACTCCTCATATTCTACGCAATGCTGATCAAAAAGTACTAGGAGTTCTGGGGGAACCACAGCTATTGACAACTCAAATTGTATTTATAAGTAATTCAGCTCATGAGCACCGTTACCTACAAGCTCGTTCTTTCCCACAGCGACAACTTCATTTCCAAAAGACATCCTGTGAAACACAGCGAGACCTCAGGCTACCGGCATTTCATCCAGCTCACTTCCTTAGCAGAGTCTCTAAAAAAACAACCCTTATCTTACATTGTATTCCTAACGAGAGTACTCGGGATTAATAGACAGCTTCCTGGCCCAGCCTTTATCACTCTTCCCTAAAATTTTGCTTGTACCAGGTTACTTAGATCTCACTACAGGAGCTGGCATTCCCACAGAGCAAGAACTGGGAGAGTAAACTGAGGAGTCGGGAGATTTCCAGCTGATTAGAAACCACGGTACAGGAGAACCATGCTATCTCAATCTTATCTGGCTATCATGTTAAGTTGCTTCTTTTTACTTCAAGTTTGACAGGACTGTTGGAGCATACGGTGCAAACTGCTATCATGGAAACACAATATTCCCAATGAAAAAACAATTACTGAAATGGTGGAAACTACTCACAGACAACTGGCACTGCAAAGCCTGGCTCTCAGCTATTCCCAGCTCTGCTACTGAGAGCCTCTTGGTCTCTATCCATTTTGAATGAATGGAAGTGAAATCTGCTTTCTCTGAAATAGTCCTGGAAGACTAATGACCAAGCACTATGAAATAAGACATTACAGAAGAAACGTGGCAAGAACATTATCCAACCACAGTCAGTTTCTGCCTGCTCACTTTGAGGAAATTATAAAGCATAAAAGCAGAAGAGCGTCCTGCAGGATGCTGCAGAAGTTTCATTATGAAATCAAAGCTAAGATGCAAGTACACTGAAACAAAAATGCTAGCTTGAGTCTTAACTACCTGCATTTAATTGAAGTGTCCACCTATTCTTATGACTTAAAAGCTGCCAGACTGAGACCCAACAGCTTTCAGCTGTCTTCTGGGAGACAAGTATCACAAGGTGTGATATGGCCAAAGTCCGTACACTATTTTGTTAATTAAATCCACTTCTGAACATTCAGGAGACAGGCTATGTGGTGAAACTGATTAAAAATATCTTCTTAAATAAAAAGGGGTACTAGGTCGGATGCCTGGGAATCTAAAGACGACTCACCACACAGCCATGGGCACGTTACTTGACCTCCCTGTGCATTCAGTAATGCATCTGCAACGGTGTAACAGCAACACCTCAGGCACCCAGCTGCATCTCATTTCCAGTCCTGAATGAGTAATGGCCATGTGCCTCAACTGCAGAAACAAAGTCACATCCGTGCAGAAATTACTACACCTTACCAGCTCTGCTCGTGCTCATCAGCCGTGCGAAGGGGGAACACAAACAAGTGCGAACAGGCAACCACAAATTTCAATTCTAACTTCACAGCAACTGGGTGAGCGACACTATCAGTCGCTCCAGGCGAGTTCAGAGATGGACTTGGCATAAAGCAACTGCAGAGGCTTATAGTTACTCTATATCTAAATTAGTATTAAAAAAAAATAAATAAAGATAATATATTCTGTTGTTTTTGTTGTTTTTTTTCACCCCCCCTCAGAACTGCCCGTATGTAGCAGTTACATCCTAGCTCCCAATTTGTAGACTCAAAGCAGAAATTTCTGCTGCAGCTGATCCCGGTGCTGTAACAGCTCAGCTGCCCCGCAGCTACAGCACCAAAGTCAAAAGCTCTGGTTCTCTGCTGAGCTCCGCTTCGTGTGCTGGAAAACAGAGCCAGAAGTGGCTTCCTTGCTGACCTACACACAGCCTAAGCTGCAGTCTCAGCGCTGTAATCATGCAGCAGTTCTTCTTTATCCCCGTGCTCTCTCCCAGCCCCGAGCCCGTCACGCTCTCCCACGGCCGTTTCATTTTTGGTTCCCCACAATGCACAAGTCAGCAAACGCTGTTCAAGTTCTAGTACCTCCTTCCAGGAGAGCCTCTTCTGAGGTGTGAGTTACGTGCTTGAAGTACTGAAATCTCTCACTTTGATCTAGTAAATGTGTTATTAAGCCTGCTGCCCAGCTTCTGTCAATGTTTACAGGTTTGTAAGCCACATGGTCAGCTGCAGGCGAAAACACAGAAGCAGAGATGGACCACAGACCCCGTGCTCAGAAAGTACCATCAACCCACTGCCTTTGAGATGTTACAGCGAACGAGACACAGGTTGATGGAACAACTTACTCATGTGAAAAGTTTCGAAGCTTTCAATGCTTTTAGTGGTAATATTTTGGCCAGAGTGTAACCAGACTGCTCACGCAGAGCGGAGCCACCTCAGCACGGCGTGCGGATGCTCCCACCCTGGAAATAGCTGTTTTTGTGAGATGCTGATATCTTGTGGGTCACAAACGTCACAGGCATCCTTGGTGGAGCAGGGGGCTGATGGGATCACGCGTAAGAGATAGTGAAGAAAGTGAAGAAAATCTGTTCCAGCCTTGGAGGCGAGGTGAAAAAGCCTGCACTGTAAATGTAAACACCCAGCAAGGAGACAGGGGGGGGTCAGGAAAAACGAGGCAATTATTTCTTGTTGTTCTGATCAAGTTACACCAACTTATCTCCGTAACGCTTAGCGTTCAAAGCCCCCCACCATTCTCTATATTTACTCTTTGTTCATCCAGTCTTATCTTACCCCACTAATCCCCACCTCGTCCACGCAGCCAGCTGCCCGTTTGCCAGACGCAGGCAGACGTCCTTCCTTCCTACCTCCCCGTTATCGCTTACGGCACAGCTCGGCTCACGTGCTGGGACCGCCGCGCATTTACCGTTCCCAACTGCCTTGCGGTCGGCTTCGGGTTTCTTCCCCTTTTGCTTCCCCCCACGGTACCCACCTCGACGCATCCGCTCATTTCCAAGCTCATTTTTTGTGTGCTTCGGGTTTTTACTGAGCGGGCAGCCCTCGTGCAAGAGCAGAGGGCCAGGCTGCGCCGCGCGCTGTGCGCAAGGAAAGAGCCCTTTCCTCTTCCTGATTTCTCAGGAATTTCTCATCGCACCTCTTTGTGAAGCCTGTGTGCTAGCCAACTAGCAATTAGCTCAAAGAGCAAACAGAAATAGTCAACACATTATAATTAAAAATTCAAGTGCTTAAAATGAGTCACAAGTGTTATTCTCATACTTGAGCACAAATACCAGCTGCCTGTACTCACGTACTGCCTTCCTTCACCCCCCGTCCCTCCTCCCAAGCCACACAGACAAAACACCAGCCTTGCTGGTATGCCAGAACCACAGAGAGCAACCTTTTATTAGCTTTTAGTGGCCACATAACCACCTGCTTTGGAGCTTTCTTCGCCAGCAGCAGGCTCCTCTAGGTCACCGGACACATGAAATGCTCACAAAACTGCTGAAAACCGACTGCCGCGAGGGAGATGAGCTCACTGCACTTCATCCCACTGCTCCTGCACCAAGGGTTTACCTGCCATCTGAGCTCCATGTGGGGCGTCTGGGTTTAGCAAACACGCCTCACAAGCAACTTAGTGTTCTCCTCAGAGGTTGTTACACACTTATTGCCTCCACAAAGGCAGCTCTCCCTCCTCCAGGGCAGCAGGGAAGCTGCTCCTCTCTCAGAAATGGTGATTATGGGTGCGAAGGGAGGCAGGAGGGCCACACGATGAGCACCTCAGAGGAGCACCGTGTTCCCACTTATTTGGAGTGCATGGTGTATCACCAAGGTCAGACCTTGGGTTTATTAACCCATCTAGGCAACTGAAAACACTTTAAGACAAACATTTTAAGTGTAAATGTTTGTCTGCTGTTCTAAGGAGAGAGATAATACATTTGCAGTTAAAGTTTTTAGCGTGCAAACTGCAAGTATCCTGTCCTGTAAGAAGACTGCTATTCAGTCTTAAGCTTGACAAGTACCAGAAAAGACTTAAAGCCAAATAAAAATCTACTCGGAGGGGAGGCGTTTAAGAGAAAACTTACACTTTTCAGGAGACGATTACAGGTCCAAAGCTTTACTGCTCATTCATTTTTAAAAGCCAGAACTACGGTAAAAAAAATAAAAAATAACAAACCGGGACTTACACTTTCGCCACAGCCCCTCCACGTCCAAGCTGCTGGAGCCCTTGAGGTGCAGCAGGGCACTCTGTGCTGGCAGGGAGGTGCCAGTAAAACCCAGTTTAACCCAGTTATCGCCTCACACAGGTACCTACAGATGTCAACACGAGCAGCTGGACCCCGCCACGAAGGAACCAGGGCGTGAGCACGGCCAGGGCAGGCTGTGAGCCCCCTGCCAGAAAAAAAAACAAAAAGAGGGGGCGAGACCTCCCCGAGGGGTCCGAGGAGGTGTTTGGCGGATAGCCTCGATGCCAAGCTGTGAGACTGGGGAACGCGCCTGGCTTCCCCCAAATAAAAATAAAATAAAAATTAAAATTAAAAAAATCGCCCCCCTGCCGCCCCGCAGACCCCCAAAAGTTGTGCTTTCCTCCCCAAAATCCCTCTCTCTCTCTCTCACACACACACACAAACTCCCACCCGCCTCAGGGAGCCGCCACACCGCGACGGGACGCGGGGTAACGGCGGCCACAACGGCCGGGCCCCGCCCGCTCCGCCCAGCGCTCACCTGGGCGCCGAGGGCCCCTCCTGGCCGCCTCCTCCTCCCCCCCGGGGGGGCAGCGGCTGGGGCATGGACGGCCGGGAGGAGCCGGGGGGGGGTCTCCGCTGCCGCCCCGACACCGGAGAAAATGTCCCCGGAGGCCGCGGGGCTCCGCCGCCCGCCGTCACTTCCGTAGCCGGAGCAGGCGAGCGCCGAGCAGAGCGGCCGCCGCCCCGCAGCGCCTCGCCGCGGCGGAGGCCGGGCAGCGGGAGAGGGGGGAATGGCGGCGGGAGGAGCGGGCGGGAGGGGAGCCCTCAGGCGGCTCCCTCCTCAGGGGAGTGTGGGGTGAAGGGAGAGAGGCGTGTGTGGGAATAAAGATGTGTCCTGAGTGTGGTTTTTTGTCCGAAAGAGGTGGGTTTTGTCCGAAAGAGGGGGTGTTGGGGGGTGGTGCGGAGCGGGCAGTGTTTGTAGGAGATAGACAATTTGTCGAGAATTGGTGCGTTCAGAATCGGCGCGTCAAACGCGGCCCGTCCGAAATTAACAAAATCACCAGAATCAGCGCATCGAAATCAGCACGTACGAAACTGGCACACAAAAGCGGCCCGTCCGAAGTTGCCCCATCCAAAATTGGCGCCTCAGAACTAGTGCATCAAAAATCACCACATCCAAAATCACCACATCAAAAATCGGCCCGTCCAGAATCGACGCATCCAAAATCGGCACCTCAAAATCGGCGCGTTGAAATCGGCCCACCCAAAATCACCACATCCAAAATTGGCATGTCCAAAATCACCACATCCAAAATTGGCACATCAAATTTTGGCCCCATTCAAAATCACCACATCCAAAATTGGCACCTCAAAATCGGCGCATCAAATTTGGCCCCGTCCAAAATCACCACATCTGAAACTGGCACCTCAAAATCGGTGCATCAAATTTTGGCCCCATCCAAAATCACCACATCCAAAATTGGCACCTCAAAATCGGCCTGTCCAAAATCACCACATCTAAAATTGGCACCTCAAAATTGATGCATCAAATTTTGGCCCAGCCAAAATCACCACATCCGAAATCAGCCCGCCCAGAATCAGCACATCAAAATTGACGCATCAAAATCGGCACATACAAAAACTGGCACAATAAATTGGCCTGTCCGAAATCAGCCCATCCGAAATTAGCACCTCAAAATCGGTGCATCAAAATTGGCCCACCCAAAATAGCCCTGTTCAAAACTGGCACATAAAATCAGCCCACCCAAAACTGGCACATAAAATCAGCCCATCTGAAATCAGCACATCCAAAATTTGGCCCTTCCAAAATCTGCCTGTTCAAAATCAGCCCATCCAAAATTTGGCCCACCCATCCAAAATCAGCCCATCCCAAAACGGTGGTCTCATTAGCAGAGGGCACAAGGAGGGCACTGTGAGAAGACAAAGGGTGATGGGTATACATTGAACCACAGGAGGTTTTGTTGCCCCGTGAGGAAGGACTTTACAGTGAGGTGACAGAGCACGGGGACAGGCTGCACAGAGAGGTTGTGCAGTCTCCTGCTCTGGAGATATTCAAACCCACCTGGATGCCATCCTGTGTAACATGCTCGGGGTGACCCTGCTGGGCAGGGGTTGGACTGGGGGATCTCCTGAGGTCCCTTCCAACCTCGGCAATTTCATGAATGAGCCCTGGGCACCCCTGCTGGCAGCTCAAACCCAGAACCACCTCTGCTCTCCCAAGCAGCTTTAACCGTGCCCTCCCACCGACTAAAACCATCTCTGGGCAACCTCTGGTTCCACATCCCAGCCTCTCTATTTGAAGGAAGGGACGTGCTTCGGGGGCACGACTCCTGAGAGACAGCTGGCACACGGCTGCACACGCATTAGGATGCGGCAGCGAGGAACAGGCAATGCCGTGTTGGACGGCACACAGGAAAGCATAACGACACAGGCGAGGGCGGCGAGCATCTGCCGCACATTTGCAAAGAAGAGTGATAAATGGAAAGGAGCTCAAAGAGCCGCAACTGAAGGAATCAGCAGCCCGGAGGCATTATGAAAAGAAAGAAGAGGTTCTGAATATAATAGGTACACTATAATTAGTAAACTAAGCAGGGACACATTAGTGATCTGTAAATATTTGAATGAAGTAAATGGCATGAAGGGAGAAGACTGGTGATACATTAATGATTTTAATGGGGTGAAATTAAGAAAGGGCATGTTTAAGCTGAGAATCAGGGTGGAAAGCTTTTGAATAGAGAACCGTAGGCTGGAAAATTGTCTCCCTAAGGGAAGTGGTGAAAGCTTTATTGCCTGAGACTTTAAATGCCAGATTAGGAGAAATACCAGGGGGATCGTTTTGAATTTTCAGGGAGATAGGCTGAAAGATTAGGAGAGGAAGAAGAAAAGTGAGAGGTGGTGCTGGCTCCAGGAATTCAGGGAGTACAGCCTAGCAACTCCTGTACTCCTGTACTCCTTTGGCTCTCTTTTATCACTCTTAGGCTGCATCTGCCAACAGTGAAATTATTTCAGCATTAGTTACCCCCACAAGGAAGCGATAAGAACTCCTCTGCCACAACGAGCGGCTGAGACACGGGAGTCTCGGCAGAGCACCTCTCGAAGGCTCACGGGGAAGCAGCAGAGGTTTGTTTAGCTGTGGAAGGAGGCACAGCACGAGCTTCCAGGGGACCTCGACATCCCCTCTGCAGCACTTGTGCTTCCCCAAAGACAATGGGAGGAAATTAGCTCAGCGTTCGCCTGCGGTGTGATGATGTCTAGCAGGCGCGGGAATGACCCTGTGCTGTGCTCCCGTGTCAAAGTAAAAGCTGGATGCCAAGCTGCTCGGCTGGTAAGTGTTTCCAGGCTGGTTTCCCTCGCTGGGTCTTGCAGGGAGAGCAGAATACCTCCTCCGTACCTGCTCACACCTTTTGTCCTCCCCCAGGGCAGAAGTTTCCCTCCAGCTCCAGACCGGGAGAATGATTTTTCAAGAGCCCATCTCCATGGGTCCACAGGCACATTACTAAACATCCTCTGCAGAAAGAATATATAGAAACTTCACCTTCTGAGTAACATTTAAAAAACGCCCATTTTCCAAGCTCAGCTGCAGGCTGCCAAGCATCTGAAGTCACAAAAGCTGAAACCCAGCCAAGCCATCCTATCTGTGCTCCTGCTCCCTCACGACGTCGCACCATTTCCTCCACTTGCTGACCTGGGATCAGAAAAGAGGCACCCAGGACACCAGCACGGGGGTGGCAATGCCCCACACGGCCCTAAAATGCTCACCTCTTCTCTAGCTGCAGCCCTCCTCTCCCAGGGAAGGAAGAAAGCCAAACCTTCCTCACTGCTGGGTTTTGCCAGCCAATGTTGGCTAATTAAGCAGCTGTGCTGTGCTGCTTAATTAGCATTAAAGGCACATCTAGCATGGGGCTAGAGGAAACATTTATTACATTAGGTCTTGAGTTTGGAGGGTTGGTGGTGTTATTTTTTTAATTTTTTTTTTTTTTTTTGAACCAGAGATTGCACAGTTTAGGAAGAATGGTGTAATGCTGAATTACTTAAAGACAGATGGAGGTAGTGCTGTGTCCTACCACGTAGGTGGAAGCCAGCTAAGAATGAAGGAAATGCAAGTTTGACTTGAAGCACACGCTTACTGGTAAAGCCTCTGCTTACTCACTTCTGATTTATTTTTTTATTTTTTTAAGTGAAATATTTCTGAATTAGAGAAGCAGAAATCCTTCCAGCCTGGAACATGATTGCTTTAATGAAGTTAGTGCATAAAAAAACGTAAAATGTTTCTAAAGCCACATGAAGATACTAACAGCAACAACATACTCGGAGACGAAGCTGAAGGATTTCTTGCAGCATGCACGGCTGTGCAGACCACAATTACTGTCGTTCCAGCACTGGTCCCTGTAATTTGAAAACTCAAAGAGTAGCTTAGAAATCTTTCCCAGACCTATTCAGTACTAGATGTGATTAAAAAAAATACTTAAGTACATTTACAGGCATGTTGGCACATCCCTTTTTTTTTGTTTTGTTTTGTTTAGAACTTCCCAAAATAGAATTCTTTATCAAAAGAATATTTGGAGTGTTTTACGGGAGACGGTACAACATGCAGCCAACCTCCTTTTCAAATACATCTTGAAACTATTTTAAGATTTTTAAAATGTATTTAATTCCAAAGTTCTCTATCTACTTAAGGGTTAAGATGAATGAAGAAAATTTTGAATGTTTTCAGCCAGAGTAAGCTTGAAAAGCAACCTCAGTGAACTATTTGCAACAAAGAGTATTTGTACAATATGGACTAGACAAATTATAGCCAAGTGTCCATCCACATCTTTTGATCCAGTGTATTTAGAGTAAATATATATGTATTTTATCTCATTGGCCTTAATTTTGCCTTTTTTTTCCTCTAGCATTTTATTCTTGTTATTCTAGTTTAAGTACCTAAGCGTTTTCATTTAAATAAATCCATACCACTGAGCTCATTTGAAGATTATTTTTTTATTATTATTTTCTAAAGCAATTATTGTTTTGCATGCTGTCCTGATAAGAACAGTCTATCACTTTGTGGTAAAATTTATTATACATTTATACAAGTTTATACTTGAGGTTGACCGCTGATTTTCACGCCTACTGCATAACTTTAAATCCTTTTTTTATTTTATTTTTTTTCCAGGTGGAATTGGGATCCTCATATTTCCTAGGGAGGAACAGAGTGAGCTGTGACAAAGCACACACGTGTCCTACATGGGACGGCAGTACAACAGGGCAATCCCCAGCTCAGGCTGAGCTGAGGGAGCCCCACATGACTGGAAGCCTGGGCAGGTGTGATTATTACACAGCATCCCCAAAAATCAGACTCAGGGTGGAGCAGCTGATGTAATCTGCAATTGGGCTGAAGAAGCAAAAGCCTCCCCAGGCAACTGTGTCATTCCCAGTTGGGTGATTATTTCCTAATATACAGCAGCAGAGAGGTCCAGCTGGCAGCCTCCCTCCAGGCTGCAGCACAGCTCCCTGCCACCAGCTCTGACCTCCGTGGAAACACTCAACAGCTGCCAGGGCAGAGGGCAAAGCCCAAAATCAAACATTTTCTCAGCCAAGCGCGCTTCTGACTCGGCAGCACCTCTGCAAGTTGTTCCTGTGCTGGCATCCGATCCCCAGTTTGGAAAAGCCGGGCTGCCCTAAAATACCAGCGGCGAGCAGGAATGTCTCTGATCGCCCTGCAATGCACCCTGCCCATGCAAACGTGTAACTGAAGAGCTGAGACATCTTACTGACAGTCCATTTGCTGCATAAATCTCATTTATTTGACTTTCCCTGCTCTCATCAAAAGCCAAACTGTAGGACCTGACAACTGGCTCCTGATTTATATTGCATGTGCTGCAGATGGCTCAGCTGTGGCACACAGCTCGCATGCAGCTGCTGGGTATTTTTTCCCCCCTTACATTTCCAACCCTGGGAAGCAACACATGGCTATCTTTGGACAGCTCTCGAGTCGGAGTCCAGCCCTGCCATCCTCTGTAGTCGGGCTTTTTGCCAATGAGTGGGCCACAGCACATGCTGCCGTGCTGTGAGGTAGCACAGCCAGGAGCCATGCAGCTGCCCTGCAGGTGCAGGCGTAGAGACCCCCCCCCCCCTTTCTCCCACCAAGTTTCCCAACTGGTGTGGTGTTGTGTGATAAAGTTGTGCTCAGGGAGTGCCACTGCCCGAGGAAGCCTACTCAAGCCTTGAGTCACGGTAACGTGTGCAATAAAAAGCCTTCGTGTGTTAGCTGAGTAAGTCCGGAGGCTTTCATTGACAAACAGGGCTGGTAGCATCCTCAAGCAGTCATCTAATCCATCTTACTATCTCCCAGCATGATCAACTCTCCTTAGCATAATAAATGCTTAAGCAAAGCATTTCTGATCTGCTCTTAAAAGCCTCAAGTGATTAAGATTCCGTAATTGACTGGTCATGACCTCCAGTGCCTTACAATGGCTTCCTTGTTAAACTGCTCTCTAACATCTGCCCAGATATGTTGTTTCTAAGACTATGACTTTTTCCCTTCCACAACAGGAAAAATTACCTCTTTGAGGCAATTTCCCCTTTGCCTGTTTAACCTATGTGTATATACAGAATATACAGCTCATCCACCTGTTCTTGCCATCTTGATTTTTAGCCCAGAAAGAACTGAAGATAATAGTCATGAAACCAAGGCAACTAGTACTTTCCTAACTTTCTAATTAAAAATCCTGAAGGTAAACATCAGCTCTCTCTGGCATCTGGAAGAAGACAGATCCCACAGGCATCAGCTCTAAGAACATCCTTTAATTCTTCCCCATCAAGGTGCAAAATATGAGGCAAGGAAGGTCACAAGGTGATGAGGTTGTAATGCTTTACTTACTCTGTCTTCCTGAGCTTGCAGCTTCTTAGAAATCAGAGATGCACGTAATCATCATAACCATCAGGTGCCAATCTCATGATCTTACTGCTTCAAGCGAGGACATGAAACAACAGAATCTCTCATCCTGCAGATCAGTGAAATCAATTTCTGAATCGAAACAAGCAGCAGCTCCTGGTGACAGGCACACCACGCTCAACCATTACCATAATCTTTTGCAACTGTAATTGCGAACAGATGTAGCTACAGATTGCTACTGAGAGCACCACAGCTATTTATCTGGACAGTGCCTGGTACATTTGTCTGATACAAATGGCCCATGGTCCATGCTCCATGTCTTTAGGTGTTGACGCTTCCCAGGTTCCCTCCCAACCACAAGCTTCTCAGATTCTGGCTTTTTCATACAAAACAGCTTTTAAGAACTTGGGTGTTCATGGCTTGTGTGGTGGTGGCATAGAAAGAGGAGGGTTCCGCAGACCCTTTTGGAAGATGACATTTGACGCAGAAGTAGAAGGGTCAATCTAGCCTCAAACTACTATCTCACAGTAGGTCTACAAAGATATCCATGTCTTTAGACCTCTGAAAGTCTTACTACATGTATAAAGCCCCTTTTTTATTGTTTTTAAAGTTATTCCATTGCTATCCACAAAGCTATCTTTTGTACTTTCATATGCTTAACACTAGAATGTAATGAAGGGAAAAATTGAGAGCTACTGGTCTGCTGTCTAAGTGTTCAACATGGGCAAACTTTATAGGTTTAAGGTAATGGGTTTCCATTTTCTCAGATGGCAAAAGAAACTACAGATTCTTAGGCAGCTGGTACTGCTGCATTTCACTCCAGCTCTTACCTGTGTGAGCAGTAGAATTTCATGCGTGAAGCCTGTCTGATAAACCGTATGAGGCAAGTCACAGCTGAATTTGTCTCCATTAAAGTAGACAGCCATTGGTCACACACACAAAAATCCGCTTTGTGGGATGTCCCAAATGCTGCAGGGCTTTAAACTGGGAACTACAATTCTAGGCCCTATTATAGGTCTCTATACGGCCCTAGGCTATATTTTCATATTATTTGTTTTGATTAATGTATCAAATCCCTGCTGAAGACATGAAATAAAGTTGATTTCATTCCCCCTTAAAGAAACCACCCAAACTAAGAATCTACAATTCATCTTCAAAAACTTGGTAAACATTAGACATGGTATGTGTGGTAGAAAAAAACTGATGCCTCTCCAATTCTGAAATAACAAGAAAAGGAGAGCAAAAGCCAATGGTCTAGTAAGTGCAAGGCTCCTGTCATTACCATATTTGCACCACCAAAGCAAGGAGTCCAGGGAAATAAAAAAATACAATCCAGAGCCTGGACACAGAGAAAGAGCCAGACAGTTAGTTCAATTCTGTGTGGTAAGGGCCTACCAGATGCTGGTAGGGACGGTTCTTGGTGAAGGTGCCATCTGGAGGTTGGTTACAGGTTTGTATCACTCATGGAAAAATAACTGTCAGAGAAAACAAGAAGCTTGCATGTTACTTTATGAAAAAAGTGACATTTACAAATGCATGGCTACCTGAACCCTTACAGAAAGATTACACTCACTGGAAGGTCACAAGCATGCCATCGGACAGCAAGAAGAGTAAGGCAGAAAGCTGCAGAAATACAGCGAGTCCAAACTAGTGCAAGTAAAATAGAAATTTGGAAAAGAAATCTTCCATTCAAGCCACTTCAGGTGAACTTGTATTTTCTGGGTTCTGGCATCTCGAGAGTCAGCATGAGAATCTGCTTTGAGAGCTCTGCCTCCAAGGCATTCTATCAGGAGAAAAAAAAGGCACAAGAGAACTCAGCAATCACACACAGTAGTTTTCATATATTCTTCTGACACAAACATCTGCAGAGATCAAACCTCAAGATATTATTAGCACTGATTAACCCAAGCATTGAACTGAAAGTTCTCGCTGCTGCAAGTGGCAGTAGTGTCAGTAGTCACTACAGAGGAACCTCCAAAAGAACAGCCAAAATCACTTGGTAGCCTTTGTACTGTGCCCCGATGGGACACCTTTGAGCTGAACTGATATGCTCTAGAGTGTACACACCTGAGAAAAGCCTTACAGGCTGCTAAGGTGAGCTTGTATTTCTGGAACATAAATAAGTTGATCACCAACCTGACTAGTCCCATCTGAAAACATATAGAATACTCTCAAATAAATGTGCTTTCTGATCACAGTTTTAAGGTTTATCACTGAATACCTTGTGCCGTGTCTATAAACAAGCAGACAGTAACCCAAAGAAATCAAAGACAGCTTCTATGCTCAGACATGGCCCAGCTTGCTCTGGAAAGGTACATACAGAGTTCCCAAACATCTTTAGATGAAGTTTTTCTCACCAATGCCTTGCAGGTTACACAAGCATGTATGAAACAGGCATTGTGTTTTATAGGGAAAGGTCCCTGTTGCAGTCCACAAGGCAGCTGTTCAATAACACATGTGCCCTACTACCCTTTGAGAATTCAGGCACAGTAATGAAGGTCATGAGACCAAGAAGCTGTGGCACAGTTGAGTGAATAAACATTCTGACAGGTGAAGCAGAAAATCCAGAGGGATACAGATACGTAATCCCCACTGATACCATTATGCTCATCCGCCCTTGTAGCTTTAGATATCGTGCCTCCAACAGTTCCTCCTACCAATATGCACTACTTCTGCCATATCAGAGCAAGAATTTCCCTCCAGAGATCATTAAGACTATGATCTGAGGTAGATAAATCCACAAGCAATTAATACATATAGCTTGTTTTGGAATGACAGCACCCACTTAAATCCCTGTAAAAGATAAAAACGCTTACCAGTTCTCGTCTTGCTTCTTCAACCTTCACTTGTACAAGGGATGGATTCTAATGAAAGAAAATGGCATAAAAATCAATATTTCAACATGAATTGCAGAGTTCCTGCATCATTGCAAGACTCTAATCATGTGCCCCAGGGGATTTCAGGGATAATAAAATCAGTTTTGTGTACACCCTTCACATACAACAGATACTGACATTAAAAGCCTATTATCAGTTTGGTATGGACAATCAGATATTTTTCAAGATTCTGCTATAACCTGATGTCTAAGGAAATATTTTTATCCATTTTCCAAAACTACCAAGTGAGGAACTAGACTTTAACCATATCCAGGAATTAAATTATCAGAGCACAAACTTTCAGCAGTGTGCAAGTATGAACCCTCCTCCTTCATTCTGTCTGCACCAGCAGCAGGGCATCAGGGCTCTCCCTGTCTCCACTGGCAGGGAGTCGGGGAGGGAGGAATTGGGAAACCTAATCCAATTTGAACATCCTGTTTTGCTTGAGGAGAGGAGGCAGCTGCCTCTTGGAGTAAGATGGATTTAAAAGAGAATCAGTCCCATCCTCTCCTTTCATCCTTTTGTTCTAGGAGGGAGATGGCAGTATTTGTATAAGGGAGAGATCAGGTTACAGGGAGGCGTGCTGAGGAGCAGGAACTCTGTAAGGGCTGAGGGGGTGAAGGCTGGTCCAGCAGACAGGTCCCCAGTTCACAACACAAGATACATGATTCATCTCAGAATTTCTGCATGACTTTGGACAAATCCCTTTGTTTCTCTGGACCTCTACTCCCTGCTTATAAAAATTGGAATAAATCCTTCACCTCTTGGAGGTTACCTGTATTATGGACTGCAGGGTGCTCAGATGAGGAGGTAACAGAAGCCGTAACAGGAAACTCAAATGCAATGGCAAGCATTTAGCTTACCGCTTTATTTACTGAAGCCAAAGCCCACTCGACTATCTGCTCCAGTTTTTGCAGAATCTCACTTGAATGGCAGAAAATCCTTAATACTCATCTGTAAAAGTAGTGATCTTCCAAAGAAGATCAGAAATACCTGGGCTGAGTTGTCCCAAGTATCTCAGGCGGTGATATATACACAGCACACTCAGCCAAAGACATTTGTTTCACAGATTTACCGTTTCCCCATGATTTCTTTAAGCCACTATTGTCTACAGAACTGCCCTCAATTGAAAATGTCTTTTGTAATGTGAGTTTTTCTAATTTGAAATGATCAAATATCTTTTTTATAAAAGGTGCTTCAGAGAGCAACCTACTGAGGTGTGTTCCCGGCACCCTCAAGAGAAATCAAGGAAAATGATGGAGCAGCCAGTACTCATACAAGCTATAGTACTTGCTTAAGGAACAAAGTCTACATCTGGGTATTTCTTCATCATTTCTACAACTCTGCTCAGAGCTTCAACCTCTGCACCGTGTGCCGTGTCTGCCATATTGACAGCCTGATTTACTAATGTATTAGGACACGTGTAATCTGAAAGATTTTGTTATACTAAGGAAATATACATTTTCTTCTAAATTTTTGATTTCTAGCTAATTCATCTTGATACTGAGCTCAACCAGCCTATTTCTTCAAGTCACATTCCTAGACATTTTGTTAGAGCAAAGTTTGCCAGGCAAACACTCTTATTTTTCTGGCTTTGATTAATCAATATATGGCTACTTGTTTTAGTAAAGTCTTTTGTTTACACGACTCATTAATAGATCTCTACAGAGATCTTTCTATCTATTGAAACATGTAACCATTTCCTTTATATTTTTGAAGTCCATTGAAGTCAATCTGACTGCATGTATAAAAGAACAGTGAAAAATAATTACAGGAGTTAAATCTAGGTAGGAGTCAAGTTCCCTCTTCACAGGCACCACTTCTTTCTGCATTTCTTCCAGTTTCTGTGGACAGAACAAAGTAGATAAGATTTCATAGACTTACTTGTAGAAGTGATGTAAATCAGCAAAAATACATTTACAATTATCTACAACATTTCAGAAGTCACCCATGTTGGCTAGAGGTCTTGTGATCTTTCACAAAATGCACAGAGAACTAAAGATCTACCATTCATTCAGCTATCAGTCAGTTAAACCCAGTTCAAATTTTACACAGATATACTTTCTCTTCCTTTCTGAGAACATACAACATTGTTACCTACAGGATAACCACCTGATCTTACCTCCCTGACAGGAGGGAGCCTGTCAACTCAGAAGCCACCACAGGACTTTCATGGTCGACATCACTGTAGGCCACACACAGACCTGAGCCCCAAGGAAGGAGATACAGTCTCGTGCCTATGCCTTGGGTGTGATAATTTTGCACACGCAACAGAAAAAAAGTCCCCAAATAATGCAGTGCTTTGCTCATGCTGTTAACAAGGGGAGGTAGTTTCTCCAGGGGGCTTAAAATTTAGCACATAACAAAGCCCGTATTTTTTTTCAAATAATCAACCTAAGACATTCAAAAAAAAAAAAAAAAAAAGAAAAGAAAAGAAAAACACACTCTGAAGATGAAGTCATCCGTGCTGCCTAATTTACAGAGCTCTTGGCAGAGCAGACATAGAAATGCCAGTGAGTCAAACATGCCCTTTTACTTAGGTTTGGGAAGATGATGAAGGTCAGATAAAGACTAGAAAGGTTCCAAGGCCATTTTGTATGTAGAATTCCAACAATTTTTAGTTAGTGCTCTTCTGAAACACTGTGCAATGTCAACATTGCCACCCAGTGCTGGTTCACAAGAATGACAACATACATTCAGGAAACCTATTTTAATTGTTCAGCCTAATAGGCAAGAAGAGAGTGTAAAAGAAATGGGAAGAGAGACTGAAATGCGCGTTTCAGTAATAGCAAGTAACATTAAAACATGTTGAGTGCAGACACAACAACTCAAACACATTAAATATCTATAAATACTCAGAGCAAACCTGGATGATCTATAGCTAGTAATTCAAGAAGTATGCTTTTTTCTTTAAAAACATCCTGCTGGACTTAGCATTTAGTTTAAAATGTTATGTTTAAAGACAAGAAAAAGGCGCACAGAGGTTCAGAATCTGGGTTTCACTCAATCTCCTCTCCCTTAGCTCAGCAGCATTTGAGAGCAGGTACACCCTAGAAGCAATCAGCTGGGTCATTTTATTTAGTAATTGCAATACACAGACAGCCATGTAATGAGATACATTCCACAGAATACCCACTCCATTTGCAACACGGATTGCTGTAGAAACATCTCTCTTGTACCAACAGACCTACCTCAGACATGCTCACTAGTGACTGATGCATCAATGAATAATCCAACCCACTGGCAGCAAGCTTCTCCTACAAACAGGAAAGAGTTCAAACATAAATGACAAAATATAAGAGGAAAGAGAAAGATTTTGCCGTTTCCTTGGGTTTTGATTGAAAGAGGCAGACAAGAACACAGTCTGAAAAGAATAGAAACATGCTACTTTAACTACAGCTCTAGCTGGTGTATGAAATCATACTACTAAAATTCATAGTAATAAATCCTTCCTGAAAATTAGTGGGGGAAGAGCACATGGCAAGGCTATGAAGAGGTTTCTCAGTAAAACATCGTTAACACTAATTCAACATTTTCTATCTGGTATTTGTCAGGATATTGAACAGCATCCAAGTATTAAATAAAGCATTCACATATCCTTCATCACATAGGGAGAGGTGAAGAAGACAGAACAACTTCTGCCTTCAACATTTAATCATTCATTAATCCTCCCCAAATAGCTATATTCAGGATTTTGACACAATTTTCCTCAGTGAATCATATGTTCTACTGTTAACATAAGAGTATACAGACAAGTTAGCAGTACATCACAGCAAGCACAAAGTAGTCTGAGCTAATATTCTTAAAAGGGAAAGTATCTTTGCATTTACCAAAGGACATTCAGAAGAATGAGAGTGTACATATTGGGAACAATTGAAGTATGGTAACAACTCATCCTGTTAGCCCACATATACAAAATCCAGGAGTTTAGGAAGCACCAGCAATGTCCCTAACTAGTTTTGGGCCTGACCAATCACAACTACACCAACATATTACAGAATCCTGTTAAGTAATTCCTTCCGTCTACCTCAGCAGCCTTAATCCTGATTTTGAAATCCTCAGATTTGTCTCTCAGGAACTTCAAGTTCTGGGATCGGCTCTCAGCCTTGACTCTTTCTACCTCAAGGTAGTCCTGTGTTTTTCTAAGATCCCTAAAAAAAAGAAAAAGAAAAAGAAACAAGCCTTTACATGCAAACAGACATCAGTATTCACATACCACTTAGTCATCTATGCTCCACCTAAACACCATAATACAACCAACTCCAGAGGGGGAGAATGCTTGCATTTTCCTGCGAGATTCCCCCATGAAAATATCCATGGCTGTCAACTCCAGATTCCCAAGGGCCACAGGATAAAAGGGTCAAGGGGAAAGCCATCTGTGTAACAGCACAGAATAACAGTCTTCTGCTTCATTCTGTAATTAATTCACTTACGGACGTGTTATGCAGGCTAAACTTATGGGCATAGAAAGGGGCCATGGCAAAACTGGGAGAGGCATCTGGGTCTTGCATCTGTGCTGCAACAGCACCACAATTACAACTTTGGCAGAACCAGACAATAATTAGAATGGAAGGGAACTGTGGAGAACATCTGGACCAATGCCCAGAGAGGGGCTCATCACAGCACACTCGGCAAAGCCCTTCAGATGACATCCTTTAGGGAATGGACTTGATACTCTTTATTTATTTTTTTTCGTTTAGACTCTCACTGGTTAAAGGAAATTCTTACCTAGGAATCTTTCTGGTTTTGCCTGGCTCCTTCACTCTAACTACAAAGCCTACAGTAAGTGTGGTCAGAAGATGTAGTTTGCCACCACCCTCAGTTGAAGAGGACTGGTGGAAGATGCCGCCCCATACCCAAAAAATGCTTGTAAATCATTTTTGGTTTAAAATAATAGGTTTGATCATAGCCCCAAAGTCTTTTGACTTCTGAATGTGCCCATAACACACAGTTTTTGGCAGATACTTCCCAATACTGTGGATTACAGATGAATCAAAAACCTGTCAGTTCGGTTACCCTTGTTAGTTGTCACAAGGAACACACCACACAGCAGAGATCAGCAGCACTGCTTACATCTTTCCCCTTTCCATCCATTACTCACTCCTCTAACTGCTTTTCCATCGCCAGTGCAGCAGTTAGTTTCTTATTCATGTTGGCCAACTCCAGCTCCAATTCTTTGTTTTTTGATTCTGTTGCATACAGCTCAGAACTCATGTCATTGATGGCACAGAAGAAGCTGGTGGAAACAATCAATCAACAGGAATACTCAGTCAACTTTTATGAAGCTCAGAATTACTGTTGTTTACCCACCCCACACTTTCCACAAATGACCTGTTTTTCTCATGCTATGATGTATTAGGTAACTAACTACCAGGTATTTTAGAAGAAGAAAATATGTCACTGAAAGTATTTGCTTCCCTTAATTAGTAGAGATTTTGTCCAGAAGGGGAAACAGCCCAGCAAACTGAGTACTGGGAAAGGCTAAACAGGACCTGGCAGTCCAGTGAATATAGCCACCAGGTTTGAAATAATAAAATGCTCCACTCCTGGCTTGCCAAATTGCCTTTGAAATTCATTTCCTGAAAATGCATGCCCCTGGGACACACTCAGAAGTATTTCATCCACTTTTTCTTCTCAAGTTGTTCATTTCTGCCTGCCCCTCTGTCTCTAAAGAACCGTGAGAGCAAAGCTCCTGGACATGGTTTAAAAACAATGGATTCCAAGGCAGATTTCAGCTCCTCCTTACTGACAATGCTCAAGGAACTCCTACTGTGTTATAGTTTAAGGCCAGGCAGAAGGGAACAGAAAGAACAGACTAACAGCTGCAATTGCTCTGTGGTTGAGACAAGGAAATCTCCTTACAATAACTGAGGCCTTATAAGAGAGGAGGTGAGACTAAACAACCAGCTACAGTTCCACAGTCCTTGCCTCAGCAATATACAAGCTGCTACAGCTTGTGGACAGTTGTAGTGGTCACATCCTGCAGGCACTGATCACGAAGGCGTGTGCCAAAAAGAGATTTAATTGTGGCTAAGGCACCTTCAGGGCTTCAGAGGCTTTCCTTACAGGGAAAAATCAAGTGTTGTGCTTGGTTTCTGTGTCCTCTAAAGCTGCCCCAGAGGTGCCAAAGAAGCTGGACAAGTAAGACCCCTGTTGTGAAAGCACAATTTGAAACTGTAGAAAGGGAAATTGCAGAGACCATCACCCCAATGCGAAGTGGGAAGGACTACCTGGCAAGAGAGGTGTCCTTTGTTCCAAGTGTTATTGCACTGTTTACCAGGGTGTTGAGGTGGGCGGTGCCTTCGCTGGACAGACTGGATAATGAAAGACCCAAGCCTTTTGTGAGAAGGTCCTCTAGATACTTAGCTGAAAAACAAGTTGAAACAAAAAATATTTAAAAAAAAAAATTATAATATTATAATATTATTTTAGCTCTAGGTAGGACCCAATTCTACTCCAGAAGTTTTTTTTTTTTTTTTTTTATCTCTCTGCTATTATGGAAAGAGCCATCACACTTGTCATATGAAACCTCTGCTAGTAATGATATTCCTTCCTAGCAGGGGAGTCTGAAATTACAGCAGAGCTCACATCTGTAACTGTCTGGTAGCGTCTACATTCTGAGAGCCCAAATCAATTGCACAGTCTCCATTACTACTCATTTGATGTCAAATCACTAGAGGACTTGATGAAAAAAACAAATGGGGTTTCTACAACATTGTCTTCTTGTGCACAACATCACCCTCTTTACAGAGCAGTAAAATTCCTTCCTGAAAGATGCCAATGAAGGGATGATCCTTTGGAACATGTATTAAGATCTTCTATGTCCCCCTAAACGACTCACTTGCTCCAGAAAAAACAATATTGGACACAGAGTCCAGGCTGCAAGAGCATAACTTAATCACCTCACTATTGTTTCAGATTCCTGAACTGTTTTCCTTAATAGCGGATTAGCACCAGCTCAGACTCTTAAATTAGCTGTAGGGTCCCTCTGCTATCTATCCAGACAATATTCTAATGCTGTTCTTATTCAGCAGGCTAGGAGGCTTTGGCAATCAACCTGCTTGTCCACATTTACAGCCTGCGCAAGCTGGCTAAAAGATTGCTTTTGACCAACCTTATGTCAGAGTGTATTTTGCTGAAAGGAAAGCACGGAGAACATTGGAGTGAAAGCTGTACCGTAACAAAAGCTAAGCTTATTGCTAGTCTGTTTTTTTAAATACACTAGGTGATAAGGTTCTAATAAAAAAAGTCCATGAGGTAACTAAGGAAAACTGTGATGAAACCAAGAACTGGAGCTTCTAACTCACCTTGTGCTTCGTATTCTGCTGCCTTCTGCTCCGTGTCTTCTACCAGGAAAGCAAGATCCCTCTCTCTGGTTTCACTGTATTCTTTAAGATTATACAAAATATCAACAGTCTGAGGGTTCACTTCGTAATGCGGAATGGGCTGATTCTCAAACACTTCTTTCAGCCATAAAGTAACCTGCCAGAGGATGGGGGGGGGGGGAAAAAAAAAAAGTAAACAGCTAAGTGAGGTGAGAGAAAATAGCCGGAGCGCTGCGAGCTCTGCGTGTGCGTTTCCCCTTTAACTTCCCTCATCTTTTCAGGACCCCTGCTCACCTCCTAATTTTATAAATCTCACCTTTTTATCCCCACGCCCTGTTGGCTACAGAGGCGCTGGAGACCCCAACCACCACAGTTTCCCCCCGACCCTTCTCCGCCGAGCCGCCCCCCCCCCCCCCCGCCATTACCCGCCGCAGCTTCTCCATGGTGGCCGCCTCAGCCATCAACCGCCGCCTTGAGCCTCCCGCCTCCACCCCGGCCTTCCCCGCGCGCCGCGGGGCCTGCTGGGAGTTGTAGTCCTGCGGGAGCGCCCCGCCGCCCCTGCCGTGTAGCCGCAGCTGCGGTTGTCCTCTCGTTTGCCTTTTTGGGTGTGATTTTTAGCACCTGAAGCCCTTTTGTTTTATGCTTTTCATATTTTTTTTTTATTATTATTTTTTATTAAGCCTATTGCTTTATCCTTTATCCTATTGCTTCATCCTTGTGGCAGTTCAGCCACACGGTCGCTAACAGACAAGCAGCTGGGAGCTCTCTATTTAAAGTTTGCTTAGATACGAGGTTACAATATCCTAACTTTAAAATCTCAAAGCTCAAATAAAATAAAAAAAAACAACACACGGTGCAATTCACTACCTGCAGCCATCGCTTTCAACAGAGCCTATTGACGTGCTCTGAATGTTTTGAAGGAGTTTACTTTTTCTTCTTATGCACCCAGTAGTTTAAGAAGTCTTTAGTCAGTAAAATATTGAAGTGGCTTTTGATGGAATTTTATGTTTCATGCGTATCACGATACAAATTACAAATAAAGACATATGAAACCCTTCACCAAGAAGGCACTAGTCATCTTCTTAAACTAAAGGGCAAAAGTTAGAACCTGAATAGCTTGTGTATTGTTACTTGCGTAAAAAAGGCATGCTCCTTTTCTGACTAACATTTACGATTCCTGCAAAGGCCTGCTGGGAGCTTTACCAGACTCCTGCAGGACTCCGAGGCCGCTGTCCCGGCGTGCTGCCCGACCTTTGGCACCCTCCCCACCTACGGGCCTTGCAGCGAGGCTGCGTGGCTGTCACTGCACCCAGGCAGCTGAGGGGTCACCTTTTAGGACACCAGCATTAGCAAGAGAGGGGCTGAGAAATAAATAAGCTGCTTTGTCAGGTCACTAAGACCAGCAAAGTGCTGCATGCTGTGGCTTTTTCACCTTCTTTCCCAGAGCACAGATTTAAGTTTTTAAGAGATTTAAGCACTTTTCCGCCCCATGTTCAGCTTTCAGAAGCTGAACAAGACGGACACCGACCCCCGCAGCCCCCAGAAGGGTGGCGAAGCCCCCAGCCCCACGCGTCCCTTCAGCGCCCACCCAGGGCCGTTTCAAGCGCACCTGCCATAAAGGCTATTTTTTCTAAACACCCCATTTCTCTCCGCTTTTCCAGACACACACAGAGAGGGCGGGCTGAGGGGCCGGGGGAAGCTCCCCCCATCCCAGGCGTGGCCCCGCCGCCCATTAAGGGCGGAGCGCGGCGCCGCCATTTTGTGGAGAGAGCGCGGGGCCGGCAGCCTCCTCCCGTCTGCTTCACCCCCAGCCCTCAGCCGCCGCCGCCACCATGCTCTCCGCCCGCCTGGCCGCCACCCTCGCCCGCTCCCTGCCGCGGCATGCCGGCCTGGTGAGCTCGCCTTCCCCTCCAGCCGGGCTGAGGGCTGAGGGGAGGGCGGCCGCCGCCGCCATCTTGGGGGCCGCGGTGACATTGAGGGGCCGCGGCCGCCCGTGGCTCGGCCCCCGGGGGTCCGCTGTGGGGTGGGGGTGAGGGGGGGGGGGGTCCCCAAAACACACCGGGGACCGGGTCCTGCCGGGGATGGGTTGGTTTGGGGAATGAGGATGGGGTTAGGGGAGCCGTGCCCTTC
Source organism: Aythya fuligula (assembly GCF_009819795.1). Classification (NCBI taxonomy): domain Eukaryota; kingdom Metazoa; phylum Chordata; class Aves; order Anseriformes; family Anatidae; genus Aythya; species Aythya fuligula. The sequence goes on from NC_045593.1 coordinate 3,380,937, forward strand.
GCTGAAGGTGAAAATTGGGCCGTGAGGGGTGTGGGGAAAGGGGCGAAGTCCCGGGGGGTTTGGGGGGCTCCATGAGGGGCAGGGGGGCGCAGGGGCTGTCCCCAGCCCGTGCCCCTTGTGAAGGTGAACGCAGGCCTTCGTGGGGGTTTGGGGCTGCAGCGTGGGCTTTCTGCGGCTGCAGAGCTGCACTGTGAGCTTCAGGATTTATAGCTGTAATCACCATTTAATGCATCAATTATCACAGCTTTTTCTTTTGCACAGTCATCTATATTTTAGCCGCGCTTCAGGAAATTTGCCCTTAGACTTTGCTAGAAAAGGTCACTCTTCGCTTTACCGAGAAATCAATCCTCCTAAGACGACATAACCTTGTTTTCCCTTGTGCAGATGCACGAGTTTTTTTCTGATTTATTTGTGCTTTTCTTCTTTTTTTTTTTTTTGAGCTTTCGATGCCACGGGGAATGGTGGCAGATGAGGAAGGTGCTGCTGTGGGAGCTGCTGCAGCGCTGTGGTGGTGACAGTGCAACGCCAGGGCTGTGCAGAAAAACGCAGCGATTTAGAGCAGTCTCTTTTAGTGCCCGTGGTTATTTATTCGTGTTGGGTTTGGTTCTGTAGCTGCAGCTTGGGAACGCAGAGCTTTGGAGCGCAAGTCAAAATGGAGACACACTAAATATCTAATCTCATACTGAGAAATTTTAACGTAATCTCTCTTTAAAATACTGTATTTTGTGTGATCAAAGAGGCTTCGCTTATTGAAACAATTACTTATTTTAGGTTTCCAGAAACACCCTGGGTGCAGCATTTGTCGCCACAAGAAACATCCATGCCTCCAAAAACCATTTCCAGAAAACTGGTGAGTCTGAAGAAAGGCCCCTATTATTATAAGAGTACTGTTTAAGACCTTGATCTTAAGTCAGACGAGGTAATTTGAACTTGGAGTGTGAGGTGCATGTGTCAGCTGACAAAACACTTCAGGACACTTATGTACTGGCAGTGTTGGGAAGTGGAATATCAGTTACATGGTCACATCTGTCAGACTTAACTTTAATAATTGGTCAAAGTGTGTCCGAACCAATGGGGTGATCGCATGTCAGCTGGCTCACTCAGCTTATCTGCCTCCCAAATGCCCAATTCGGTCTTTCAGTCCTGCAGAATTATCTGAAAAATGACCCAAATTCCAATTTCCTGTCTGCTTGTTGGCAATATTAGAGAAAGGATGACTTTCTCAGGCCTAGTTTGACCTTTTGTCCTTGATCGTTACTCTTGAGCTGCTAGGGTCTTGAGAAGGCAACAGCACTGCATAGCTGTGTTTTGGTAGCAGTTTATGTACAATTTTTGTTGTGGTTTAGGCCAAGTAAAGGTTTTATTAGAAAATAATTTTCACTGCTTACTGTTTCCTAGCAGAGGAAATAAAAAGTTGTTGGGGGCATGCTGCCAAATCAGGGGAAGATGGAAAACATTGTTATAGTTCATATTGAACAACTTGCTCTGTAAAGGCATGAAGTGCCTTTAGAATATGCTGGTTTACGAATGAGTTGGTGTTTTCATGCATCCAGTCTAAGTAAACGCACTGCCTGCAGAGAGGGCATGTCAGTTCTTTCTGAGTGAAGTCTAATCTACTTAGTCTAATGGCTCTCTAGAGGGAGGGATTGCTAACAGGGTAGGATATACTGAAGGAAATCAATGATAAAACTAAACAGCCATCAGTGTTTTGATTGAAGTCTGTTCAGTGATGACTTGAAGCTGCTTTTACTGGCTGAGAACGCAAACTGTTACTTACCTTCTGCATTATATATATATGGAAGAATGTTTCCTGCTAGAACTTAATTATACCTGGGAGAGGCTACCTTGGCTTGTGAATTAAAGACAAGTTTACTGAATTTCTACTGTGCTTTAATTCGCTAAATCTGGTTTGAAATATCTTCTCCTAGGCACTGCTGAGGTGTCCTCTATTCTTGAGGAGCGTATTTTGGGAGCTGACACCTCTGCTGAACTTGAGGAGACCGGCCGTGTGCTCTCGATTGGTGATGGTATTGCCCGTGTGTATGGCCTAAGAAATGTGCAGGCAGAAGAAATGGTTGAGTTTTCCTCTGGGCTGAAGGTGAGCTTCCACTAAAGCAGTTTATTTATTGTACAAATGAGAAGATGACTTTTTAAAAGACAGTCTGAGTCTGTGCATGGACTTCTCCATATGGAGATTTTACAGACTTCATTGTAATTTAAATGAGTAGTAACTAGTAGACTACTAGGCAAATACTACAGAAAGCAAATATTCTTTGAATTTGTCATGCTTTCCTTTGGTATCCGTATCTGGTTCTTGGCCAACAGTTGAGCTTTATTTGCCTTCCTCTAGGAAGTGTTTAGGGCTAATTTGGCACTGGATTTTGTTTTCATAGGCTTTTATGATTACCATTGAAGAAAAAGCTCTGTGATCTATTACAGTGCACAATTTGGTGACTCCTTCTAGTCCTAAGGGTAGACTAACGTTAAAAAGCTGACTGTTCCCTAATACTACTGCAGCATCTCGTCCAGAATTGTTAATGCAATTTGTTAATTGTTAATGTAAATTGTTGCCTCAGGCAGATAGACGAATTCTCTTGTTGAATTCCTAGGCAAGAGAAATGTATTCGAAACCTACTTAACCTTTCTGTTTTTCTCTGGGAGAAGAATGATTGCAAGTATAATTATGTAGTAAACTGAAGGCTTAGGCAGGTTCTGTCACCAGTATGGAAGAAGGTAAGTGCACTGAACTTGATCTTTGTGGGTCCCTTCCAGCTCAGGATATTCTATGATTGGATGCAAGCAGAACATTGGTAGCTGTTGCCAGTGTCCCATATTTCACACTGTAGACTAATCACGTCGATACTAAAGCATCAAGAATTCACCGTAGATGCTGGTATTGTTTTTCTCATGATATCATGATCTTTATCCTAGGGGATGTCCTTGAATTTGGAGCCCGACAACGTTGGTGTTGTCGTGTTTGGTAACGACAGACTGATCAAGGAAGGGGATGTTGTGAAGAGGACCGGTGCCATTGTGGATGTTCCTGTTGGGGAGGAGCTGCTGGGCCGTGTTGTAGATGCCCTGGGCAATCCCATTGATGGGAAGGTGAGTGTCACGCTCAGCGTTAAGCTTTCTCCTGTGTGGTGCAGACTGCAACGGGGTTTCTTCTCTCTTTTAAGGGTCCTATTACATCTAAGACACGTAGGAGAGTTGGCTTGAAGGCCCCTGGCATCATTCCCAGAATCTCTGTGCGGGAACCCATGCAGACTGGTATTAAGGCCGTGGACAGCTTGGTGCCAATTGGCCGGGGCCAGCGTGAGCTGATCATTGGTGACAGGCAGACTGGGTAAGTTAAATGCCCAAACGAAAAATGTTTCCATGAATAGAGACTTGAATGCAGTGTGCTCTACTGTACCTGAACACAGCTGGGTGGAGGATGGGAGAGGAATGGGTCGCTTAACTTAACCAAACCGTGTGTTGTACAGGAAAACATCAATTGCAATTGACACAATAATCAACCAGAAACGATTTAATGATGGAACAGATGAGAAAAAGAAGCTGTACTGTATCTATGTTGCTATTGGCCAGAAGAGATCTACTGTTGCGCAGCTGGTGAAGAGGCTCACTGACGCAGGTACAGATTTCTGATGATGGTTGAGCCTGGCACATAAGGACATCCTGTTCTTACAATGCTGAATAATACTATGAACTCTCCTGATTGAAAGTATAGACAGGATTCTGTTCTTATTTGATAAAAAATTACTTATTTTTCTAGACAAGTTCTTACAGTTACCGGCAGGGACAGGGGACACCTTTTCACTTTGTTGTATTCAAAAACTAAATGATGCCCTGAAACTGTTTAATTGCTTCTGAAAACATTACCCTTCATGTTTCTTTCATCAGAGTTGGGGGAGTTTCCTCTTGGCAGTCAGGCCTGATAATAAGCTGTGGCCTGCAAGTATTTTTATGGACTTTGCATTTGCTTCGTATGCATGCAAGTCAGTGTGAATGGTAATTTAAAGTCTGGTGAAGAGAATTTACTGCCCAAACATTATCCATTATGTCACTGTATTTTTTCAGAAACAGTAATGTCTGGCAAAAAAGCCGTGTGTATAACAGGGCTTAAAAGAACCTAGGCACTTTGCCTCTTACCTGCTGGTCAAGTGGAATCATACCTAGTAGAAAAAAAAAAAGGTATTTTAGTGGCAATTTGTTTTTGGACTGTGAAGCATTGTAGCTCCTTCTTGTAAAAGCTAAGGAATCAGACTTCCAGGTCTCTGACTTCTGGAGCCCAAGGGTGTCTTAGTAAAAGTTGAAGCCTTGCTTTAGATGAAAAATAATCTGCAAGTGCCAGATAATAGCTGCCATAAACTTGCTCGTGAAACTCTGAGTTAATCAAGCTTAATAGGTTAATCATCTGTTTTACTTTCCTGTAACTGGTGATGCTGCCTGGGTTTACTTCAGCAACTGGCACTTCATATACATGTTGCATTTGCTGTTTACTGGCGTGATAAGGTAATGTACTTAGGTGACGATTCTCTCAAATTCTTTCCAGATGCCATGAAGTACACTATTGTGGTGTCTGCCACAGCATCTGACGCTGCGCCCCTTCAGTACCTGGCTCCCTATTCAGGCTGCTCCATGGGGGAATACTTCAGAGACAATGGAAAGCATGCATTGATCATCTACGACGACTTATCCAAGCAGGTCAGGAAGCATTGCTTATAGGCATTGTGGTCCAGCATTGATGCTTATAGCTGTAAGATCACATCAAGCTTAAAAATTCAGAATTTTAAATGAGCTGCTGAAGTCTGAGAGGGTTCCTTTATGCTTCTGCACAGGCTGTTGCCTACCGTCAGATGTCTCTGCTGCTGCGCCGTCCACCTGGCCGTGAAGCCTACCCAGGTGATGTGTTCTACCTGCATTCCCGCTTGCTGGAGAGAGCGGCCAAAATGAACGACTCCTTTGGAGGTGGATCTCTGACTGCCCTGCCTGTCATTGAAACTCAGGCTGGTGATGTGTCTGCTTACATTCCAACCAACGTCATCTCCATCACTGATGGACAGGTAGGGCTTTCTCTTCCTCTGCCAGTAAGTTGCACAGACATGCTGGTGTGTCTGAGGGAGGTTTCTGACCAGGGTAATAAAACAAATTTATCCCGTAGATCTTCTTGGAAACTGAGCTGTTCTACAAAGGTATCCGTCCAGCCATCAACGTCGGTCTGTCTGTGTCCCGTGTGGGTTCTGCTGCTCAGACCAGGGCTATGAAGCAGGTAAGCATGTAATGAGAGCTCCTGTCGTCAGAGATGAGTAGTGTGTAGGCTGTCCAACCCATATCACTCTTTACAGAGTCATTAATAGAAAGGGAAGTAAGTTCTGAATTCCTTGGTATTGTGAAATAACTTTAAAAAACAAACAAACAACAACAACAAAAAAAACAATCAGACAAATTTATGGAGTCTGATATTTCCATCACATGCTGGCAGGAAGCAGGACATGGCGAGGGGAGGGAAGAGTATCTGCATAAAGATTTTTGACAATAGTCAAAACCAGACAAAAATGGTCAAAAGTTCCATTGTGCTGAACTGGGTGCTGATCCAGCTGAGTACAGAGAACGCTCTGTTAATGCCACGCTTTTTAATCCAGATGCAAGTTAGAAGTATCAGTTGTGATACTTTCAGGGAGGAATAACATGTTAAAGGCCAGACAGTGTGGGATTTTTTAGAAATGTGATTAATCACCTATTTAGCTGACTTGTGACAACTGTCAGCTGAAGATGACAACTAGATTCACTTAAAAACTGGTGAAACTCAGCGTGCCCTTGCCTTTTATTGTAGGTGGCAGGTACCATGAAGCTGGAACTGGCTCAGTACCGTGAAGTAGCTGCCTTCGCTCAGTTTGGGTCCGATCTGGATGCTGCCACGCAGCAGCTGCTGAATCGTGGTGTGCGTCTGACAGAGCTCCTCAAACAAGGACAGTACGGTGAGTGTCTCATGTGTAACGTGTCTGCATTCCCTCTTAGTCTGTGGTGCTGGTCTTTGTGGCAGCACGAAGATATCCTCTGGGTATTGTAAACGCAGGCTTGGCAACCCTGTTGCATACACAGAGCTGATCTTCAGGGAGACTGATACTGATGTATCCTGAAACAAGAATGGCTGATGGTACAAATGTTTTCTTTCATGCAGTTCCCATGGCTATTGAGGAGCAGGTTGCAGTCATCTATGCTGGTGTGAGAGGTCACTTGGACAAGCTGGAGCCCAGCAAAATCACTAAATTTGAGAGTGCTTTCCTGGCTCATGTCCTGAGCCAGCATCAGGCCCTCCTCTCCACAATCAGGTATGATAATTTGTCTTAGTTCATCTAAGGAGTACTGACCTGGGAGCTGCAGCACAGATGGTCACCAAACCATTCATTAAGCTAGTGTATCCCCGAACATCAGGCCTTCTGCTGCCTCTGAGTGGAGCTTAAATCAGCCTGCCTGCTGTCCTTACACTGTTACACAGATCTCAGCATCTTGTCCACAGTTTTTATTCAAAAAAATCCAGCTGATGCTTAAAATGAACCTATTTGCATGCTTCTCCTGTAATCTGAAATGGAACTCACTTCAGGCAGTGAGCTGGCATGCTTTTGTCATGCTAATAGCTTTAAAATATTAGAATTCTGTGGATTAAGTGCTGCTAGCTGCCTTGTTGCAGAGCTGACTCTGGGGGTTTAGGTATGTCCACAATCTTGTCCTGTGAGCTGGTTCTAGCTTGCTTTGTCCTGAGATTTCTGCGTTCCAGCTCTGGCAGAGCTGTGCCTGGTTCAGCACGGCTCTGTTCTGAGGGTATTTGTGGACAAACCTTAGTTCTTAACAGGACCAACTTCTTGTGAAGAAGGAAGGTTGTGTTAGTAAAGATTTTTTTTTTTTTTGACTTGGGAATTAACAGTACATTTATTTCTGTGTCAGAAGCTTAACTAAACTCTGTTTCAACAGGACCGAAGGGAAGATCTCTGACCAGACAGAAGCTAAGTTGAAGGAAATAGTCACAAATTTCCTGTCTACTTTCGAGGCATAAACTTGTAACCATTCAAACAGACCAGGCGGTTTTTGTGGTCATGTGCTACAGCTCCATCAAAGACTTAAAAGTATGTGCGACTTGAATGTACAGATCTCACTGAGAATAAAAGTTTCCATGTAAAAAGACTTGGATGTCCTGTTCTCAATTATTGCCCTTCTGTGTAGCTGCTCTTAACGACTCTTGTGCACAACTTCCCTGGACACACAAAGGAACACTGAAACATCAGGGTGCTTTTGACTTGAGTAGATCAAAAAAATAAAACCTGGGAGGGGTAGCAGTGTGTGTCTGACTGACTGCTCCGTCATGCAAGTGGAGCTGTGGGGTGAGCAGGCCACGGGGTGGTGCTGCGAGGCAGGGAAACAGCGGGCGGGTGGTGGTGGTGGTGGCTGCTGGCCGGCACTGCAGAGAGCAAGAGATCACTTGCACCCAGGAGAGCTGCTGAAAGGAGCCTCCGTGTGCCAGAAAAAAAAAAAAAGTTTGATTTTTTGCTGCGTTTTCATTCAGGTAGTGCTCGCTGTGCCTGTTTTGCTGCAGCTTCCAGCACCACACTGATGCTGCCTCCTCGTGCGGGTGCCACAGCACACAGTGTGTGCCCTGACCCTGGCTACTTTTTCCTCCTGCCTGTCTCAGCCCCAGGGGGGCTTACCTGGCTGGCTGAAAGTGCCTGCAGTGCAGAAGGTGAGGGTGTGGAGGAAAACTGGTGATTTATTCCAGGATTTGGGGTTGGCTCGGCTCAGTGCACCGTGGCTCATGTGCTCGCAGAGGAGGTTGCTGAAACCTCAAAGCCTTGAACCCAGCCCCGGCTGCGACCGTGGCCACGAGCAGCAAAAGAGAAAGCTCTTCAAGCACATCTTAGCCGTAGGTGTCACGCCACCCTGGGCAGATAAATTAAGTGGAAAATGCCTTATTTTCACATTACTGGCCTGTTTTAGCTATCCCTGCGTTAGAGGCAGCGACTTATCCAGGGCGAATCGGCACAGTCGCTGCCCATCTGCTTTCATCCCCCATCGCTATTCCAAGACCAGAGGTTGCTCACCTCGAGCAGCGACACCTCCCCGGGGCTGGGAGCAGGCTGTGCGCCCCAAAACCCTCCCCAAAAAACCCTCCCCACCTGCGTGGGGCCGGGCTGCGCGCTGAGCACACCCCTCGGGGCTCTGCCCCCGTCCCGGCTCTCCAAGCCGAAGCCCTGCGGCTGTCCCCGGGCCGGGCGGGGCCAGGCGGGGCCGTGCCGAGCCGAGCCGAGCTGGGAGGGAGCAGGGGGCAGCGGCAGCAGCAGCAGCAGCATGCGGGAGGCACGCTTCAGGGACCACTTTTGGGTGAGTCGGGGTTTGGGATGGGAAAAAAGGGGGAGCTCGTCCTGCGCTGCGCTGCCGGGACGCAGCCCTGCAGGACTGGGGAGAAGGTGCGCGGGTGCTGGAGGAGCCGGTGCTGGGTTTTGGCACAAGGAGAGGTCCTTGTGGCCTTCACGGCAAGCGAGGCTAATTACTAGGTAATCTGTAAATAATCCGGGCTCGAGCTCTTGGAGCTTTCTGCGTGGTTTTTTCCCTTCTGAAGCCAGCGGGGTCTGAGCGGGGATGGGAGCGTGGCAGCGCTGCCTCCAGGACCCGCTGCGGTCATTTTGGCCGTGGAGAAGGCAGCAGTGAGCGTGCATCACCTGCGGGGAGGTTGGAGGGGGTGAGAGGTGGACAGAAAAACCCAAATTTGGGCCAGGTGCAGAGGGGCTGCTGCTACGGCTTCATCTGGCTGTAAGGCAGCGAGGGAGCGCAAACTTCCTCCTGAGATTTTTCCCCTTTTATTAGCTTTGCTTGAGCCAAAAAGGGAAGAGGAAGGAGAGCGCTGCTTTGCTGAAGCAGAGGATTACAGATGCAGAGGATTACACAGGGCTCAGGACAGCCCAGGCTGCTTTTTGGGAGGGCTGCGGCTGCCCCGGGTGGCTGCAGGGGAGGGAGGATGCTGCACAGAGGGCTGGAGGCAGAGGGAGAGGATTTCTGTGCTCTGTCTGGTGGGCCAAAGCCTACAAACCACCACTTCATAAGCACGAACAAATACTGTGTGTGGCTAGCCGCTTCGTTTAGGCCTTGATTTTGCATTTCGGGGTTTGAAGAAATGTCGGCAGCCCCATGTCCCTACCTGTCCCCAGCCCCGTGGGCTGCAGCTGGTCTCGAACATTTTCCCCCATTCCCTTATTTGTTGTTTTTGCTCACCCTACAGCATCTCGGTGTATGCTGCAGCCACCTACCAAAGAGCTGTGCAAAAATAATACACCCCAAATCCTGTTTGGTTCCTCTTGCCCGGCCTGCAGCGACTGCTGAGAGTTGAGCAAGCGTGGGGCTGTTTGCATGTTTTTGCAACCTGCCGTTCTCCTTTCACTGCGTGAGAGCTTGCCTTTCATTTTTACCATTTCCTTGATAAGCGTCCGTTTCTCCGCAAGCCCTTCTGGCAGAGTGTTTCGGGAAACCTGACAGCGGGGCTTTGGGTCTCATCAGAGCACTTGGGGCTCACAGGCATCTGTAAAACCATGCAGGGAAAAGGGAAATCTGATAGTGATAAAACAAGGTTTATGTCTGACCTATTGGCTAACAGCCTGCAACCCGGAGGGCAGATTCTTGGCCATTTCTTTTTGTCTTCAGACAAACCTTATTTTTTTTTGTGTTCAGAGACAAAAGCTCTGCCCTCTGCAGAGTGTGGTGGGGTGCCTTAAAAAGGAGGACTTGGTAGGACATTGAGAAGATAAGCAAATGATGCTGAGAGCTGAGACCTGCTGGCTCCCACTGAGGCTGCTCTGGTTAAGTGATCTTTGCATATCAGACTGAGGTGCGTGCACCTCTTAGGCACTCCCAAATGTTTATCAGCCACCTTAAGAAAATGAGGTGCTAAATGATGCTGCTGAAACACTCCACGGCACCTCTCCTGCAGGAGAAGGTGCACTGGCATGTTTAATTTTCTACCAAAGCACGTGGGATAGGGTCTGAAAGAGCTGGTGAAGCGTGTTTGTTTGCACACTGGGAAATTCATCCCACTGGGCTGGTTCACACCTCAGTGGGATGAAGCTTTATCTGCTCTCCCTGCTTGCTATCTGTCTTTTAACCTGCCCAGATCCACAGGGCTTTGCGAGGCTGGGGATGAGCTCCTTTTGCTCCGTGTTTCTGCAGGGCTGCAGAAGGGGGGTGCCCGCCAGGCTTCTGGGTGCTTTCCCTGGCTGCTGTCTCATGGCATTATGTAGGCTGGGCTGTTTCATTTTCCTCTGCTCATCCTTCAAGGGACCAGCTTTCCTGGGCAGCCTGATGAGCTCATCAGGTGCTCATCAGGTGCTGGCTCACAGGGATGCCGGTGGCTGTTCTGGTTAGGTGTGGTTGCGTCGAGCCCGACAGTCGATTGCTTTAACATTCACATTTGGGGTGCCTTTTCGTGGGATGCTGTGCTAAGGCGAGGGGATTTTCAGTGAGTGTTCATCCCTGGGATGAGTTTTTCCTGCCCTGATGTTCCTGCTTGGAGTTTATCAGATGGAGAGGACCATCTCATGGACCTGGCCGGCCTGTGGATTTGGGTACGCACTTGGCTGACTCGGGGTATGGTCGGTGCTGTTCCCGTGCAGCTCTCACGCTGCACGATTTCTGCATGGTGCCAGCCGTGGATGAGAGCTCGTCCTCCAGCTACCCGCTGGGGACGAAGGATAAGCCTCTGGGTTACCTCTGCACCCTGCAGAAACCTGCACGAAGATTTTTCTCGGTCTTGGTGACCTCCGGTGGACCTTGAGCAGTTTTGAGATCGTGTCGGCTGCGAGCAAGAATAGCACAGCCATTTGTCATCGCACGGTGTTTCCAAATACAAAAATAGACATACAACTTCTGCAGCGTTTCTCTGAGGAGACAGAGCTGAGGAGAGCTGACAAAGCTCTGCACAAGTAAAACGTGTCAAGTAATGGTCCGTGAGCAGCGCTGAGGGTTTGGGCTCCTGGGCTTGTGACTGCGTGGCTCTGGTTAGGCTGCTAAGGCTGAAAGCTAAGGGACAGGGACATGTGTCTGGGGACATGCATGTGGCCACGTGTGCGTGGCAGTGTTGAAGTCACTTGTGAAATTTTGTGTGCCCCAAACCTTTCATTTTTGGGGAGGTTGGGACAGGTTGCTTTTTCTCCTGCACCCTTATCTTCACAGGGCTTGTGTCTGGAGGGGGATTGATGTGAAGAAGATGGAGAAGATATCAAAGCAAACAGCTTTCCCTTTAGTGAAAGAGGGACTTTGCGTGCCCACGGGAGCATTTCAGCCCTTCTTTTGCTTAAGCACAAGCAAAATCCCCAAAACATCTTAACTTCATGCCACCTGAAATGCCAAAATTTCAGAAGGGAAGCGGCACTTCTCCACCTGTGCTGCAGATGCGAATCCCACCTTGCCCTTCTTGTTGCATGAAGCCTCTCATTTCATCTCCCCCTCCGAAAGGGCAGGAACGGGAGTTTCCACTCCTCTGGAGCCCTGCGTACTCGGGAAACATCAGCTGCTGCTTTGTCACCTTGAAATCATCCGCCTGTATTTTCCACGGGCGGTGCTGTCCCCTAAATAGCATGCCCGCTGTTAACCCGGCCGGGCGAGGCGGGGTTTGGGGCCGGTACTCCGGTCGCCCTGCCTCAGTTCCCCAGCTGCAAAACGTGGGGCTGGGGCCTTTTTTTCAAATCCTACAGCCAAACCTATGGGGATAACCCATGCGTGCTTGCTCTGGGATGCTCCTGGGGCTGTGCAGAGCCACTGATTTCTCAGGGAAGGAATTTGCATTGGTGCTTTCCAGGTCCCGGCTGTTTCCGTGCAGCCCCTGCGGACCTGCACTGCAGGTGGGCTCTGGTTTGGTGCAGCGGGACGGAAACCTCCCTGTTACACCCCAAATGGACCCTGTCAGCACAGGGAGCCCCAGAGGGTCAGATTACCTTCTTTCCAGCAGCAGGCTGCTCAGTTATTTGCCCGTTCAACATCATTTTTGGTGTGGGAAGGCTGGCACCATGCTGCTGGTTTTGGTACGGCAGAGCTGGCCCAGCAGTTTTTGCCTGACTTTTATTCTCTGAAGGCGACAGCAGCAGAGCAGCCATTTCTTTTATTCCCCTTTTCACAGCAAACCTCTGCTCTTGTATAACCTCCTGCCTTATTACTGCTAAAAACTGGAAGGAAATCAGGACGTAAGGGGTGAGGTGCTGTTTGCTGGGGCAGCTTGGGGAGCCTCGGTGCAAAATCCCATCCTCCAGAGCCCTCTTCAGCTCAGTTTACAGTGGCTTTAAACCCTGTCCTCCCTCCCTGGCTCTGTCCTCCCTGTATCCCCCTTCCTCTTTCCTCTTTCCCTGCCTCCCGTGGGCAGTCACGCTGCTCCCCTGTATTCTTTCCGTGCTGACGTCTGCCCAGAAGGGCGCTGCCAGGGTGGTTTTTGTGGTGTATGACGCTGCCCAGCCCAGCTTCGTGGGGCCGGGAGCCCCTCCTGCCTGCCCCTGCCCGTTTTATTTTGGGGTAAAAAGTCAAGTTAGGATGTTCCTGAGTTTTGCAACTGTCATGAAAAGTGATTTCAGTGTAAGCGTGCTTCCTGCTTTTGCAGAGCCGGTTAGCAAACAGAGAACCTGTTGCGTTTTTGTTTCAGTAATAAGCTCATTTTGGGAGGAGGTTCGTGCTCAGTACAGAAACAGAAAGTGTTTGAGGATCTCCCTAGGTCCTGGCTGCAGTCTCCTCCCATGCACTCCACGATGGAGCAAAGCTGATCCAGGATTCCCGGGGATCTCCTGCTGGCTCCACTCCACCAGATATCCACTTTATCTCCCGCTTTCTGGCCACTTGTGTTCAAGTCTTTGGTTGCCTGGGGAAGTCCACAATGATGAAATCCTTTATTTGTCACAAATGCTGGCCCTGTTCCTCCTCAGCTCTCACTCTGGGCACAAACTTATGAGAAATCCCCCTCTGCTGCCAGCACTGTAGCACCAGCTCTCTGCACGCTGTCATCATGGCTTGGAACCGTTTCCCGGATCTCTCCATCCTGCCATTATTCCTCTTTTAAGCTTCATAATAATTATTTGTGGTTTCTGCTTCCTTTCTCGCAGCTTCATATCTGCTTTTGCCATTGCTTCCTTTCTGCAGCCCGTTTCCCTATTCTGCTCCTGCCCGTGCTGCTCCTGCAGTGCCAGCCAGACCTCTCTGCAGGGGACAGCGGGCAGTTTTGCTCTCCTCCTGCATCCGTTTTGGGCTTCTTCCAGAGCAGGAGGGTTTGCGGTCAGAGCATCCCTCTCATAACATCACAGCACTTCGGAGCCCTGCTCCAGGTCTTCAGGGTGGCAAATCCTCAGCGGATATAGGACAAAATGTTTTTTTATCCTAAGGTGCTTCCCAGCACAGGAGTAAGGAGAGAATGGGGTGGAGTTATTCAGCCTTTATCCTAGCCCTGCTACATCATTGTCACATTTTTTAATTTTTTTTTTTAAATAACCATCACAGGAAAATCCCTATTTTTGAGAATAATTTGAGGGAAAGCCATGGTCCTTCAGAAGTCTATGGGAAGCTGCTCCCCAGTGCGGGTAGCACTGTGGGGCTGAGAGCCCTGGCTTGGAAGATGGGACTTGGCCGTGGTGTTTTGGGGGACGTGAAGGGCACAGAGCAGGGGTGGGGAAGGACCTGCTGCTGAGGGAAGTGGTCTTTGTGTTGGAGTTTTGGACTGACGTGAGCGGGACAGGGTGGCTTTTCCTGAGGATGGAGAGGAGGCTGCTGCAGCAGCAGTCACTCAGGGCTGTGTGGGCAGCCAGGGAAGCTCATAGGAAGCTCGGTGATGCCGTGGAGAAAGGGCTGCTCAGCTCTCCCCCCGGCCTGGGTGTGGGTTCCTGCAACGAGGCCGGGTGTGGGGATGGTGACCAGGCAGACAACTGCAAATTGGCGCTGACAGAGATCTGTCCTGGTGCCTGCAGAGGCTGGGAGAAGCAGGAGTAAGGCAGGCTGGATTTTATGAGGATGGCCTTTACAAGGCGGGAGGAGGGAAAGTGCTGTAGGAGTTTTAGGGGGGGCTCAGTGTGCTGCAGGGCCAGAGGTGCTGAGAATGGGGGGAGATCACCAGGATGTGGCAGGTCTGAGCTCTTCTGACCTGTGAAGGACACGAAGGTCCTTCATTCTCTTCATTCCAGACCCTCTCCCACCCCAAAAAGAAAAAAAAAGAGTTTATTTTGTATAATTTATGGGCGAACCAGAAAGAGGCCCTGGCACACTTGCTCCCAGCCGAGCCATCGCTTGTATAAGTGCCTGTGAGGGTGGCAGTGGGCATGGACTGCTCCTACAGGGACGTCAATCCTGTTCTTGTGTTTTCAGAGCACAGACCTGACGAGCACAGTTGGCTATGACAGCATCATTCAACATTTGAACGACGGCAGGAAGAACTGCAAAGAGTTTGAAGACTTTCTGAAGGAAAGGTACAGAGCGGCCTCTGAAAACGGGTTTGGCTGAATCTGGGAAGCGAGGCAGAGGCACTTCTATTTCTTCTATTCCCATTCGGGTTTCCATCGTGTTTCTGTCCACTGGGCTGAAGCATCTTTCACTTTTGACTGATGAGGAACTGGTTTTTCACACTGTTCTTTTTCTGAAATCCATATGAAATCCATACCTGGGGATCCTCAGCTGGGAGGGTGGTGCTAGCCACAAAGCCCAGCAGCTTTGTTATTAAGGGCACTGTCCAAATGCCTCCTGAACACTGGCAGGCATGGGGCATCAACCACCTCTGTAGGAAGTACTGAGCCTCCCCGGCACAGCTTTTTGCTGTTCATGCAGGTCCTGCCATCAGTTCCCAGTGGGAAGAGACCACTGCTCCCTCCCTGCTTCTCCTCTTCAGGGAGTTGTGGAATAAAATAAACAACTTCCTAAAATGTCCTTATCTCTAATGCAAGTGCAGATGTCTGTGTTGATAGTTTGGTGGTGAGGTTCACCTTGTTTAACTTTTTTTTCCACGGGGTTACTGCCTAAACAGATGTAGGTGCATTAGACACTATAAATTGCAGGCTCTTCTGCTCTGCATGCCCATCACATTTATTCCGGACTATTTTGTCCCAAGTCTTGTATTCAAGGCTTGTTTTCTCCAGTCGATAACAAAATTACATTAATTCCAGGTCATTCTACAGCAGTCTTCATATTTAGCCTGTTGAGCACGTTTGGCTAGCCCTGAAGTGCTCAGGCAGCAGGACTTGATGATCTTTGTAGGTCCGTTCCAATGCTCCCTGTGGGTCGATCCTGCAGCATGATCCAGGAGCGTGCCACCTCCACCAGCTCAGGAGCTGGCAGGACTCTGAGCATGCACACAGCAAGCCACAAGCCCAGGGGCAGTTTGTGGTGGTCAGGGAGGTGGATGCCTGTGCTGTCAGCCTGTCTGCAGCCCAGGGTGTTCTGTGCACCCGCTATTCCCTCGTCCGTGCTCAGGGGATGTCTCTTGTGAAACTCCTCCTGCTCTTGGCCTCTGCTGCAAGCAACTTTCATTTTCTGAAATGAGAATTTCCTCTCATTTCTCTCTTTCCTCAACAGAGCAATTATAGAAGAAAAGTATGGCAAAGAGCTCATTAACCTGTCGAAGAAGAAGCCCTGTGGGCAGACGGAGCTGAAGTAAGTTCAGAGCCCAGTGTCTTTTATAGGTATCTGTAATTGGGGCAATGAAGGAGGAGGGCGGGGGAAGGAGGCTGAGAGAGACAAACCAGTGTTCAAATGTGATTGGGATGTCACCAGATGTTCAGTCCTGTGGATGAATGGTGCCCAGTTGTGCTGGCTTTTGCCGATACCGAGTTGGACTCCACCAACTTCTCACCTGCCGTAGAGTATCCAAAGTATTGTGGACGCTCAGGCGAGATGTGGGCTGGTGGTTCAGCAGAGAGCCGAGCATCATGAGACCTTGGGTTTGCTCCTCACTGTTTCTGTGGCCAGAGGGAAGTACACGTACTTCCTTGAGTCAAACCACACGGATGTTCAAACCCAGCACGTTGCCACCCTACACGGGTGCTGCAGCCGCTGCAGTTGGCTCCATTTGTGGATCTCCATTTCCCCATTGCCCTGGGAACCGTCTACTTCCTGCTGTGCTTCATACATGCCTGGTTTGGTGTTCTCTGCTCATTTGTTTACAGCTCTATATTAGTCAGTCACTTACATTGTTTCATTATCTTAATAGGGAGGAAAGTTCCCTACATTTCCAACCACTCGCCCATACTACATATAAAAAAATTGTTCATGTGTCCCAACTGATACTCTTTGGAGATTACACAGAACATTTGTCTTGAAACTCAGAATATTTAATAGTGTTCACTGTCCAGGAAGAAGGCTTAAGGTAGATCTCAAACCAAGTGGACAGCATTATACTCGCTGGTAAGGAAAGAGCTGGAAGTGTAAAGAGGGTAGATAAACCTGCTCCAGGCTGATCTGGCTGGTCTTGAGTGAGGGACTCCCTTGCCAGTTCAGAAGTGCCCTGCTGTCACCACTAAAGCCCATGCCTGCATCTGGCACTGCTTTCTTATTCTTTTAATGCTGTTCTTGTGTTTTTCAGCACCCTGAAGAGATCTCTGGATGTTTTCAAGCAACGTAAGTAATCCTTCTTCTTCATCTATCAGGACACTTGGCAGTGCTGAAGCCTTCAGGCTACTGCTTGGGAAGAAACAGAGATATTTGGGAAGAAACAGAGAAATCTCCATAAGTGTTTGTTACCAGGATCAGGTGTAGGCTGTCCTCGTGGTCTTGCTCAGCACAGTGCATGGAGTTTGGGATAGAGTGTTCCAGGGCACAGTTACCAGAGGGAAGTCATGGCAAGTCCCTCTGGGGATCTGTTGGGCTTTTGGGGCAGCTTCAGAGTTGTGCAGCATCTGAAGGTGTCTGTGGAAAGCTCATCTGGGTTGTTTTGGACTGGCTCATCCTGCCCTTTTGAGACAAATATGCAGTAATCAGAGCGTCCAAGTGATGAGGGTTTGGCCACTATGCAGTAACCGTTCCTCACCATTCTGCTGCCCAGTGCTGAAGTCTGGCAGCCACAGCTCCACCACCATCCACACTGGCCAGATATTTCTGCTGCTGTGCTCCTGGGCTGATGCTCTAACGAGGCTCTGCCTGCAGTAGCTGACGCTTTAATCACTATGGGTGTGAAATAGCTCTGGGTGTTAGCTCTTGAACCACAGTTTTTCTTAGCTGCCTTTGTGAGCTGCTGCTTTGCTTGCTGGCTGGGTGCTTTATTGTATGGCTGCTCTCCTCCAGCAGGGCTAGCTCAGTGTGACACCGAAAATGAGCCTGAGATTTATTTAGCAATAGTTTTTCTCTGCCCCAAGTTGCTTCTCTGCTAGCCTGGGGGAATGCTTCATTCAGACAGATGCTTTAGGGTGTGATGTGCTGAAACATGCCTGAATTAATCCAGATTAGGAGGAAAAGTGACTGTGCTCATTTGAATAACTTCTCTTGGTACGATTTACTTAAATGGAAGCGCAGGCCCCAGCATGACCGATGATGAATCACTCTTACATAGGCAGACCCTGTGTAGGGTGTAGGAAGTGCTGTTGCTTTCAGGTTTCTGCAGGGGAATTCATGAGGTGGGACCACGGGTGGAAGGGGTCTCTGGTCACTCTGATGTCAGCTAGAAAAGCTGGCTTACGCAAGAGCCTTTTTAGGAATATATATATATGTATATTTCTTTTCTTTGCAGAGATAGACAATGTGGGACAAGGTCACATCCAGCTGGCTCAAACCCTTCGGGAGGAAGCCAAGAAAATGGAGGAATTCAGGGAGAAGCAAAAGCTGCATCGGAAGAAGGTCAGGAGCTGAGGGCATTGCAGGAGGAACCTCCACAGTTGGGCTGCCCCTGTCCCCCGTCCCCCCCTGTGCCCCAGCCTGCTCCGTGCCCACCAGTGCCAGGAAGTCCTGAGCTCTTTCCTACGTGTTGCAACTGTGCTGGAGAGCTGTGCAGCAACCCCTGACTTCCTTCTTCTTGCTGCCACGTGCTGTCCTTCAGGGTCGTTTGGGGCCAGAGACAGTGGGGGCTCCCTCCAGCCTTGACTAGGGGGGTTGTTAAGGTGTATGTGTAGTGCTGTATGGTCTACATGGAGTTTGGTAAAATTAGCAAGCTCTTTAATGTCTTCTGGCTCGAGATTCCCTTGTCTGGAAAATGAGGGGAAGCTGTCAGAGCCAGGGGCTGATATGGACCGAGCAGAGGGGAGAGGGCTTGCCAATTCTGCCAGAGCTCATGGAGACCATACCATACTGTAGTTCATCCCGGAGCTATGACGGTCACTGACGCACTGATTTGGGGTCTGTTGTCTCCACAGATAGAGCTCATAATGGAGGCGATTCACAAGAACAGGAATTTGCAGTACAAGAAGACCATGGAGGTAAAGCAAGTGTGCTGCTGTCTCTTGCCGTAGGGGCTAACGCTGCCAAAACGCGCACATGGAGCGAGGGCAGGCCTATGCGTGAGGGCCTCCCTCCCTCCCCTTTCACATTAACAATGTGCAGAGTGTGTTCAACAAAGCTTGAGGAGCACGGAGGGGAAATGCTGGCTCAGATACAAGAGGTTTAAATGTCCTGGACTCAGTAGCCTCGAGCTTTTCGTCCTGAGCAAAGAATAGCCTCTGCTGTGAGCACCGTGCTGCCCAGGCAGTAGGGATGGGGTGTCTGGGACCCGGCGCATCGCCTGTCAGCTGGATTTTCATCTCTTTTGCTTCCTAACATGTTCCTGCCCTGTCTGGTGTCTCCCCTAGGCCAAGCGGCTCTACGAGCAGCGCTGCAGGGATAAAGACGAAGCAGAACAGGCGGTGCACCGCAACGCCAACCTGGTCACGCAGAAGCAGCAGGAGAAGGTAAAGGAGAGGCAGGGGCCGTGCTGCCAGGCAAAGGGATGTCTCTTCTGGCTGGTCTCCTGCCCCATGTCCCTTCTCTCAGCTCTGGGGCCTGCACTCCCATGTCAATGCACCAGGGCTCTCCTACACCTTCCTTCTCTCCCCCAATTTTGGCAGCTCTTCCTGAAGTTGGCCCAGACGAAATCGGCCCTGGAGGATTCAGGTGAGCGTGGAGATGAAGCGTGCTGGCTGCATTTTGGGGACGAGGGGAGCACCTCCGGGGGTAGGAGGAGATGGGCTGGGAGCTGTGACATGGCACACAGGAGCTGCAGCTCCTCGGAAATGTGTCCAGAGGTACAGGAGGTGGCTCCTGCCCTGCAGAAGGCTGCATGGCCCCGCCACGGCTGCTGTGGGGCTCCCATCCCGATGCATCGCCCACCAGCAGCTGAGCTCACACATTGCTGCTGGGTTCTCTGTGGCATCCCAGCCATTTTATGCTGGACATGGTGCCTCCTAGTGAAGGAGTTTTTTTAAAATTAATGTTACCCAATTGACAATTTGATTTCTCTCACAGACAGGGGTTACCAGCAGAGTATTACCGCACTGGAGAAGATCAGGGAAGAATGGCTGAAAGAGCACATCAAGGCTTGTGAGGTAAATACCACAAACTTCCTTCACATGGCACTGTGGTCCTCTAGATGTTCGCCCCCTTTCTGCAGGGCTTGGGGACAGAGCAGACGTGCCTTCTGCTTTGTATTCCCTTCACAGGACAACAGCAGGACGTGTTGCAGGTAACCCTGCACGTTTCTCCTGCTTGGATTCTGGATTCAAGGTCGCACCACTTCAATGTTTCCACTGTGCTATTTTTAATTTCTTCCACTGCCTTTTAAAATTGACAGAGTCAATGTGCTCAGTAGTGACATTTTTTTCCTGTTTTCTGCTTGCATGTTTGGTGCTGCCACCACCTGGCTCAGTCGTGGCCTGGACATGAGGCTGCAGTGTCTGCCTTGGATGCTGACAGCCTAAACGTTCAGAGCACCCGTGCCTCTATTTTACTTTCCCCCACTGGGGTGGAATTTGCTGCCTGTTTGCTGTGCCATGTCAGGGGGACGTGAGGGTGCGTGCGGTGTCTGTGGGCTCTGGAAGCCTCTCTGCAGGCCAGGCTGGGAAGCCAGGGTTTCACTTCCACAGAGAGATTACGTGGAAGTTTTCCCCTCAGTACGTTGCAAAGGCCGTAACTGATGACAAATGCAAACGTACACTCGGGATGGAAGTCTGTCTTTCACTGGAAATGCGTAAAGGTGCATGGGGTTTGGCTGCACCAGACAGCAAATTTCAACAGACTTGGGTTTAAACTGGTTACGAAAAGGGCATGGCAGGAAACAGGAAGGAGACCAACCAAATGCACCTCCGTTTTCATACATCCCCAGCCATTTTTTTTTTATTTCTCTGCACCTGTGGAAGGGAGGTGAGAAGGGAGCTGAGACTGCAGGACCATGGGGTGCCCAGGGAACCCACACTGCCTTTAGGAAGCTGGTCTGGTCTCCCCGAGGGGTGCTGGGTGGCCCCTTCCACATGGGTGTAGCAGGGCACTGCCACCTGTAGACCTTCCTGAGCTGAACGCCTTCTTTGGTTGCACAGAAGGATGCTTTCTCCCTTGGGAGAGCAGACAGGGGACATGCTGTTCTGCCCATGTCATTGCAGTTCTTCGAGACACAGGAGTGCGAGCGCATCAGCTACTTCCGCAATGCCCTCTGGCTCCATGTCAACCAGCTCTCCCAGGGCTGCGTCCAGAACGACGAGGTGAGCTGGGTGGAGGTCCCTCCACATCCATTTTTCTGTTTTGGATCTGAGACCTCTGTGAGGTCTCTTTTGGATCAGACCTTTGGGACCCCTGCTGCCCACCTGGGTTATCTTTTGCCCGTCGTTTTGTCAGGGTGTGGTTGTAATGCGGTAAGGACCCCCTGAGTGCAAGTTTTTGTGCATATCTGTGGCTGGAGAAATAGTGAGAAGGCAGTACAGGAATGAAGATGTGTCCTCAGCTCCTTGTCACCAGCGTCATAAAGATGCACTTAGTGCTCTCCCTGGCTGAAGAAAATTGGCTGAAAAAGAGGCAAATGAAATGCAGTGGGAGGTGACCTTGCCAAAGATTACGCAGGATTATTACGACTCCTGCATATCTGAGGCTGGGAATGGGAAAGCAGAGAGCCTGGTTTGCTTTCCTGTGCTCTGAACTGTGTTAATTCAAGTTGGCCTACAGGCTTTGATCGGATAACATGAGCATGCAGGCAGAAAGCCTGTGGCCAGAGCTCTTAGAGATTAAGTTTTCTTTGGGATTCCTTCCTCGTTCCCTGCACCATTGAAGCCTGGGTCCTGGGTGAGCAATGGGCTCCCAACCCATGTGTGATAACTGATCGAAAAATGTCCTTTTGTTTTTTGACTTAATGCACAGAAATGCTTGTCATTTCTCTCCCGCAGAAATACGAGGAAATCCGCAAGAGTTTAGAAATGTGCAGCATTGAGAAGGATATTGATTTTTTTGTAAATTTGCGCAAAACTGGAAGTTCGGCCCCAGGTGAGAGCTCGGTGCAACCTCCTGAAGTAGCAACGACTTGCTTCTACTCCTCATGGTGCTGCTGCCTGGATCAGCATCAATTCAGATGCAAAACCTACTGATTTTGTAACATCCTTCCTTTCGTTCCCCAGCAAGCAGCACCAGTCCCTCTGCCACTTACCATAAGCTTCTGACGATGATCTCCCCTTTCTGTAACATTTCAAACACCTTTCCAGAGAGCGGGGAAAAGCTTAGCAGCTGAATGTTGGGGTTGTCGAGTAGCACCTTGTGAAAGGTCTGTGCTTTACTGCTGTTAACTCTTCCTAGCTCCTGTTGTTTATGAAAACTACTACAACACACAGAGAAACGCCACTCCTGTGAGAAGTCCGGTTTCCGTACCTATATCACGGTAAGGGACATAATTTGCAATTGCTGTTGCAACTGATGCTGTCTAAAAACCAAACCAAAACAAAAAACGAATAAACAAAACCATATTTTATTACTTTTGGTCTGTTGGAAGCTTTGGGAGTATTACAGGAAAATATTTCCCATGCTATGTAGCCCATTGCTCTCTCCAGCAGAAATTATTCCAGCATGATGCCTGCTACGTCATGTTCAAGGAAGCCCTCAAGTCCACCCAGAGCTTTTTGCTCTTATTTGTCTTTTGAGGTGATTTTTCCCTTCCTGAGGCTGGGAATCTTGTTCTGAAGGTGCTTGTGGTGAGGTTGTGCTCAGTTTTCCTTGTGCCAAGCCTCTTCCACAAGTCCTTTGGGTTGAGGTGAGGGGCTGCGGTACCCAGACAGCAGAAAAGCAAGGCAGCCTGGAGGGAATTGAGGTCAGGGTGAAAGATGCCTCGGCCACGAGGAAGATGAGGATTCAGGGCTAAAGACTCTTGCCAAGGATGAGTGTGCACCTCCGGCTGTTGCGTCAGGAGAAGAGTCATGCCTAATTATGGCTTCCTGATGGCTCACCTGGGCAGAGGCATGTAAAAGGCATGCCCCGAGGCTCACTCATGAATGTTTTGCCAATGCAGTGTTTTTTGGTGACTTTTTCCTCTTCGTCACTGTAGCAGCCTCAATTCCTGTGTCTGCCAAGCAGGCTGTTGGTGAATGACCCAAAACATGGCCAGGCCTCCAGAAAGCCCAGGCTGGCCAAACCTCTTGCCCTCCTGTGAGTTCCAGGAGGGTGGTTTGGGAGCCACAGAGCCAGAATAATGGCCTGGGCAGGTGCCCTTGGATGGGAGGGAGTCCCATAGCCATGCAGGTCCTCACCTCTGTTTCTTTTTGAGCAGGAGAGCGCCTCTACCCACCCCAACCAGTGGGCCAGGTGAGTTCCTTACCTTAGGTGGCTTCTGCTCCCACAGAGGATCTCTCTGATCTTGCTCTTCCCCATAGGACCACGAGCTTCATCTGTCTAAAGGGATTGCTCGAGGCCCAGCTCCTCCTATAAGTCCAGTCCCCATGGAAAGATGCTGGGAAGTTGGCTACTGACTCTGGTGGCAAAATTTCACCTATAAGTTCTGATCAAAGCCCTTTGTGTGCACATTGCCTAAGCTTGGTGTCTCACCAGTCTCTGCATTTTAGGCCCTTCTCTGTTTAAACAGCATGTGATTCGTCATTTCCAGACCACTTCAGGGATGGGATAACGCAGTGGGACTCAGTAAAACTAAATTCTGCTTTGCTTCTTAGGCAAATCAACTCATCTCTTTGAGCCCCATCCCTGGCTCCTTTATAACAGAGGTGGCCAGTGCATGGTGGTCTTGCCCTGCATGAAGTCTCTTAACAAGCACTTCCCATGGGCAGACCTAATATTTTTGTGCTTTGTGTTTTAGGTGACCCTGATTATGCCACAATTGATGGCTACAGCTTGATACACCACTAATAGCCACGGTAAGTACTCGAGTTTGATGGAGAAAGGGCTTAACAAGAGATGCAACTTCAACAGAGGGGCAGTGGAGAAAGAAAGGCCACCATTTAGGGGAAAGGACACTTGAGGTGACGGGGTGGGAGTGACAATTTTGTCAGCCCTTCTGTCCTTGTGTGAGCTGGAGCTGTGATTTTGATGCTGTCCATCCTGTTCTCTAGGTTCTCCAGGCAGAAGATGCTGTCAGTCTGGCCAGCGCGGCAGTCGGTGTTTTCAGTTATTCTCAGCGACACAGAACTGCAGTGCTTCTTCATTTTAAGAAAGTGTTTGAGGACTCTGATAATTATTTGTGCATTCAGAAAGCACCTACTAAAAATTTATTCTTTTAATAAGCAAACTCCTTGGACATATATCTGATTTTCACGCTCAGGGGAAGAAAAAGAGTAAAAGCAATGGAACTGGACAGAGGGCGATCTGCATTGCAAGAAACTTTTGATTTGAAGTGCTTCCTATGTGCAGCCATCTGGGAGAGCCTGGAGCCTTCTGCTCTCCAAATAACTAAAAAACACTTGTGCCAAGGGGAGCTATGCAAAGCTTTGGGCATGCTGGCTTGTGTTCAGAGCTAAGGGTACACTTTGGCCTGTTTCTGAAGTCTTTTATTAATGGCGATTAAACTTGTAATTTGGATTTAATTCCAGTAATGTTTCTCTGGGAGCTGACTACATAGAGGAGCACCATCGATTACATCATGGGTCTGGCTTTGCTGTGCTGTTTGGTGCTGATTTGTGTGGTGCAGCAGTTCACAGAACAGAAACCCAGCAAAGGGCTGTGCCACTACAAACCTGCTGGCAAGTCTCTCACCCTGCAATACTGTTGAGGATCGGAAGGAAGTCAGACAGCTCTTCCACCACCTCTCCAATGAGGGGCTTGTGGTTTTTTAGGCTCGTGGTATAACTTGTCCGTGGTAGGCTGCAGATAGTCCCATTTGATTAACTTCTGGGAATCCCTGAACTTTGGACATGTATCGATGCTAGATCCAAATGTAGCATCCGTTTTCAGCAGGGATTTGAGTGGCAGTAAAAATGAAAGGGAAATCGTCAACTCTCTATCTGAATTACTTCTCCCTCTGCTCTAGCAGGCTTGACAACAAAATATTTGTTCTGACTTCCTCACTCTGACTCCTAGAGGCATCCTCAGCAGTAACTCCGCAGGGTCTGTCTAGTTCTGTCTGCACACCACTGGAAACAAACTTAGCTGTGGAGCCATGAAACTGATTTCCTGGTCAGGTCTTCTCAAAGGACTTCTCCTTTTTGTTGCCTTATACATGATTGCATGTTTAATGCAGAAGCTCACATACCTCAGGGCTGCTGGTCTCTCTGTGCTGTGTGGCTTAACAGCTCCTCGGTGCCTTGCTATACTGAGCATGGGGATATGGGACAGAGGGTGCTGGACACAATTTAGCTGTCTAAACCTGGAGCAACAGGGGCTGCTTGGCTGCATGATGTTCTTCAAGTTGAATCCACGCAACTTCAGTGTGTGCCTAAACACACTGGTACCCGGGGATATGCTTTATTTCTTTATGTGGAAAGGATCACAATGAGCTTTACTTTCTGTCCTCTTGCATGAAATGTACAAAGTGCACAATAAAAGGAATAATTTGTCCTTTTTTTTTTTTTCTTTTCCTAAAAGACCAAGTATAGAAATACTCTTCTGAAGGAGCCTGTTGTAGTTTTAATTCTTTAAATATATATATATATATATTAAAAATAACAGTTCTGAGTTGTGTGCTGGATTTTTTTTTCTTCCTATGCTGTCATGTTTGCTTTCTGCAGGGTCTGGGGCTGATACATCTTCAAAGCATGCTACCACAATCAGGTGGGGGGACTTGCGTTTCCTGGAAGAAAGCCTACAAGAACATATCTTTCCACAGCTTTTGTTTCAGTGCTTGTTCTGTATAAATACCAAGATAGTTATGGGAGAGAACACACCAAGGAAAGCTGGCATGAGAACAACTATGTGTGATCAGCTGTGAGCTGTTGGCCATGTAAGGCAGTTTTCCTTTGCTTCCTGTTTTTTTGGTTGGATTTTTGTTTTTGAGGGTTGGATGGGATCATAACCCATCAGGCATGTTTATACAGATTCAGGACTTGATTCTACCACTTTCAGCTTGTAAACATCAGTAATTCCTTTATGGTTCCTAGAGTTTGCTGCTGCAGCAAGGTTAGCATGGTAACGATTTACTCCATAAGACATTTCATGCTTTCTTTATAGGGATTTTTCAGCTGACAGAATACAATAGAGGGTGCTAGGCTTTTCTGGATATAGAGGTTTCCCAGTGAGGCTGAAACTTGGCTTGCACACTCACTGAATGTGCAGAAGTAATCCCCAAATAAGGGTGCTGGTTCTAATGCCCTGAATACAACAGTTGTTCAACAACTTATTGAAGAGACCTCAAGCGAAGCAAATCCTGGCTTGGAAGAGGAGTGTCCAAACATGAAGTTACTGTGAAAAAAGTCTGTGTGCCCATAAATGCTGAACTGATATTTATCTTCATCAAATTCCCTTTCCTTGTTGTTTTTGAAGTGGTGCATAAAACTTTCACTACCTTATAGGCCCCAGTGGAGGAACCAGCTTCCTCCTTGGTCCCTATAGGAAGGCTGGGCCTCCCTGCAGACCCCTATAGAGAGCCTCAGCCTTCTCCCAGACCCAAATAGAGAAGCCCAGCCTCCCCCTTCACTCCTTAAACAGGAGTCTGTTCTTCCCGTGGACTGCTATCCACTGGGCTGCATTTCAGGACCAGTTTTATTTAATGTTGGGTGATTGGGATGCAAGACTTGAAAGGTATACCAAGTAAGTTTGTAGATGATACTAAGTACAGAGGAGCTGTTGACTCCCTGGAGGGAAGAGCAGCCTTGCACGGATAACTTGACAAATCAGAGGGCTGGGCAATCAAGAAGTTTAACGAGAACAAGTAACAGATTCTGCACCTGGCACAGGGCAATGCTGGATACACATACAGACTGGGGGATGAGAGGCATGGGGAAAGGGATCTGGGGGTTCTGGCTGATGGCAAATTGAACACGAGCCAGCAGCGTGCCCTGGCAGCCAGGAGGGCCAACCTGGGGTGCATCAGGCATGGCATGGTTAATTGTTTGAGGGAAGGGTTTGGGTGGTCCTGTGTGGAGCCAGGAGCTGCACCAGATGATCATTGTGGGTCCCTTCCAACTTGGGATATTCTGTGATTGTATGAAACAGAGCACTAAGCCACTAGCATTTATTACGACCTTTATTTCTTGTCATATGTCTCAGGTTGTGAGGGACCTTAAAGACCACCCAGTTCCACCCCCCTGCCATGGACAGGGGTGCCACCCACTGGAAGAGGTGTCCCAAACCCCATCCAGCCTGTCCCTGGGCACCTTCAGGGCTGGGGCACCCGATATTTCTCTGGGCAGCCCGTACCAGCGCCTCATCACCCTCTGAGGGAAGAAATTCCTTCTAACCTTTAATCTAAATCTCCCCTCTTTTAGTTTAAAGCTGTTCCTGCTTGTCCTACCTCTCCTGCTCTGTAACATAACCGGCAGTGCACTTTTTGGGTGAGCAACACCCTCGTTATCGCTCGGACAGCTGTGAAATTATCGATAGCTTAAAGGAGGCTGTAGCGAGGTGGGGGTTGGTCTGTCCTCCCAAGTGCCTGGTGACAGGACGAGGGGGAACGGGCTAAAGTTGCACCAGGGGAGGTTTAGGTTGGATATTAGGAAGAACTGCTTTATCAAAAGGGTTGTGAGGCATTGGAACAGGCTGCCCAGGGAAGTGGTGGAGCCGCCATCCCTGGAGGTCTTTAAAAGACGTTTAGATGTAGAGCTTAGGGATATGGTTTAGTGGGGGACTGGTTAGTGTTAGGTCAGAGGTTGGACTGGGTGATCTTGGACGTCTCTTCCAAACTAGACAATTTTGTGGTTCTGTGACTCTGTAATTCCTACGGGAATTGTTTTGGGAAAAACACCCAACAGGAGTAAGGGGGGAGGAGGGGGAGCGAAGCGGCGCGCCTCGCCCCCTTTCTGTCCCTCTGCGCCTCCCGTAGCCGCGGCGCTGCCGATTGGCCGGCAGCGGGCGGGGGCGGGGCAGCGGCAGGGGGCTCCTCTTCCGGCTGCGGCCGGGCGGGCAGAGGGGGGGGCCATGGCGGAGGCCGTGAGGGGGCCGCGCCGGGTCCGGGTCCGGACCCGGGACAAGGTAAGGGACGGGGGGGGGCTGGGGAGGGGGTCACGGCCCCTGGGGGTGCTGCAGGCTTTGATGGAGGGGAGCACAGCCTGGAAAGCGAGCGCGGTGCCGTGCCGCTCCGTAAGGAAGCTCTGAGGAGGCGCCCGGGTTCAGAGGGGTCTGGGGGTTGCGGTTCGCAGGGCCCCCGGGGTGTTTGTTCCGCGAGGCCCTCGTGTGAGGCGGTGTCTGGGCAGCTGGGGAGTTGTCACTGAGCCCCCAAACCCGTCACCTCTTCCCCAGCCCTGGAGGGGTGCTGGGAGCTTTTCCTGATTTCTGCTTCGTGCCTTGTTATGGTATTTGGGTCATCCACAACCGGGGTGCTTTAACCTGACTCTGAGCAGTTTTTGCTTCTTGGAAATGCTCGGTGCACGCACGCAGCCTGTGGGAAAACCGTTAGCAGAGTGGTTATAGATGCGCCGTGCGGCTTCAGTTGCGCCAGGGGAGTTTTAGGTTGGATGTTAGGAAGAGCTTCTTTACTGAAAGGGTTGTGAGGCGTTGGAACAGGCTGCCCAGGGAAGTGGTGGAGTCACCATCCCTGGAAGTCTTCAAAAGACGTTTAGATGTAGAGCTTAGGGATATGGTTTAGTGGGGACTGTTAGTGTTAGGTCAGAGGTTGGACTCGATGATCTTGAGGTCTCTTCCAACCTAGAAATTCTGTGATTCTGTGATTCATGACCCCTGCTGTGCTTTGGGAAGGAGGCTACAAATTTACACTTCAGACTAGGTTTGTGGGAACTGCTTACCCCTAGGTGGATAACTTGGTGGTTTACAATTTTCATGTCACTTCTAAGTTGTTCTGCGTCTCTGGTCTGTAACACCTGTTTTCAGTAGGTATTTCCATAATGGCCCAGATTTCGTGGTGGTTTTCAGATATGATTAGGGGTTGCATTCTAGACCTTTCTTTGTTCTGAAGTTACCTTTTGAAAATAATTTTCAGTTTGTTAAGATACTTTTATAAAACTTGAGATGAATCCTAAAATAACTAATTGCTGTATGGTAAAATCTAGTGAGTCTTTTCCAAGAGGTCAGGCAGGGTCCTGTTACCTGGATTACTTATACATCAGTGAAACTCTGCCCTGGGTAATATGTAGCTTTTAATGTAGAAATATTGAGATGTTTGATGGAGAAGTGACCAAGACAGTAGACATTGGTGCACAGTGCTTAAAGGGCACTTAAAGACCAGGAATCTGTTTAATGCATTTCTTTTTACCTTTAATACCATGAAAATCAATCTGGTAAGAGGGGCTTTTTGTCAGTGATGTTGGCAAATGCTGATTTTAGTGATGGTGGGATTCGGGATGCCAGGAGGAGGGGTTTGCTTGTTGACGACACTGTGAATCTATTTCTAGGAGAAAAAGAAGAAAAGTAGCGAGGAATCCCGGACACGAGAGTCTGATGATGTCTTCCTCCCTCCCGTCGCAGAAGCGTCTTCTCAAGCCAGTAAAGTACAAGTGGAACAACCTGGAGAATTCACAGAAATTCAGCTCAGTGATGATGTAGAGGATGGAAAACCTGCAACTGATGCACGTGATGTTCCCCATAGTAATGTAACTTCAGCAGACAAAGGGTCTTCGGCAGCGACCCTAGAGCCTTCAACAGATGGAGAGGAGAGCAAAGCTGACCCCTCACATAAAGAACGTGGAGGGGATGTTGAGAAAAGTGAAGAAAAAAAGGTGGACAAGCCACCCAGCCCTGTGGAGGTGGCTGCTGGTGAATCAGGACACTCTGACGTAGCGGGCAGTGCCTCTCATCCTGGCGCAGCCTGTTCTCAGGCAGTAGTGGGCATCGCACGGGACAAAGGAGCTGAAAACGCGCAGGATGTTAAAAATCCTCTTGTCCGTTTCTCTGAGAAGCTTCCTCTCAGCACCTCACAGCTCCGTGACAAACCCAAGGCGCCTGTGCAGCGTTCGGGGCTGAAGTCACTGTACCCAGACCTGTCGGCTGAGCTCTCCTACGAGAGGCCAACAGTCATGGCTGTTAAACCCCTGCTGCACAACGAGAGGCTCTATCCTGAGCTCCCGACTGAGCCCGAGCTGGTGCCGTTCACCAGGGAGCAGCTGAAGATCTTTGAGCCGTGTTCATGGCTGGAGAATGTTGACTCCTACGCGGAGGAATTTGAAAGCGTTGCTCATCAGGACAGGCACGAGTTCTACGAGCTGCTCCTGAACTACATGCGCTGCAGGAAGCAGCTGCTCCTGGCTGAGGCGGAGCTGCAGGCTATGACGACAGACTGCCAAAATGCAAAGGGGAGATTGTGGACCTTTAAAGAAGAACAGAAAACTGTGCAGGTGCTGTCACTGAAGCTGCTTTTGGAGCAGAACTATTTGGATGTGATTCTGGATGCTGATTTTACTTGCTGTTAAGTTTCCTGTATTTAGGATGCTCCCTTCTAAAGTAGATGGTTGCCTTTGCTTTTCTTTATCTCCACTGGCCCCCAGTTTCAGATCCTGTTGACCCTTAAGTCAGCTGATGTAAACTCTGGCGAGTGCATGGCAGTGGGATTTGTTTTAGTGACCTCTTTTGGAGTCAGGCTTATCTGTAGTCAGTCAATGCCTGTGCCCAGCCAGTTCTGCCCACAGCACTGGGTGAGGTTGGTGTCGCAGTCCTTAGAGGAGATGCAGGAGCTGTGTGGCAGAGTAGGGCTGGCTGGGGGGCTCCAGAAGGACCGTAGTGATGGTGTCCCCTCTGGCCTGCTGCCTGTAGTGACACTTCTTGTTTACATCAGTCCTGGTGGCTTCCTGCTGTCAGGTGGCAGATGCAGAGGAACTTGAGTCATGCTCACAGGTGACCCGGCTACTGGAAGCACAGTTCCTCAGAGTTTAATGCTGAGAGACATCCGCTGTACAGATCAGAGCCTTTTCCTTTTTACTGGGGAGTAAAAGTGTAATGGGCCTGTGTCACTGAGCCTCTTTGGGCTCTGTTTTGTGTTGATAACTTTCCTTGAAAGCAATTTTGGCTTCACTGAAGTCACTATTTGTTATTGTGCAGCTGGCTAAGCTTGCTGCCTCCTGGTTCAGAATAATTGTTACCTTACTACTAATTTAAAAATTTTATTCTAATAACTACTAATTTAAAAATTTTATTCTAATAATTTCAAAAATATAGGGCCAAGCTTCCAAAGTGCATGGTCTGAAGCATGTTTTCTGGTGACGTGAAAGAATGATGGCCTGTTACGTATTGTGGCTTTCTCGTGCTGAAGAGTTAGAGATAGGCCAGGGGAGGATTGTTCTCACTATTTAACTCCAGTTTGGGGAAAAAGAGTACAGTTCACTTCAGAAATTTTAAATGTATTATAGGGAATTGCTATCAACAGTGAGTTCTGAGAGCTTAGAAAAATATTTAGCTTGTTCCACTCTATATCTTAGGTTTAAAATAATAAATCCAAATATTTACAGAAATCTATGAAGTGAGAAGCAGGTGCACTCAGTGGGAGCAGAGACAGCTGATTTTGCTCACATCTTTCAGTGATACAGGCAAGCCACTTTATGTGTACCTCTAAACTTCAGTTATTGAGGGTTTATGAGAGTCGTGTTTTTCAGAAGTCAGGGATGTGCATTTTCAGTATTCAGCAGCTTTGAAAAGTAAGTAGAATGCTCCCAAGTGTTTGTACACCTGTAAAGTGGTCCCCTATATGAAAGCTGTGAAATCTGTTGAGGGGAGGGTTATGTTAGGGTTACTTTCTGTAAGCAACACTTGACCATGCAAAATGAGAAAACCACTGACATAAAATACTTGGTTGCTTTACAGGGTGTCTGTGCAGATCAGTGCAAAGTGACAGGTCACCATCGCTACCAGACCGTGGAGCTGAATGAAGGTGTGTTGGGGGAGCTGAAGAAGCTGTTTGAAGCCAAAGCAGAACACGTGCACCAGACGCTGGCACTACACTCGTACACTTCGGTGTTATCTCGGTTGCAAGTGGAGTCTTATGTGTACAGGTTGCTGAACAGCTCCTCCCTGCTGAGGTCGGTGGCTCTTCAGCAGCAAGAACAAGGTGGGTGAACGCTGCCTGTGCCCGGCACCTTGTTCACCTGGAGTTTTGGAGTCTTGTGGTGGGAATTGTACACCAGAGTGTTTCTCCTCTGATCCTAAAACCTGTTGGTTTTATGGAGGGATCAGTGAAATACTTTTCTTGCAGAAAACCTTCAGTTTTCCTACATACTGGAAAATTGAAGTTGAATGCAGGTGTCCTGTCTTCTGTCTAGGCTGTATCCTGCCACAGATTGCTGTAGGGGAACACCAGGTGGGATGGGACACCTGCAGTCCAAGCTCTTGTCTAAGAGGCCAAATAATAGAGTCCCTTTGCAAAACTGATGATGCATAAGTTTGAAAACAGAAGGATATACCTCCTGCTTTACTTTTTGGAAGGCCATTTGAAATCTCACAGCTCTATTAGAAATCTTTCTGGCTTTCAGGCTAAGCACGTTACTTACTCGGGTGTCTACCAGTATCTTTTAGCTAAAGTATCCCTCCCTCAGATATTTCTCCTCCCTTTGTCCCTTGCCCCCAGATAGTTTATATGTGTAGTAAATATTGCCTCTTACAAAGTTGATGTTGAGGGAGGGCCTTTTATGAGAGCAACCATAGGATATTCTTCTTGCAATTAGCATCCAATACGTAATTATAAGGTTAAATGAAATATGCTGCATAGGTGTTCTTGTTTGTCAGTTTTGGCAAATGGCTGTTTTGAAATACCTTGTTATCTACAAAGTTTTCTGTACAGCCCCAAAACAACAACTTATGCTACTCTGCTGAAAGCTGCTCCTCAAAGCTCCTTAATTCTTTTCTTAATTTGCAGTTTCAAAGCACTCTGAAAATCTTTCTTCAGACTTGGGCCACTTGAAAGAATGTATCAGCGTTCTCTTCAGTTTCACTCGCAGGCTTATCGAAGATCCTCAGTTTCAGAGTGACCTTCTCATGTGGCTGCAGAGGCTGGTGAGGGAGTGAGCATGATAGAGCTGTTTGATCCAACATGTGGGATGAATTCAGAGAGGACTTTTTAAATGTGTGTAGAGTACTAATGCTTCTATTTTGGAAGTTAAATTATTCTAATTAGCAGTTTTGAGAAACTTCTGTTCTTGCTGACTTCTAAATAAATTGTTTATTAAGAAACTTGTAATTAATTTTGTTGTTTTGCACTGTGGCTCAGAGCCAAGCAAGCAGGCTTTTAAATACTGTTCTGCTCTAACTTGCTCTGAAAACTGAGGCTTGCTGGAAAGGGTGGGAAGAGAAATGAAGAAGTGATATTATTCTATGTAGCAAGGATATAAACAAACACTGAGATTATTTACTTCCCTTTAGGTGTCAGTGCTGCAAAGAATTGGCTGTCCAGGTGACCAGCTCTTCCTCTTCAACCACATCCTTCGATGCCCAGCTGGGATCGGTGAATGGGCTGTTCCATTCATTCAGGTGTGAATGTTTATTTCTTTATTGTGGGAATGTTGGAGGGGGTTGGTGGGTGAGATTGGAAGTGCCTCTGTGTGTGGTGTGGGAGGAATGAGGAAGAACAGATTTTACAACCTGCCCATTGAAATGGGACTGGGCTGCGTTTCCCTGGGAAGTTCATTAGCTGGGAAATTTCAAGGGCACAGAAAAGGGTTCATTTTGTATAGACCAGAGGGAACCTAGGTATCCATAGGTGTCAGGGCGTTGTTTCAAAAAAGGTGTCCCCTCCAAGAGGGGAAGATGTAGGAAATCTAGCTCTAGGAAAAGATTGCAGTTAAGCTAATTGGGTAAGGCGAGCCATGAAACAAAAGGGTGACTGGAGGTAGCATTGTAACTTCCCCTGTGCTCAGCTTCCCACTGGTGTGCAGGTGTATGTGAGAAGTGAAGAAAAGTTGTCTTTCTGTGTACCTTCTTGATGTTTGTTTCCTTTAATTTTTTTATACCTGTACTCTATAGTACCTCATACTGTGCCATAGCAACACTTCCTCCAGGTTATCAGAACTGTCTTTTCCACTCATTTTTTGGTCAGACTAAAAACTATCTATAAATGTGAAACCCAGAATATGATTTTTTTTCTGGTAAAACTGAATTCCCTTTTGTTTTACTTGGATTGAGTTTTACTTATATACTTAGACTTCTGCATTTCGTTCCAGATCAAAGTCTTGGATAACCCATCAGGTGTCTTTCATTTCATGCAATCTCTTGCCTTGCTTATGTCTCCTGTCAAGTAAGTATGGAAATATAATTTTATAAATATGATCTGATGATTTAGTAGTAGAAAACATGATGTAAAATCTTGTGCAACCCTGAAAGCACATTGCAGGCAAAGTCGTAAAAGCAGGCACAAATATGAGATTCGTGGTTAAAGTCAAACCCTTTTTATTTATTCACCTTGAAATACAGCCTTGGCAGCACGTTCTCTGACTGCACGTGGTATGATAAAGCTTTCTTTTAACTGTCAAATAGCTTGTGATGGCTGACTTCTTTTTTTAGTGAATTCTGAAATAGTTCTTGCTGTGGATGATGGCCTGATCAGAACGCTGCCTCTGCAACATATGGGCTTGAATAAAGGGTTTACTAAATTGGTGTAGATGCTGATTGTATTTCTTAATTTATTTTTTGTGCTTTTTTATCGAGAAGGAGTACATGATGCTAGGAGATGCTATCTAATGAAATTAATCATTAGAGAAAACTCCTGTTATGTACTTCAGATAAAATGCATATCTTGCCCTGACCCATCAGACTTTAGTGTTGAAGAATCAATCTACTGGTATCTTGATAGTCGGACCCTGTATTAACTAAGACTTTGATTAGTGTAGACTGTTGTTCTTAAGGGTTTTGTTTTACATTTCATCTCTAGAGGTGCTTGGGGAAACAAATGTGTCCTGAGGGTATGTGTATTGTTGGTGGGGTAAGATTTTGCTTTGAATGAGGACTGATTCAAGGTGTACAAGGTGGCTCTCTCAAGTGTTTATTATGCAGGAATGCACAGACTTCGGTGGCTGTACTTACTATTAAAGATCTGATGCTTCTGTTACAGCTGCTGTGTGTCAGGAACCAGTTTCACTTCTAAGCCATATTTAGAATTGGATTAGTATTGTGAAATTCAGAATTGTGAAACTGTTATCTTAAAACTTGTATTTCGTTTCTAGTATGTTTGCATTATCAGTGTGGCTTTGGACAGATTAGGAGGGTGATGTGGTGACAGAGATTCTATTGCATTGTGTTCAGAGTTCTGCCTGTACATAATTCCTTTTAAAAGGAAGTTGTAAGTTAAATTTTTAACATCTGTATAGCCCTTCTGCTTGTTCATTTAACTTGCTGGTATATATCTGAACAGCTGAAGATACTGATGGTACAGAGTCTGAAAACTAGTATCCCAGCCTTACGATGGTCTAACACACGGAATTGGAGCTGGCTTGAAGTGAGGCAACTCTTTCCTGGAAGTTCTTTAGCTGTGGTAGCTCAGTGTACCTAAGCCCAGTCCTCCTAATGTTGGCATGGCATCCAGCTATGCAGCTATGGCAGTTCTGTAGTGCAGCTAGCCTGTGCTTGTCCTGCTAGTCATTGACTCACCATGTGATAGCTTTAAGTAGTTGTACCTCTTCTGAAAAATCATATCCTTTTATTTGATTTCAGGGGTTTTTCTCACATGAGGATAATAGTTTTATTTCTTTCATATTAAAATATGCTTTTTATACAGGGCTGACAGCCATTTATAGTTCTCAGAATATTGCAGACTGAGTCTTGTAAGGCATTAGGTTATTTGGCTTACTTGTCCTTGAATCTGTTTCGAATATTTTTCTCTGGTATCGGTATCGGTTAATCTTGGTAGATAGCCAGGTGTCACACAGAAGTGTCACACAAAGTGTCACAAATACTTGCTTACTTGCCCCCTGGTGTGGGGAGGAAAAAATAAAATGTGAAAGTACAAAAACATGTGGGCTGAGATAAAGACAGTTTAATAGGTAGAGCAAAAGCTGTGTACACAAACAGAACAAAATAAGGAATTCATTTGATGCTTCCCATCAGCAGGACGATGTTCAGCCATTTGCAGGACAGCCGGGCTCATCATACAAAAGGGTTACTTGGGAAGACAAACATCATCGCTATGAATGTGTCTGCTTCCCTCTCCCTCAGCTTTTATTGCTGGTCCTGAGGCATGGGATATCCCTTTGGTCAGTCTGGGTCACCTGTGCTAGCTGTGTCTGCTCCCAGCTTCTTGTGTAACCCCAGTCTCCTTGCTGGCAGGGGAAGCAGAAAAGGCTTTGACACTGCAAGCACTGCACTAACTAAAGCATCTGTGTGGTATCAACACTTGTTTCAACACAAATCCAAAGCACAGCACCATACAGGCTGCTGTGAAGGACACTAGCTCCATGCCAGCCAAAACCAGTATGATCTCTTAACTGAAATACGATGAAATTCTAAGTTTTTTATCTTTCAAATTTTTGTAAATTTATTTTTTTCTTTAAATCAGAAATAGGATGGAGTTCATGTGCCACATGAAACCAGCTGAAAGGAAAAGCTCCTCTTCCTCTGGGAAAGAATCTGGAAACTGGACACTAGTAGACGAAGGAGGGGAAGAGGTATAGTGAATGATGTTGTTTTCTTTTTGTGCTTTTGTTCAGGCTTATTGTATTGATTTTGTGAAATGGAATAAAGAAAACTAACTGCTGTTCAGATTAAAAGCATCATTTGAACCTTCAATCTATTTTACTTGCCTTTTTCTCTGTGATATAAATGTAGATAATGGAATTTCCAGAAATTAGTAATGAGAGATTGAATTTAAGGGTGCTATTGCATGCAGAAAGCATGGAAATAGTGCATTTGAACAGTTGTCCAACACAGCTTCTGCAGTGAAGCTAGTGTAGCATTGTCTAGCTCCTTTTTTCTAGCTGGCAAGTCCTGTTGTGTAGGGGCACACAGACAGGAATTTAGGAGCTTCTATGTGTGGAAAGGAGAGTTCATTTGTACTTTCTTTGTTTTGCAAAGCAAACTGGAATTAGCAAAGTAGTGAAGCCGTTCTATCATGTGTTTTATTGGTAAAATTAGTATTTTTATTAGTAAAACTGACTGTTTGAATTCTTCTATAGGATGAGGATCCTGAAACAAGTTGGATTCTGCTTTTGGAAGACGACTTGATTGCCCTGTTGTCACAATTCCCATTTCATGAACTGTTTCAGCAGTTTCTTGGGTTTAAGTCTGCAGGTAATCAGCCACTATAGTGTGGTACAACAGCTCACATACTAAATATAGATGGAAGTATATGTTATTTGCATGGGATAATTTAAAAGACTATAGCAATACTAGTGTGTAAGTATTCTATTAAGTCTGTGGACAAGTACATGAAGACATCTGCTCGCTAGAGATCTCATAACCTGCTTAGATGACTTGTACTGTGATACTTAACAGTTATTTATCATTCATCTCATAAAGAAAATACAAATTCACTATCTAGCTGGCTAATAATAAAAGTATGTAATTAAAAATTACTTAAGTATCCAGAATTCATGCATATTTTTGAGACTTAGTTTTATCTGTCTTGGTCGTAGGTACTTATTTTCCTGAAAAAACAACTCCCCAGGAGATGATGAAGATTTTTGCTTTTGCAAACTCCTTAGTGGAACTTCTGTCTGTGGGGTTAGAAACATTTAATAGAGCACGGTACCGACAGTTTGTGAAGAGAATTGGTCAGCTAATAAAGTAAGAGAATATCTTCTCTGCAATATGGTTGAATCACTTTCATGCGCTCTGTTTTATTTTTTAGAGCTCCTTAATGCATACGTAAATAAACCCAAAACATTTATTGAGTAGCTTTTGTTGTGAGAATTGGTCAGTTTAGCATTAGCTCATGGGTGAATCTGAAATCCCAGAGTCCTTGACCCCAAAGCTGCCTGTGACGTGAAGAGCTGCAGAGTCTAAATGCTGTAGCTACAGAAGAGCCAGGTGAGCTGAGGAACACCGTGCTGACTTCACTCAGGGTTGTGTGTGGGGTCACAGAAGTTCAGCAATGTCTCTAATTGCTCCATTTATAACTGGTGTTACTGCCTTCTTTCTGTTGTAATGTAGAACTGTTTTTTTTTTTTTTTTATAATTAGCTCCTTGAAAAATCCTTGTTGCACTAAGCAAATGTAATTGGAAGCTAGAAGTTGCTCTTTGTTTCTAAGTCTTTCAGTGGCTTATATGAGTGTGTTGTTGAGAGGGATGCAGTTGAATCAAAACCAAAATCGGTTTTCCTTTGTGCTAGTAGAGTGAGAACTTAATAAAATTTTTCCTGTATGGGCTTTTAGTGTATTGCCATTTAATAAAGTAGGATTGCGTTAGGGCTTGGAAGTTCACATACAAATTAGTTTGATATAACAGAATATTACGTATTTTTTGCTTGCAAAACCAAGGAAAGATAAGAATTTTAGCCTAACCCTGTCTGAAGTGTGGAAGGAAAAGTACATGCTATTTATATGGCAGTTTCTGGAAACCAAGGCTTAAACCAAGGATTAAATATGTCTCTTGGAACTAGACCAGAGTGTAGCTGCAGAAGTCTGTTTCTATCTGGTGATGACATACTTAATGATCCCTCTGCAACTTTGTTGTTCTGTTGTGTAGGATGACACTCTGTCATGTGAGTGACCACTGGGCGCAGTACGTTAGTGGCAATAAACAGTATGGATCAATAGCGCATCCGTACTCTGTGGAGAAATTGCAACTGGAGTTCGATGAGCTGTTCTTCAGAGCTGTTCTACATGTTCTGAAGGCAAAAAGGTAGGCTGTCCAATGTGATCGATACTGACTTCATCTTGGAGTGAGATACTTGAAACTAGGAATTGCATTAGCTTTAAGGACTTCATGGTTTCAACAAGACTGCAGTATGCAGGA
Organism: Aythya fuligula; assembly: GCF_009819795.1. NCBI lineage: Eukaryota > Metazoa > Chordata > Aves > Anseriformes > Anatidae > Aythya > Aythya fuligula. The sequence continues at coordinate 3,419,277 of NC_045593.1, forward strand.
TTTTTCAGCACACTGGTAGTGTCAAGATGGGGAGGAGCTGCACTTAAATTCTAGCACCTGACAGCAGCTCTGGGGAATTGTTCAGTTCAGAAATAGGTTAGCTCAAAAATAGAAGTACTAAAACAAATCCTCACGTTCCTAATTCTGTTGTACAGCAGAGATGTGGGTGTATGGCTCCTTTTCAGATATTGGGATTTATCAGGGTGAGACTCTTTGCATCTCTTCAAACCTTACAGGCTGGGAGTCTGGCTCTTCATGTCTGAGATGCCTTACGGAACATTGTCCAGCAGCATGCTTTGGAAGCTCTTCTTTGTCATGCATTGTGCAGAGAGTGAACACCTGGAAAAGCTCTGCTCTTCTCTACAACCTGCTGACTGCAAACAGAGGCTCAAAGGTAGAACTCCTTCATTCAGAACCAATTTTAATAGATTCAGCTACAGGTGCATCGGCAGCATGTTTAATTCTTTGCAGGTTCTGCTGTTAAATGCACCCTTGGTAGCATGACAGGTCCATAGGCCTCAGAATTAACTTGGATAGTTCATGGGCTTGCAGCAAGTGTCTGACCGAACGCTAATTTTAGTGGGGATTAGCATATCTACTGTCCTTTTAGCTTTCTGTTTGTCAGTGCTACTGGCTGCTTCAGAGCTTCAGGAGTGCCATGTAGTAACAGTCAGGATGGCCTTCAACAGAGACTTAAATCCTGAAAAACAGAGTTAGGAATCATACACTTTTTTTTTTTTATGAGCTGTTGACTGTTCTTGAGTCTTCAACTGTTGATAGCTGTATAAATACCCCCATCCTCCTTCTTTACCTAAACTTGGTAGTTCTGGCATTAGTAACTTACGTTGCTAGATATCTACTTATCTTCACAGTTGCAGATGTTGCCCGTATTTTGTGTCCTTTTTGATGCTTCTCTTGTCTTGTATGCCACCATTTATTTCTGTTTTCCCTTTATTTCTGGCCTGTGTTGATATCTGCAGCTACTGTAGTGGTTTCACATGTAGCAGAGTTACTTAAAAGCCAGTTTGAATGCCACCTTCTCTTTGTTGTCATCTTTGTGGAAAACTTACTCAGGGACTTGATTGACAGGGAGTCAGGTAAACAAAGCAGTAATTCCTTACTTCACAGCCTCTGTTCTCTTGAGGTTTGCTCTCGCTTCCTGTCAGTTTTACTCTTCAGCTAGATAATGGGCCAGATAGCTATCACTACATCAACCAAGCCTTTTGATGGAGAAGTAGAAGAAAAGGGTGATCTTCAAGTTACTGAGCATCTCAACTCTGTTTAAAACTCAGCTAACGTTTAGGGCAGTGCAGTCAGAGTGGGAGAGTGATACCAAGACTCTAACTATGTATATTTTATTAAGCGCTGATCTGTTTTGGCTAGCTTGGAGCTAATCAGTAACAGTTATGCTGTTTCAGTGAGGACAGTCTTGTTTCTGCAAAGATTTTTTTTACTGCATCTCAAACAAAGAGAACATAAGATGATGTGGTAGATTGCAGCTCTGACACAAACAACCATTTTTTTTTTTTTTTTTGATCGAGCATTGTTCTGCTTCTAGGTAACATTTTGTGTTAAAGTCCCTGGTATGCTGATGCAGGATATGCTTATTCTCTTCATTCTTCTCAGTGGTTTATGTCAGCACTCTGGTATTTTTTCACAAATGTCTAGACAGGCAATATCAACAGTTTTTAGTGAAATCCATCTAATCCTCTGAAATAGTTTATTTTGCTTGACGTTTACCAGTATAGTGCTGGCTTTATTTCCTGTATTCCATACCCTAATACATGAAGACCATGGAATTAACATTCTCTTGGAAGAGTGGTCCTTTATTGATACTTATGGAGATGTTGCTCCACTGAGATGAGATGGAGTCTCTCTTCCTCCCTTGTTCACTGTCTGCGTTCCCCAGTCCCAAGATAGGGCTTGGTGGGAGTTTGAGGTTGGCATGGGGGAACTGCGGTGTGGAGCACAGGTACAGTGCAGGGGAGGATGTGGCTAAAGCAGGAAGCTGGGAGGCTGCTGAGATGAGTCTTGCTGCAGAGAAGGTCTAGGGTATGTGTGCTCAGCAGCTGGCTCCAGCCCTCTCCTTTCCTTTTACGGTCTTTGACTTTACCGGATCCTTTCTCTCTTCTCTTCTGTCTCCCTTCTTGTTTAGCTGATTTATGCCTAATGAAACACGCAAATTGTGGTGCAAGCGTGGTAAGGTTTGCAGTTACTGGTTCATTTGTTGCTTGCCCATTCTACCCCTTCCCTAATCTGTGCCTCGTTCTGCTGGGCCTTTTGATGTAATAATGACCTGGTCATCTTCTGTCCTTAAGCATTACCTTAAAAAACAAACAAAAAATAGCTAAATGGAAAAACAAAACAACAACAACAAAAAAAATGCTGCTAAGGGTAATGGGTAGTGTTCGGTAAGGGAGATAAATGGATGGGGTGTGTCTACTGCATTTGTTAGGAGTGAGATTTATGTTACTATATGGAAAAACTCTTTACTTAAATTGCATGATTCTCCAGCACATCATTCATGAGATGCACAGGCTGTACAAGTCTGATCTCAGGTTGAAGTACGTTTGAAGATTCTTGAAAGCACTTAACGTGGAATCTAAGCCTAGTGGAAGTGTTTAATCACAAGCGTGCTAACTGCATGCTTCTGCTGATTAAGTAGTTGAGTACCACCAGTGCTTGTTCAGTCTACTCAACTGGTGTGAGAAGATCACTGTAAACCATTTCTGCTCGTATGTTAAGCTTTAGGGGAAGTAGGCCATTATCAAAACCCTTTTACAGCTCAAGGGCAGTTTTTAAATGCATACTTTACTTTTCCATGTAGACGCTTCATTTTTTTTGGAAGAAATTAAAAACATGTTATTTTTCAAGTCCTGTTAGGCTTTCTTTGTGCTCTTCCCTTCCTGTTGTCTTCCACCACAAGAGATGGAATGTTTGTTTGGCTACTTGTCATTCCTGTGTTTAAAGAAGTGACCTCCTTGTGCTTCTGTGCTACTTCAGTTCCCTGTTTTCAGATTTTTCCAAGCTAGTGTATTCAATAATTCTGTTGTATTGTTTGAGAAACTTAAATTAAGCTTTCCTTGTAACTCTTGGACATATTTTAGACCCAGAGCTAGATGCTTTCGGTGTTTCTATCTGTAACCAGCATAGAATAATCTCCCTAGTTTAACTGCTGCTTGAAATCACATTATTTGGAATGAGCAGTGTCTCTTGTCTTGACTTGATCAAAATCTGTCTTCTGTCCTTGTGTAGGCTTAGTTTTAATTTTTTATTGACTGATTCAGGATGGAATTGAATGGACTTCAATCTGTAGAATTAATTGCTGCAACCTATAATGGAAGTTGAAATGCTGATAACATTTTTTAAAAAACAGAGATTCAGGTAGTTCTTCCTGTGAGTGATCAGCACCATGTAGTTAAAAATAAAATATTCCAGCTGTTCTTGAAGTAGGCTTAGCTTTCATTTTGATTTACTAGTGTATTTACTGAATTGCATGGGCTCACTGCATATTATGATGTTTCTTGCACTTGTTTTTTTAAGTCAGCTGGTACAAGAACCTCAGAAGAGAGTATGCTTTATTACTCATTCCTTCTCCGTTTTTGAATTTGTATAATTGTATAAATTCTGATTATGTATGTCAGATAACACTTACGCTGTGTGACTTTTCCAGAGCCACAGCACCTTGAAAATTTTGAAAAGTATCTCCAATCAATGAACTGCTCAGAAGAAATTTGTCTACTTACCACATTTGCTCAGATGGCACAAGCCAAACGGGCTGATGTTGATGAGGATTTTATCAAAATCATTGTTCTGGAGATCTATGAGGTGAGAAATCTTACTGGTCCATTCAGGAGACGGATGAACAATGCTCTCGTCTTTTCTAACAGACAGAAGTGTGAAACATATATGGCTCCTGTAGTTTGTTCAACTGCAAAATGAAGAGAGCTGTTTCTGAGGTTTATAATTTATTACTGAATTAAAATCTCCTGAAGTGCTTCCTTCTATGGAGGAAGAACAGTAGTCTTGAGACCAAGCTGGAATGAAATAAATGAAAAAAAAAACATGGTGTGTTCTTTTTTCTCAAGTTTAACTTGTATCTCTGAAATTCCTTGTGAGGTGTGTTGCTGTTTTTTTATAGTTGTTGTTTATATGTTTAGTTTTGGTCTTCATTTTTACGACTGTGATGTAGTAATTTGATGAGCTGTTAGGACAGTCAGTTTTAATGTGGCATTTATCAACGTTGTCCAAAATCACGAAGAGCAGTTTGGTTCTGTATTTTCAAAAACAGGTTTTATTGCAGTGTCAGTATCAACCAGAATGAGTAACTTCTCTCTGCTCATCTTCTCAGGTGTCATATGTTAGTCTTTCAACAAGGGAGACATTTTCAAAAGTTGGCCGTGAACTCCTGGGAGCAATTGCCAGCATCCATACACAGATTATTTCTGTACTGCTGGATAGAGTTAAACAGACTATTGAGAAAGTTGGAATGGTAAGTTCTTACCTCTGTCATTTAAAGCAGATACCCAGTTAAAGCTAGGTAGAGATCATACAGACCAGGTACACAGTATGAATGGATCGAGTTAAAAACCTGACTGTTTTTTGACTATATCACTGCATAAGGGTATAGTGCTGATTGTTGTTCCACAGTAAGTATTGAATATACTTTTTTCTCTCTTCCCGAAGGTTTCCTTGTATCTGTTTAAAGAACTGCCCTTGTACCTGTGGAAGCCTTCTTCATCTGAGATAGCACTTATTCGAGACTGGTTACTAAATTACAGTCTAACAACGGTGGAGAATAAACTCGCCTGCATTATCTTGGAAGGTCTAAACTGGGGATTTGGTGAGCAGGTACGTATTAATCAGGAGGCCTGCGCCTGGACAGTTTTTCAGAGGAAAGAAGTATTACTCAACCTAGGACTGTTAACTAAACTTGAAAAATAATTATATGCTATTGATATGACTACTGTATCTTTGAAGGCGTGGGATGGGAAATTCACAATAACTTTCTAGCCTTCTGCTGGTATTTTGTGGTACTGTAGTTGAAACTAAAAGCTTTAAGCAGGAGTTCCTTCTCTCCTAAATGAGAAGGAAATAGCTGACAAAACAGCTGACTGGATATTTTTTGTTAGTCACTTGATTTTAAGATACCTCTGACTGCAGAAATAAAGGAATCCTTCAAGTGGTATGTATGAGAACATCCAGGTATGTTTTTCCCACAATGCACAAAAACCTCAGTGATTGAAGTAGAGAGCTTTCAAAGCCCTGAGCGTTACTTAGATGACCAAAAAACATTCCATAGAAAGGTTGCTCCAGGAGCTTCATCCATTTGGCGTTCAATCCAGTCTGAATGTGGTTTTCTGTTTGTTTTGTTTTTGAGAGAGAACCAGAAATAAAGTTGGGAAAAATCCTTTTGCCTATGCTCGGCGATACATTTTAGTATTGTAATCTGTGCACGTGATCATACTGAACTCTTCCCCTTGCTGTATTGATTCTTGGAAATGAGGTTTGCCTTACTTTTTCTCCCCATTTCTTGACGACACATGAACACAACGGAATGGTAGAGAAAACTACCATTAAGAAAAAAACTACCAGTTAAGAAACTGTCAGGTCTTTGCTTTGCAATAACAGTCATGTCAGAGGTGGGGAAAATAGTTCTTTAAAGTGGCAGTTGATAAGAGGAATTATTATGTTTTGATACAATTTGTAGTAGGTTCTGGTTATTCCATTTTTTTTAAAGGCAAATTTTCCAGTGCTTGTACCATATAAATTAAATTTATGTATCCATGTATCTTTGGATTAATTACTGTAAATCCCATGATGTGCATGATCTAATGGTTATGATCACTTCTGGAAGTAATGCAACTGTTCTGCTTCGTATTGCCCAATATGATCTTGTTATCTTTCAGTGTTGGGCCAAAATTCTTCTTACCGGTAAAGGTTTTGACCAAGCCTTGCAATACTTATTCTCCTTCTGGCCATGTAAACTAAGGGTTATTTTTAGTGCAACTTAATCATATGGTTGCAAAGACCTTTTAAATGAAGCAAAGTTGTTTTTTTTTTTTTTTCTTTTAAATGAAGTTTTGCTGTGATTCTTGATCCTGTTTTTAGCAGGATACTCTTCATCTGGATCCAGCTGTCCATTCTGAAGTTGCATTGATGGTTCTGGAAGCATACCTGAAATATCTCTCCCAGAAACCATATGCTGGGCTGCTTTCTGAAAGCATAAAACAGGTATTTCTTCTTCAGATTTACAGGGGATAATGTACTGCTAGTGATACGTAGGAAGAACTGCAGCTGGAGACTTCTTTACTTTCTTCCTTTTAAGACCTATGCTGTCTTAGTACTAGAATGTTAAAATATCCTAGCTCTCAGTATTTTTCCACCTACAGTGCTCTCTGAAAATGCTGTTTTCTGTGGAATGTTTGTATGAGAAATAAAAGTTTCAGATTGGTCCCCTTGTAGGTTGATACTGTTACTGCTATCCATATTCTTATGGTACTGTGATAGAAGAAGTCACTCATCCAAGCTAACCCAAGTCCTGTGCTAATGCTGTTCATGCCATAGCACAGCTGTGCTTCCTTTCATTCCTGTTCCTTCTGCTTTCTTGCAGGTCTCCTACTTAGCCAGCATTGTTCGTTATGGAGAAACACCAGAGACTTCTTTTAACCAGTGGGCATGGGGCTTGATTTTGCGGTTGAAGCTTCACAGAAATGACCGTGGCATGCAGCATGGCTGGCCTGCAGTGCCTGTGTCTGACAGTATGCTCGACATGACAGAGTCAGTCACGCTTCACCCCCTCCTGAAGGCTGTTAAAGCTGGCATCCCCATCGGCTGTTACCTGGCACTGGCCATGACCATGCTAGGTCATAGGTAAGCGTGCTTTGTATTTGCTTTGGGAGGAACAGCCCAGTAGCTGGTGAGCTGAGGGCTACTAACATCTTATGTGATCTTGAAGATGATAAACGACTTCTGATGCAAGGAACTGAGCGGTCTTCAGGGACGTGCAGTTTTGAGCATTATGCCAATTATTTTATTTTGCTAGTACTAACTTTGACCTCTCCACATTGGGGTGAAAATAGCGATTAGAAATAGTAGCGAAACTGAGGCAGTATTTCTGGCCATTTCAGTCGTACGAACTTTTAACCACACTTACTGAAAGGGTTGTTTAGTTGGTAACTTTTTAGTAGAGCTGCAGCAGAACATTCAGAAAATAGTGAGGAGGAAACCACTTCTGTTGATAATAATAAATTAAGAGCTATATAACCTTTCTGCAGAACCTCCTAGCCCTGACTGTGTTCCAACACAGTTGTTTCCAATGCTTTCAGTTGCTTTATAAGCAATGCTCGTGCTTATAATCAAGTGTGCGTATAATCAAGTGTAATATTAACATTATATTATAAATAATATTAAGTGATTAAGATACAAAATCAGGGATAGATTGGATTCATAATCTTTCCCAGGGCTGTACTTTTTGAATCTGTGATCAATTTTTAAATATCTCTGGCTCTTCATCAAAATTCTGAATAACTTGTTTTCTGCATTGAATTTTGCGTTAACTTGTCTCAGAAGACTGTCTTGGATTTCTTCTTCCTCAAGCCATTGCTTGATGGTATGGTTATGCCATAGATGCATACAAACTTACTAACAGTACTAGATCAGTTTGAGACTAATATGAGGGTAATCTGGTTTGAGGGTGGAAGCTTTTACGTGACTGAACACAGATGGAAAACCAAGGAACCTCTTTGCTTTTGATATTTTTTTTCCCAAGCGCTCTGTATGGCCTTTTGAAGAACTGTTGCACATCTGATATTTACTGCACAAAAGTGCAGAATTAAAGGTCTGTAATAAATACTAGTGACCTAATGCTGTATTTCATAGAATCACAGAATATCCCAAGCTGGAATAGAATCACAGGGTTCGTCTGATCCAGTCCTGCATCCAGGTCATTTATGAATATATTAAGGACACGTGGCCCTAAAATGAAGCCTTTGGGAAGCCTACGTTTTTGTGACTGTGCAGTACACATAAGACTAATATTTTTCATTTTGTTCTAATGTAAAACACTTTTCCACTGTCTCTGCTTGATGCAGAGCAATGTGCCATATCAGCTGCCAGTAGTTTTCTGTACAAGAGTGGGATTCATCTCATCTAATCATAACTGTCCAAGTATAAACTATAAGGTGAAGTCTGAGCTTCATCAGTAGCTAGTGCAGAAAAATAGGATCATTCATCCTAAGGACATGTCAAAGGCAGATAACGCGAAGCTGGGAAACTGATTGACAAGGTTAGGCAAGCACCCTGAGTTCTAAATTGATTGAAACGTGGTGAAGGCACCCATCTTCAGCAATCAATTTTGGTTTTTGAAAGAGAGGATGTAAATCCCCCAAAAGACTGGAAAGATTTAAAAAAATAAATCTTCCAGCTATTGATTTACATCTGCAGCTGAAGAAAAAAACTCTGTATTTAGGTCTTCAGGATTTCAAAGATTGTGTAAATATATCAACGTCTTTACACCTCAGTTTACAAAAAAAGCCAACATCCCATGTCCCTTCTTACAAATAGTCTATGTGCTCTTTCTTATTTCTTTTGTTTTGACAGCATTGAGAAGTTCTGTGCTGAAGGGATCCCCCTTTTGGGTGTACTCGTCCAGTCTAGATATCTGAGAACAGTAGTCCATGTACTGGATAAAATTTTACCTGTATTTTACTCTTGTCAATATTATCTCCTGAAGAATGAACAGTAAGTTTCGTATGTTCCTCATATCTTAATTGCTAAAGAAAGCAAAAGCTAAGATTAACAGTTAAAATGTATCATATCTCATTTTGGGTTTCATGTTTAGTGAGAATGTGACACGTGGTGGGGAAGTGTGTGTGATTTCCGAGAAACATTGCCCTTTCCAAAAAGCTGGGTAGCCAATGCAAGCTACTGTTTTCTATTTGGAAACTCAAGGTATATTGCTCTGCAGTTTGGCCATGCTTCAAGGCTTGTTGTGCAGCGCTACCTACTGGTCTGTTCTCAGATCTTCAGATTGCCTTACAGTTTCAAATACCTTTAGTCCAGATAAACTGCCCTGAATTACGGTCTGCCTTGAACTCTTCATAATATTCCTATGATATGTTTAAAGTGGAGCAAGTAACTCTGCAACATCATTGTGAAGCAAGATTCTTGTGTGTGTGTGTCAGCAAGTGCTGTTGTGCTTCATGCTAAAGTTTTAAATTCTCTAGAAGCAGTTTTTTTATGTTTAAGCTGTAAAATAAAGTTTAAAATTAATGGAATTTAATTTGATATCTCTAGGTTTTTATCACATGTTCAACTCTTCCTTCACCTGGATAGTGGAGTCCCTCAAGGCATGACCCAGCAGGTTACCCACAAGGTAACACAGCACTTGACAGGAGTGAGCTATGGAGAAAATGTTAAGCTGCTCAGTAGTATGATACAGGTAAGAAGATAATGTTTAAAGATAATAGCAGGGGCGATGCTTAAAAATAGGTATTTTTTTTGACCGAGTTTGTGCTTAAAGTTAGAAAGAATACTTGATTGTGGCAGTTCTGCATCCATAGAGTGTTCTGCACTAAGCTTGAAAAGTTGGGTTTGGTTTCCTGAAATACTTTGGCTTAAACTTGCTTAAGATGCATGTATCACTGGACATATCAACTGTGCCTTCGACTTCTGGAAAGACAGATATTCTGGTAACAAAACTGTCTGAAAAGGGAACGTGATACACAGCACTACTGTCTCACCTGTGTTAGCTGAGGAATGGAACAGATTTACTAGATGCTTTGAAGCTTTGCTTTTGTCCATTAACGTAAAGCTACAGTATGAAAAAATGTTCCTGTGTTAGAAAACTGCAGTATTCATTACGAGGGTTCAAGAACCAAGGCCGACTGCCATCAGAGAAGGGTATGGACTAAAGAGATCTGTACCTGCTGTAGGAACAGCAGGCAAGGCCTCACATGTAGGTGTTATTTATACCTGCAGTTTGCAGGGGGTCCTGTGTTCGTGTCTGTTTCTGCTGATTGTGTGAGATGTTCAGTTCTTCAGTCTGCAGAATCTCTTTTGGAGATTGGAGATGATAAACCTGTTTTTACATAGGTATAGAGAGCATTGCTCTGTATTATTTTAAGGGTAGGCCCACAGCCTCATGCAAGTTAAACAGTTCTTCATAAAATTCTTATGCTGTAATTCAAGCTGAAAGCATTTGAACGATTCTACCCTTTAATTTGGCAGACTCACATTTTCCTAAGCAGCCAGCCAAATGGTGTGGGGCCGGCTGCAGTACTGGAGTTCTGGGTTCAGGTCCTCACCAGCCAGCAGCTGTGGCACAGGGACAGGGCAACGCTTTTCCTGCTGGATCACCTCTGTAAAGCTGCTTTTCAGTACAGTCAGGAAGACTGCGTACAAAAGCTGCTTTACCAACAACACAAGGTAAACAGTTTGTTGTGTTTGTGTTGCTATTGAGTAAATGTCAGTTCTAGAGTTACTTATTCTCATTTTGATGTGAATCTGTTTTCCTGAAAGGAACCAACAACAATTGTAATAATGCATGATGTGGTTATGCTATCTGGTTTGGTTCCAAGTGGTTCAGGATTAGTGGAATAAATTATATTTTAATAATAATTAAATCTACTTGAAACTCAGGTTTCATTCAGAATAATTCTATAACAGTATCTTAGTTTGTGGTCTTTGCATTTCATATGTTCAATAGTATATTGAGAACAACAATAGAGCATCATCTTTTGGAAAATAGTCACTAAAAAAAACAACCTTTTCACTGATGAGAAATGAGGTACAAACAAGGGATTCAGTGCTGGTTGGCTGAGCTAATGTTGGGAAGTAGTCATATGAGGTAGAAAGGAACTTGGATAAAAGCAGCATGATGTCTGTAGTTTGTAAATCATCTGTTAGGCTTCCTACAAAATAATAATAAACAGTTTTGTTTCCTTGCAGAATGCTTTAGGCTATCATTGTGACAAAGGTCTGCTGTCTTCGCTTGTAAGCTGGATTGTGGCAGGCAATGTGACACCATCCTTTGTAGAGGGAAATGCCAACTCCTCTCAGGTAAGTGGTATCATAGAATCATAGAATGGGTTGGGGTTGAAGGGGCCTTCGAATGATCATTTAATTTCAACCCCTGCCATGGGCAGGGACACCTCCCACTAGATCAGGTTGCTCAAATCCCTGGCCTTGAACACGTCAAGGGATGGGGCATCTACAGTTTCCATGGGCAGCAGGTTTTTTTTTTCCTGCTTTCACAAGTTGTTGCAGACTTTCTGTTGCTCGCTCTTTTTCCATATCCCCCTTTCTGTGGGCAGTGTTGTAATAAAATCCTAATTTAGCATAAGAGAATGCTGCAGATTTATTACACTAAAGAAAGCGTGAAGAATTTTTCAAAGATGAAGTTTGTCTGATCTGCCCAAGGATTCATACAATAGAACTTATTTAATAAGAATCTTCAGTTGTTCTCAACTACGTGTTTTCTCTCAATAAATTTAAGACTGACTCTTCTCCTAGATCAGTCAATTTCTGATTAATATTTTGCTTTCTTTCTGCTTAAAAAAGGTTCTCACTGAAGCAAAAAGAAAAATAAAAAACCTGTAGTACCCCAGCTGGAAATGTAGTGCAGGTGGGAGAGAGGAGATCCTGTTTTATGGTATCCCTCTGAAACTCTCAGGCAAATTCTATCAGTGGTCCCTGGTTTCACCTTCCTTTCTCAAAATAATACCATATACAACAAGGATGTGTGAATGTAGGTAAAGAAAGTGTTTTTCTTGCCTTGATGTGACAATACTCTTTCATGTTTGTAATGAAAATCTGGAAAAGACATACACTTAAGAAAACAGCAAGCTTTCTGATCCTGCACCTACAATTTTGTTACCAATATTTCCATTATTACTGTGTTGTACAGGTCTGGTTTTCATGGATGGTGTTAAATATGGAGTCAATATTTGAAGAAGATTCGCAGCTTCGCAGAGTTGTTGAGGGGGAATTAGTTATTAATGATTTAACTCCTGATCAAGCTTTAAAGGTGAGCAAACTGTTCATCCTCTTAGAGGGTTAGTATAGAAAAGTGTTCGTTTGTATTCCATAGCTTTTATCTCCTCTGCTTTTTCTTACCAAGCCAAAGTCGTAACTAATGCTTTATATCTGCTTGGCTCTCCTGGAGAAAATGTATGTCGAATGCTTCCCTTCACATTTTGAGTTGAATACTCAAAGATTACTGTTTAATCTGTTCTTAATACGTAATTATTTACAGAAAGTTTCATTCAGTAACTAGGGTTTTTACATGATTTCCTAGATCAGCTGAATGCCTTCCAGTCTTTGGTGGATTTATTCTGTGCCACTGAGATGAGTAGTGCAGATACTCTTAATCTGCAGGCAGGGAAACATCTCTGTCAAAGATCAATTTTTCAGATGATCTGAATTCTGAAAAAAAAGTCTGGGCTTTAGCGTTTTACACTTATTTGTTGCCCTATTTATTCTCTGAAGTATTTTTCAAAACTGACAGAGAAGTTTGTTATTAACTTGCAAAGTCAGGTGTTCTTTAAGCCAGAGTGCAGTGTTTTGCAGTTTGTTTGCCCAAATTCAGTGAGAAATTCTGAATGAAACAAGTCGAGAACAAGCTGTCTTGTGTAGAAGTTTAAATTCTGGACTGTCCTTCATCTCAACTGTTAGTGTGTTGTGGTTTTTTTTTTTTTTGAAGAAGTTAGTCTAGAAGTCCTAAGGAAGTGGATTTGCTTGGCTACAGCCAGACTGATATGTGTCTTGGTTACTTGGAGACAAGTGTGGAGAACATTTGTCCCTGGGCTTACCTGTCTCAATTTCCCTGGTAAGCAGTGAGATGGTGTGTGGGGACTGGGCAGAAAAGCGTGCTGAGGGTTTCTGAGGTCTAGCGTAGGGGATGAGGTAGTGCCAGGATCTTCACTGAGGCCTGGGGTCTCAGAAGAGTTCCCCTGATACAGGCACAGTCCATGGGGATTTGGTCTATGAGTTTCCTGTGATTTAGTTTATAGAGTTAGCATTCTGTGTTCTGCTTTCGTACATTGCACTGCCTTTATTCTGTTTTTGCAGGAAAAAAAAAAAAAAGCTTTTCCTTCTGTATGCTTTCTTCACATTAGTTCTACTTTGTTTTGGATGTTCAGCAGGGCTGTGTAGAACATAGTATGGAAAATTGCTAAAATCGGTAGCATGATGTAGGGCTCTACTTCCTCATGTAGCTTATGACTTATTTTTAGTGTTTGGAACATGCCTTGTACTTCACTGCTGCTGCCTTGTTCTCTTAACACCACCTTCTGGAAGCTTAAAGCATATACTTCTGTGAGGAGGAACTGTAACACCAACAGGCTTACGTTGGGTTTGCATCACAGTAATACTTGTGTTATTTTTTTGTAAGTGTCAGAGTTGTAGTACTGCTCTCTAATAGCTGTCCAACATAACTGTTAGTTGGGCAGATTTCCTACAAGACCTTGAACAGATACATGAACGTATCTGAAGTTTTCTGCCTTGGAACTGCTGAATTTTCCTGCTGTGCTGATCTGTTGGGTTAGGATGTGACAGCCTGTTGCAGGAAACCGCAGCGGGGCACCCAACTAAAATACTGTTTTTGCAGAAAGCCCAGATCCAGCTGAAGCTGCCCATTGTACCTTCCCTTCAGAGGCTAATGATTTACCGCTGGGCTCACCAGGCCCTTGCTACACCTGCTGATCACCCTCTCATGCCACTAATCTGGCAGAAATTCTTTCTGCTTTACCTTCACCGACCAGGACCACAATATGGGTGAGTCTGATCATAAAGCCTTCAGGTAAAATAGCAAGCACTAATATGCTTGCACTGTAAACGTGTCTAAGTGCTTCGTACTAAGAGCTCATTTGAAAGCAGTAGGTATTGGTAACTTCTCCAGAGTCAGTTCATTTGCAGACATTCTGATCTGACACTTGCAACAAGACTTTGTTTTTGCTGTTTTGTTCTTTTTTAGATTACCTGTAGATGGCTGTATTGGAAGACGATTTTTCCAGAGTGCAGCTCATATTAACTTACTAAATGAAATGAAGCAGCGCTTAATAGAGGTAGCAGACTTCCACCATGCTGCCAGTAAGGCTCTTAAAGTGGAGAGTCCTGCAGAAGGCAGTGAAAGATCACTGGAGAAGGCAAGCTGCTCATCAGATTACCTGACTTCACCGGAATTGCATAAGGAGCTTGTCAGGTAAAGAACTCCAGCCCAGTTCAGTCTTATTCACGACAACACCTGAGCTACTAGACTGCTGTGGTACCAGTCTTAGCCATGGGAGATGTGAAGGGGTGGGACTCTTGGCTGACATAGATGTACTAAGCACTTGTTATATACCTAGTCATGATCATGTCTGTTCCTCTGATGCAAGTTGTTTTGTTTAAGGAGGTTGACTTTACTACTAAAAATTAAACGTTGTTGAATTGTCGCCCTCCGTAGAGGGGAGATGTATATTTTTTTTAATTAGTGGCATTCCCATGCTGTTAAAATACTAGTATAGACACATTCATAGTCTTGTATATATAAGTACATAATAGCAGCTTTAAGTGCTGCTTTGCATGTATACCTGTTTGGCACAGACTTGGGGCCCCAGTTTACATCTGAATACAGCAGGGAAGTCAATAGGGACTTCAGCTCATAATTCAGTTAGTGCAGTTTACTCAGTGTGCTAATGCTGAGCTGCAATAAATACATTGTGTGCTAGGTGGAAAGACAAATGTGGTATGTCTACTTAATCAAAATCTTAGTGAAGAGTCTCTCCTTATGCTGGAGAGACATACTGCAACTCAGCTGAGGAATTCTCATTTCTGTAAGCAGTGTCAAGTAGGTTGTTTTTAGGAGACATGAATCTCATGCACGATGAAACCATAACTATGCTGTTCAGAAGTCCATGTTTGTTTAGGCAGACTTCTAGTCTTGAGAAGTCTACCTTCAGAAATATTTGCAGTGTTAATTTCTAAGAAAGTCCAGACACATCGAAGGATTTCCACACTCCATCTTAAAACCATAGGATTCTACAGCCAAGTAATCTTACGCTGAGAAAGTTTAATGGCCACCTGGACAGAAGGGAAAATACTACTTGAATTCATCAGGGTTGAGTCTTGGAACTGGACTAGTTCCATTTTCTCATCAGTGGATTGATATAGAAAACAGTATTAAATATCGCAAGCAAACTCCTATGGTGGAAAGATTTAGTGGCATTCTTGTTCTCCCCTGGATTCAGTCAAGAAAACTTGGATTCTATGCTTAAAAAAAATGGATAGCCTTTGAGGCTATCCATTGAGGTATTATGTTAGGAGAGAAAGAAATGAGAATAAACTAGGTGTGAAATTGAGTCAGAAAACGATTGGAAGATGCAGCTCAGCTCAGATGTAAAATTTCAGAGCAGGCTTCCTAGACAAGTCCTGGTGTGAGAAGCTAAGATTGCTCAAATATATATAATTTTTTCTTCTTTGGTCTTCTGAATGGGGTTATGGATGTTATTCCCTGACACACAGTTCTGGTCCTGGGTTGTGTGTGACTTCATAATAAATGTCTTCCTCTTCAAAATTTTTCCTGTTACTCATCATTATTGCACTTCATGTATTTGTAAGTAGCTTCTTCCCACTGCTGGTCCTTGAACTGATGCTTAGTAAATTAATCACAAAGCATCTGAGAAGTCCAAATTTTCTGCTGTGTAAACTGGTAGCAAGATTTGTTGCCTTAACTTTAAACCCCAGATTAAGACTACTCTGTAATCTATGCTGTACGTATGCATACAATTAAAATTAGTATTGACTTTTTTTCCCCTGTATTGTTTTTCGTCTCAGGCTTTGTAATGTTTTTGTTCTGTGGTTGGAAGAGGAGAGCTTTCAGAAAGGAAACACATACATTCCTTCTTTACCAAAGCAATATGATGCACATAGACTTGCTAAAATCATGCAGAATCAACAGGTGAAGTACTAATGACTCTGGCAACATGGGATTTGAATTCACTTGTTAAAGTGGGCTGTAAAATTGTGCTATGATGTTTTAGACAACTTTGGTTTCCTCTGTGTTACGCTTTCAGGACATAAATTGTAATCATCCCTACTTGTTCTCTAATTTGTTAGTAATTATATTATGTATGTTTGTCAGGTTTCTTCTTGAAGTATCATGAACCCTTTTCAGTGGCTTATCTGTATATGTGATAAAAATTCTGCAACAGTTTTCTTAATTTTTTCTTCATAGTGTTTTCATATAACTTTAAACTGCGGGGTGTGGTTTTAATTATTTAGCTCCCTAGTTACTGGGATGGATGCGCAATATATGGTAATAACCAAAATTGTAATGATTAATTCTTTTACGCTTTAGGACTTGTGGATGGAGTATGTCAATGTTGAACTCATCCACCATGAGTTTCAGGAAGCTATAAACCTTTGGATGCGGTCTCAGCTTGAATCACATACAACAGCTAGTATTTCTGCAGGGCAAACAGATTTCACCAATCCTTTGTCAGGTAAGAGATAAGAGAATTATTAATGATACCCTGGTATCTTGAAAAATATAATGATGTCTGTGAGTGAAAATGTTAACACAGCTTGGTACAGCATTTTACACAATTTTCATGGTGTTCTAACTGAAATGCTCATATATGAGGCTATCATGGTTCCTGGTTTAAAGCATGACACATCACAGAACCACATGTCATGTGGCGCCTAAAGCTTTGTGAGTGGGCTCTGCGAAGATTGTTCCACGCAGAGCACGTATCAGACAGGCTGAATTTTCCTAATGTTTACCTAGAGACAGTTGCAAGCAAAGGCAATAAACACTATAACTAAAACCAGAAAGATTCTCTCTTTTTTTTTTTTTTTTTTTTTGTTACTAGTACATTTCCTTGTTGTTTACTTGAAGTTCTGGCACAGTGAAAGGGGTGTTCTAGCCTAGGAAAGGGATAATAATCATGGTACATACATTAAGGATGTGGGAGATATTCTTGGTGGGCTGATTAAAAGGGGAGTGAGGGAAAAGAAGGAAACTAGGATATTTTTATGGATGAATTTGTACTGTTTAGGCAAAGGAGTTGAGTGGGAATCGGCAGGAAAAGAGCTGACCTGGAAAGAGATTGTGCTTTGGGAAGGATTTGGATGCGACAAGACTAGAGATGAGGATGAATTTTAGGCAAAGAATATGAATTTGGCTTAGGAGGAACTAGGAGCCTCTGTCAGGTGAGGAGAATAAAGAAGGTGGTAAGAGGAAAACAGAAAAGCTGGAAGGTAGGAGTGGGTGGAGGGGAAAAAAGGTAAACTGTGGCACCTTGGATCCTAATGGTGTGTGATGGAGCTGGCCGTGAAAATTAGCTGTGTGAATTAAGCTTTGTCAACAACAACATAAAAAGGTTAGCTAAATGATAATAAAAGGGGAGGAGTCCTGAGAATGTCTCCTAAAAATATTTCATAAATTAAAAATATATATAAATCTGAAATATTTTGTTGAAATCATTCTAAAGTTTTCTTAGCAACATAACTTATTTCTGCTTTCTTTTCTAGCCAAAGAGAGGATAATGAATAATTTGAAGAAGTTTGATACTCCCAAGCCCCCTCTTCCGCTCCAGCTAATGAAAGCTCCTGTGCCAGTTATTTCCTCTGCCAGTCTGATCAGTCAGAAAGAAGCAATTCAGCTCACACGAACAGACCTTAATGTCTTGCAGCGACATGCCAAGTAAGACTTAGCTGTTGACCCTTTGCCTCCCTAGTGTTTAACAGTGTCTTCAGCTGCCCTTTACAGCAGCCTTACTGATGGTGCACAAGACTGGCAATACTTGACTTCTGTCTCTTGGCCCTTTTTTTTTGTTTTCTTTTCTTGGCTATCATGTCACTTGTTATTTCACTCCTTTAACTGGCTATACAAGTCTTATTTAATGACCTAAGATTGCTTCAGTTCATATCTAACAGCTGCAGTTTTTGTCATTTGACATAAAAATAATGCTTCCCTTTAACCTAGAGTTATTGACAATGTTACCCTTTTACACTAATTTAGTGATGATAATTTGAAACAGTGAAACCCTTTGGAGAGAAACCTGACTTCTGGAGCTGTTAAGTTTGTGTATAAAAGAGAAGAAACTTTGTTTATTAAAATTACTCTATGAGAACTCAGATCAAATATTTTTGAAGTGTCAAACACAGGTGATAGATGTATTCTCACACAATGTAGTAATACAGTAGTAATGTAGTAGTATTATTTAAAATAAATGCAAAATCCTTGTTAATCCCAAGAAGGGATGTGTAAATGATTCCAGCAACAGTTTCACCTGGGCTTTTTCTGTTGACTGAATCTATCTTATTTTGTCTGGTGGAGAATTGCATCTTCTGTACTGGGTAATCTATTTAACTTCCTTTCAGGATGTCTTAGGGAATAATTAAAATATGCAAACTTTATTAGTTTTGTTCTTCTTTAAATTAAGCTAATTCTGTTACTACTTTGAGGAGCTATCACTTTGGAGTTAAAAGATTATGAAATGGAGTTACTGTTTCCTAGAGAAGTGTCATGAGTCTTTGTACAGCACATTAAAGTGAAGTCTTAGCTCTTGCTTTTAAATTCTTAGCAGTACTGTTACTAAAGACTAATAAATGCATTTCAGAACTGCAGCTCTTTGGGAATCCCAACATGTTGCTCTCAACAGTGAAATACTGGATACTATACCTAAGCTGTATGTCAACCGGGAAGAACAGATCACCCTCCATTTGGAGTGCCGGGGAACTTCAAATAAAGCCTGCCAGGGAGCAGCTCTTCTGACAATCCAGGTTAGAGGCGTAACATCACTTCTGTTTTGGGCCTGTGGTTAATGAAAATGAAATGATTGAATGGTTGCAAGAGTGGACATATTTGATGAAGTGCTGCTCTATACCTTTAGAAACAAATTAAGTTCTAAAAAGAAAAAAAATTACCTGAAATACTTAATATGTAATTCTGTGAAGGAGATGCAGATCAACAGCGGAAGAATAAATTGTTTAAAGTTTTGGATTACTCATAGCATTTGTACTAAACTGTTTCCCAGTATGAGAGTATAGCAATATTCACACTACTAGGAATAAAACTGAAAAAGTTCATAGAAAAATTCCCATGTCATTTGGTGTGTGAATTTCTCGATCCCATCCAAGTGTCAGTGTCTGTGGATAAAAATTCTTATTACAAAGGTAAGGATTATGTTCGTGTGCCATAAGGATGTGTGTTTGGGCTGTATGCACTGAACTTGATCAAAACTCTCAGGAGAAAGCCTTCTATGCTCAGTTCTTAGTGTGCTCTGCTTCATTTTTACAGTTATGTGCAACATTGAAGAATTTTGGTAAAGGATACTATTCTGAAATGAACATGTGTCTTTTTGTCATTTAGTTTGAAGGGAAACATAAAAATGAAGCAGTGAGCCAGCAGCTTCATGCTTTGCGTAAAGAAGTGAGACAACTGCAAGCAGAAGCTACGAAGCCACCTTCTCTGGGTGTTGTGGAAGCAGCAGTACATGTGGAAAATTTTATAACGTAGGTTGTTCAGACATTGCTTTAGGTAGTGATGTTTTATATTTCTTTTCCTATATATTAGAGGTAAAATATGGAACTTACTTGTGTGGTTTTCATGCTTTTATCAGTCTGAGTCAACAACAGAGCTGGAACCCGGAGACCTACATGTTTGACAGATCCCTGAAAGAATAACTCCATGCATTATCAGAAGAGCTAACTGCTGGTCATTCAGCCTTAACAGGGCACACATGTTCTCTATTTTGATTTATTGTACTCAGCATTAGAATACTCATTTTAAATGTGCAAGAGCAGATTGAGTGAAGACAGGGATGATATGTTAAGCTTCAAAAAAAAATTTAACAGCTGTTCCAGCCATAAGCTAAAGGAGATGTTTTTAATATGTGCCTCCTGTGTAGGAGGACATAGTTCTGTAATGGAAAACTATGATTTCAAGTAGCTTTTCAGTATGTGGAATGAAATCGTGTACTGGAAGAGGACTATTAAATCTGAATTTTTGTGTGAATGAGTGGATTAGTCCAAGGGTTACCATCTCTTGAAGCCGTTTTAGAGTTCGTCCCAGAGATCCAATTTTGCAACGTCATTTCTTTGATCCAGATTTCAGCTAGGAAACCAAATACAATTTAAAACAAGCAAACAAACAAAACAACAACAAAACAACCCTTGTAGAGTACATCCTCTGTTGTAAAGTATTTGATTGTTGTTTCTACACATTCATTCTTGATCATTAATCTGAAAAATTCTGTAGATGAGCTCGCAATTGCGATTTATATCTGTGGAACTGCATATTCTTCAGATGTTTGAATTCAGACTCAGTGAATATGGAGTTTGATTTGACCTCAAACATTTATTTAGCAATATGCAAGAGAACATTAGTAGAAGAATTAAAGCAAAATCACTGAGTCTTCCCAGTAAAATGACACAAACTGAAACAGGAGACGCTGTTTAAGCATCAAAACCTGCCTGGATGTGATCCTGGGCAGCCTGTGCTAGGTGTCCCTGCTTGAGCAGGGGTTCGACCAAATGACCACTAGAGGTCGCTTCCAACCTTAGCAATTCTGTGAAACCACTCTTAATTATCATGTAAGCCAGGTACATTTATCTTAATGCTACGTGTGGACAAGAAACTGTTCATCAATATCATAATTATTTTCCACATGTTACCTTAATCTTTTGTTTTGCAGGGCATTAATAAATATCTACAAGGTGCAGCCTATGCCTGCAATTCAGAAGGTTGGAATTAGTTTGTTTTTCATAGTAGTGGAATATGTGTGTGATGAAACTCAACGCAATCCTCCCACGAGGCAGTTCTTCACTTCATGCATTG
Organism: Aythya fuligula; assembly: GCF_009819795.1. NCBI lineage: Eukaryota > Metazoa > Chordata > Aves > Anseriformes > Anatidae > Aythya > Aythya fuligula. The sequence goes on from NC_045593.1 coordinate 3,440,101, forward strand.
AGATTCTCGGCCAAGTAAGTTTATTCTCTAGCATTGCATGCGTTAGCACTTACCCCAGTTGTCTGCTGATATTGAGGTCTTAAAATCTTTAGAAAGTCTGAAAATTAGCTTTTAAGCTTCTATCCCATTCTTGTCTTCAGCTAATTGTATAATACATGCAGTATATAGGAGAGTTTAAGCTTGCATATGAGCAAAATTACAACTGTTGCTCTGAAGTGCTTGCTGAACACTGAAATACTCTGTGTGTATCAAGTGCTGAAGAAGGCTGGATTTTTAGGGTATTGTTTAAAGTCCAGTGCAGTATATAAAAAGTTGTTTTGGCATATATTTCTTTATTATTGATGACTTCCTAGCTTACACGTGTCTTGTCAACCTCTGTGTTTTGACACCTCTCTTCTGAAGCCTTGCAATATCCTTTGTGTAATGAGTTGGCCAGAATGTTTCTGGTAGAAAAAATATGAACTCCTTGTTCGCAGTAGCGATCATATTACATGGATGCTCTGAGGAAAAATCAGTAGATTTTTCCTATGTGTTCAGGTGTTTATTTGGATCTATTAGATGCAGGTTTCCCTGTACCCAGCTGTCCTGAAGTCCTGTCCCAGTCTGACAGCTGGGGTGCAGAAAGCTTTCCATAGTCATAGTTCTGATTAAATTTTCACTAGTATCAGACAGGGCTACTGAAGTCTGGCTTCACTTTCTGTTCTGTTTTTTGTTAGCCAGAAAAATTGGATTTTGGGGTATTTCTATGTGATGTGTGCGGTCACAAGTGCTGTTCTTCAGTGTGCTAGGGAAACTGCTTAGTTTACAATAATATTTGTGGAACAGCAGTGTTTATTTGAAGCTGGTCTCATACAGTCTGCCTTTTTTGCTTTTTGGAAAGCTTTAAAAACAAAACAAATGCATTTGTGCTTATCTCAACAAAAAGTTTCAAAGTGCTTTTTTTTCCCCATAGACTCACACTGGACCACTTTTCTCATTATTACTGATTTCCTCAGGTGTTCATCAGTGGGACCAAGTCAGAGTGCAAGCGTCTCCTCCAGACGATCCTGCAGAATCGAAGGCTCTGTACACTTCTTTCTCCTTACTTCACTCCTGTTGCTTCTCCTGATGAATTTGTGACTTTATATGAAAAAGTCGTGGCCTTTCTGAGTGAGGATAACAGTGATGTTGTCTTCATGCTGTTGACAAAGGTAAAATACTCACAAATACTTTCTGTTCTGTGGGTTCCCTATGTGGATGTTATTTCCCTTTAATGACTGCACCTTTAAGCTATGGAAGAAAGATACAAACCTCAAACTGCAAAATAACAGTGACAGGTTTTATTAATCAATGTTGCTCATACTAAATGCTGTTTGTTATCTTTAAGCTGAAGAGGAACTAGAGGGAAAATCAAATGGGAAGCTTGAATTACCATTTCCCACATAGTATCAGTGTGTGCTTACTAGGGCTTCCTCTTAGTACACTCTTATTCTTAAGTTGAAGTCAAAGCAGGTTATTTATGAGTCTTTACGATTTTCTGCCTGATATCTCTGTGGAGACCTTCATCGAAACAGTGAATATCAACTACTTTAAAAACAAGTTATCAAAAACAGGAACAGTGACTGAATCTTCCACCTCTGTTAGCTGTGAATGAAAAGAGTGCTACAAATGTAATCTTTAAATGCATAGGATTAAGTAAGAGCAAGCGATTTGCACATATCTTGTATCAGGGCTGCATGATATTGTGTATCTGTGGAGAAATGACTGCTACACTTAGACCTTGACGATGTTCTAATTCTCTGCATTAGTTACTCAGGGACTGGGCTTGATAGCTGTGAATAGCAGGTGGTCTGGTTTGGGCATGACTCGGAACTGTTGTTAGTGGCAAAAATCAGCGCTGTCCCTGCTGCACTTTTTCTGAACAGATGGCCTGGAGGCTACAAAAGCTTTGCATCTCCATATGAAAATCTAGGGGCTACAGAGGCTCCCCTAGTCTAATGCATTTGAGTGTTTGGTGGTGGTACTGAAATACAGAAGCTCACGTGCATTTGTATGAATTAGAGAACCTCTGATAAAAATTATTTTGTACATTTAGGGACTTCTGTAATGTGCTGAATCATAACCTTTAGAGAGAATTACATTGGTTTTGAGCTAGGCTTAGTGAGATGATGATGATGATTATTTTAGGTTTTACTTAAGTACACAAAATCTTAGGGAGGCATTTTCCCTTGACAGTTTCTCCCTTCTCCTGAAGGTGTTGTGGCCATTAAAGCTTCTGCTTACAAATGCTTCCTGTCCTTTGTTCTAGTTTGACCTTACGCAATGGTTAAGTGTTACTAAGCCACCCCTATCTGAACGTACCAGGCTTCTGGAATCTATTCACTTGGCTCTCAATGCATGCGGCCTTGAACCTGAGGAAGATATTTTGATGCCGTTTAATATCTTCTGCAAACATTGGACTAACCTTCTCCAGTATCAGTTTCCTGATCACTATAGTGATTTTCTAAGGTTGTTCGTGCAAAGTGAGTATCTGAATTGATACATACTAGACCTCTTGTACAGCGCTATTCTGGCTAAAAAACATGAAGTTGATGCAGTAGTGTTAGACAGTAACAAATATAGAATGATCTAAACTTCTTTGTCTCCTGAGAAGAGAGCATGTAGGAGCCAAATGGGAACGTGAAATTACTTTTGCTATGGAATTAGAGACTGCTCAACCTTAAACCTGGAGCTTTCAAACTCGTGCCTGAACTATGTATTTTTTTTAATGTGGTAGGAAGCTCTAATTTCAACCTTTTCTGACTTAAAATGAGAATAGGTTTAATATCCTTCAGATTTTTCACAAATGTATTCCCTTCTCTTCCTCCTAAGGCTCTTCAGAGCAGCTTCTAAGCCCTGAATGTTGGAAGGCATCGCTTAAAGCTTTGGGATGTGGTTCATCCGTGACTGAACAGGGAAGCTTCAAGAAAAACGATTGTACTGAAAGTTCTGTACTGCGGGAGTCTGTGGAAATTCTCCTCTCTGAAGAACAGGTGGATGCCTTTCTGGTTGATTTGCTGTGTTCTGCAGCTGAAACACATGCCCACCAGTGACAAATAACACTGCTGTACAGTCTTTCTTTATCTGATTGATAGTTTCTTTCTTCAGGTTAGAGAGACAATAGAATGGCTTTCCAGCTCTTTCTGCAAACTCCGACTGGCTTCAGTGGACTTCAGGACCTTTGGCCTGTTTTCAAAATGGAGTACTTATGTGGCTGAAATGAATACATTTCTGGAGTACCTTGTCAAACGGCTCATTGAAACTGAAGTTGTCAATTTAGCCCACGAGCATGTTGGCAGTAACAAAGTTTTAGCAGGTAATGTGTCTTATAAGCAAATGACTTCAACTGAGCACTTAATTTCTCCCGTTAAAGACCATTTCATAGAAACATAGAATGGTTTGGGTTGAGCAACTTTAATTTGCTCTGTATTTATTTAATGATGATAGTGTTAAAAAATATACAAGTTATTATAGGTGTCTACTCTGTGTCCATGTTGAGCTTCCTCCTTTTTTATATTTGTTACTGGAGGCTTGTTTACATTAACCAATCCAGACTTTGCTTTTGAATTATTTTATGGAGAGATTGTACTTTCTTCAAAGAAATATGGTCTTTTGCACTGAGAACAGGTTTGGGAACAAGGGACTACTGAATTTCGTCATGGCATAATTTTAATTTAATTTAAGCAACTTTTGTATATGAAGCTTTAAAGTCTGAATAATCATTACACCTGCAGTCTGAAAGATGTGCTAAGGTAGTATTAATAAAACATCTAAATACGAAATGATCAGGATTGTTGTTAAAACAATCATGTTATTAGTCAAAGATACAAACAAGCATATTGAGGTCAACATTCTATTTGACCCTGAAGAACTGATTTAAAGTTGAACTAAGCAGAGATTTAATCCCAGTTCAGAAAACTAACTGGCTCAGTGTTGCTAGTTTGAGATGTCAACTTCTTCACTTTGTTTTCTTCTAGCATTGCAGTCCTTGTATTCAGTCATTGCTGGACTCTTTAAACCATGGATACTGGTCTTAGACAAGGAAGATGCAAGGTATACATTGCATTTCAAAATGTTTTTTTTTGTTAAAGAAAGAACATTAGTCCTGTGAGATGTCTCTTATGTGATTTCTTTTCTAACTCATAATTGTATTGTGACTTTCCATTTAAATAGCTGTTACGTGTGTGTCATATTGTTAACAATTATGCAACTAATTCATCAGTTCCCTAGATACATTTTACAAGACCTTGGTTGAATAACTGTCTTAGGTACAAAATTAATGCCACACACACTTGTCAGGAAGCAGAGATGAGAAAAATATGGATTGCTGTTATTGAGTGTATTTTTTTAACTTAATACCACCAGTCCATATGAACAAAACGTACTAATACAACCTCAGATGGCAGTGCTGTGTAAACAAACCTTGGGCAAATCAGTCCTACGATGATCTATTATGCTGTGTACTTCTGTTTTCACATGAAGGGTTATTCTGTAGTGTTACGCACTTAAATTTGACTTTCTTCTGAAGCCAGAAGCTTTTTGAGCTCTGAGCACATCTCCAGTATTTAATTAGAACGTTGACTGCTGGTGGTGTGTGCCATCATTTGGAAATAAATTTGGAAATTAATTCAGTTATAAAATACTAAACAAGTAATCTCTGCTTATTAAATGGTATCATGGATCTTCACTGTGACATTAACATATGCACCTGTTTTAAAGAAGAACAAGCCTAGAGAGTTTTGTTTGAGTGAAAGGACTGTTGATACCTGTACTATACTGAGCTTCAGAGTATTTAAATCTACTTGTTTATGATACCTATTAACACAGCACTGAAATTTTTGTTGTTTCACTCCTGCTTCTTTTAAGTAACCAGCCCTGCTACCCTTGGTTAGAGAGTGACACTCCTGTAGCATCCAGCGTGGTCCGTTTGTTTACAGATTGCATCAAGCTTTTGCATGAGAGCTTTAAAGGTAGGTGAGGTCGATGTTGTCTTAATGTCATGGCACTTTCTGTTCTATCAGATCAAAAAAGATTTTTCTGTTAAGACATGGGATGTGAGGAGATTTTGTTTGTTACGAACTTTTAGCTAAGATGATCACTGTAGTGGTACCATTAGCATGTATATTCTTTCATCCTTAAAATACAGCTTTTTTTTCTTGGCAAAGGCAGAGAATGTGGTTAATTAACCGTATCATCTGATAGATATGCATTTATGTGGATTAAAGTGAAACAAAAGCTCTCATGAAAAGTGCATGACTTCACTCCAGGTCTTGATTCCTGTACAAAATACACAGTAGCAACATGTCAGGATGATCAGTGTGTGTTTCTCAGCAGCTAGTCTTGGTGTAATTTAATCTCCACATCCAATCATTTTGAACCAATATTTAGCATTGCTTATTATGTCTAATGTGTACCTGGACATAACAATGGAAGAAATTAATTTCACAAATGCCTCAACTTTTAGTGATGGGCTGGATTCAAGCTTAGTTGTAGAAATAAATGCATAAAATAACATCAGGCATTTGATAAGCTTCCAGACTTGTGAGATTAAATAAAAAAAAAAATCTCACGCAAAACCACAAGTGTAAAAATGGTGAAGTTCTACATGGAAGCAGTATTCTATAACTTCAGATTACTGGCCAGCAGCTGCTCAAAAGAATGAGTAGGGGAAATTGCAAGCTACTTGACTTGTCAATTTAGGACATGTCATTTAGGACAATGTCAAATAAGGAAGGAACAAGCAACAACAGAAAATACAAAACAAACATGAAAAACTTAAATGTGTTTTTTTTTTTTTTTCATGCATGGACTTTGGTGTAACTTGTGCTTATGGTTTTTCACCTTCAAAGTTGGATCGTGCTTCTTAACTTTTTCTGTTGTTAATTAGACTATTTCCTTTGGATCTAGATAAGCTGTTGCCAAGCCACCACGGGGCTCTCTGGTTACATCTAATGCATTACTGTGAATGCTGCACGGCCCCCAAAATGCCGGAGTTTATTCTCTATACTTTCCATACTGAGTTCAAAAAGCTTCCATGGAAGGAAATGCATCCAGACCAGATGCTTATGGAGGAGTTCTTTAAAGTGAGTACGTACATAGCATCAGTTGAATTAAGTTCCTAAACTGTGTTCCACTTGGAAATAACTGGAGAGCTTGATACAGTTCTTTAAGAAGTAAGCTTTTAAAGTTTATTGTAGCATTCACAGCTACTCACTTTGTGTTTCATGATATTTATGAAGGGGTGCTATTGAGTTTTATACAAGGATGTGGGGAGCTGTAAAGCTGGCAGTCTTTGTAATCTGTCACTGCTGTGCTTGATGTATAGGAAGCTTGTATTTTACTGTGGTCATGTTCTTCTTTCCAAGTCATCTAAGACAACATAAAGTTGTGGCAAGGTGGGTAAGTGCTGCAGGACTTACTACTTACCTGTTTGGGATGGGTTCTTCATGCAATTCTAAATGGGCTCAGAACTTCTCAGTTTTCCTTACAGTGAAGAGAAGTTACAATCATGCAGTTAAGTTTATACCAGATTCCTTATTTTGCCATAGTTTGTATGCTGTGCTGGTTGTTTCAGAGACTTAGAAAGCTATGTGTGCAGCTCTCCTGGCAGGGAGTAAAGTGATATGGAACTGGTGTCTGTCTGCTCCCCTGATCTAAAATGCTGCTGTGGTTTTATGGTTGGATAAGGAGCTAAGAAGTGCAAGTGTACTTAAATCTTACGCTGTTCTATGTGGCTCTTTTTTTTTCTTTTTCCTAGGTTGAAAGAGGCAGCCCCAAGAGTTGTTTCTTGTTCCTGGGTTATGTTTTATGTGAAATAAACTGGGTCAGTGTCCTCTCTGATGCCTGGAGTCCCAACCCGAACCCTCAGACCCACAACATGATTGTCTGTTTGCTGTATATGATGGTCCTGTTGGCAAAGGAGGAACAACTTATAGGCAAAGAGGTAATTTTTGAAAAGGCTTGTACCTGTCTGTCTTTGAAGAATAATAATCCATGGCTGAAAAGGAGACAGGCTGTGACCTCTTCCTTATTTACGGAATTATTAACTCAGAAGTGTTTACTGCCTAGGTAAACTACCCCAAGCTATAAGTAGGTTAGACTAAATCCATATGTGAGACATTGTGTATAAGCTGCGTGAAAAAAGGAAGTCCTGCCGTTTGTTTTGAGAAGTTTCTGTAGAAGCTGTGATCCAGTAATGCCACAAAGAGTAAACAAATGCATACAGATAGTTTCCTGGAGTTACAAAATGACTCTTTGGATTTTGGAAAGAACAAATATATATATATTGTGTTTTTTTTTTTTTTAAAAAAAAAAGAAGTTACATAAAACTACTGTACTACTGTTTTCCTTTCCATAGTTAAGCATGGGTTGCTGGATAGTACATCTTGCCCTTTAATTTGATCTTTAATTAAAATGCCTCCTTCCTTCTCTCTTTCCTAGCTTTATAAAGCCTTAGGTATACACACATAGGAAATGGAAGTAGCACTGGCAAGAATTTATGTATTTGCCTATACAGAATGGACATATATATGTGTACAAAATTATATATATTTTAATGTGAAGCATTTTCTGAAAGGCTGAGTGGGAGTGGGTGTCTTGTGTCAGTCTGTTTTGATTCAGGCAGTCTGCTGAAGTAAGTGCAGGAGCAGCTTTGTGTGGCATCCACGCCTGTAGCACTTGCAGTGCTGTGGGTCAGGAGACTGAAACGTGTTTACTCTGCCATGGCCAGTTAAGTCAACCTGAGCTTTGGTTTACTTAGTTTTCAGAGCAGCACACAAAAATGTCTGGAGGGGGTGGTAAAGAATCTTTAACTTTTAAAAAAACTTAGCTCTGTATCTTACTGTGCTCTCCAGCTTGTCACTATCTGCTTCTGATGCATTATTGGGCAGAGATTACTTCAGAGAGTTTGTTTGGCTGTCAGCAAAATTTCAGTATTTACTCAATCTATAGGTTGTAGAAATTTAATGCTTTTTGGTATCCAGGTGGTGCTTTCTTGTATTGCAGACATGGAAGAAACCTTGAGAGGAAGATGGCAGTAGCTAAGGCTAGAGTCTCTGCTGCTTTTTGACAGATGTTTGTCTGCATACTTGCACCGGCTGTGTCAGTTGTGGACACTAGGTTGCTGTACTTTTTTTTTTTTTAAAAAAAAAAAGGAAACTCCTTTTTTTTTCTTAAGGAATAAGCTATTGAGGAGGTCCCCAAGTTATCAGATGATTCACTGAATGGAAAATCAAATGACCTGGCTTCTGTCCCTGGTCCTGCTGTGAACTCTGTACTTTTTTTGTCTTTTTCTTTTTTTTTTTTTTTTTTTTGAAAAACAAACCCTGAAGAAGCTTTAGCTTGCAGGTTTTCCGTTTCTTTCTAATTGTATTTACGTGTTTATATATTGCATATTAATGGCTCTCTGACTGCAGTGATTGGTTACAGCTGCTACAGCAGTCTAAATACTGTTACATGAATGCTGGAGGTATCATATATGTGCTACTTGAATAAGAAGTTGCTTTTCAGCCTGCTCTCAGTAAACATCTATTTCTGGGGGATTTTTGCTTTGTCTACTTGAATTTTGGCATCTGAGCTTACTTCTATTATTGTGTATTCTGTAATTGTTCTTGGGTGTTCTGAATATTTAATTTAAAACAGACCAGAAAGCGGAGCTTAGGCTTATGTCTTTACATCTTCAGGAATCACCACTCATAAATCTTCTCGGACAGACCAGCTCCCTTCCTTGGCAACTCGTGGGCATTTCTTCTTACCAAAGCATCATCAGCTATTGTAACAGCCACTACCCTCCCTCTGTCATCCTTGCGAAGGATGCTGCAGCTGCACTGATAGTGAAGCTCCTGAAAATCTCAGCAGGCTTTGGCACATCTTCGGATAGTCACATCCACCTTGTAAGTTCAATTGGTTTTGCATTGTCTCTAAGCTGTTCCTGTCATTTGCAATGTTCTTTTGTATATTATATGTAGAGTGTGGAGTGAACTGTAGGTGTGATTGCTTTTTTCTAAATTGTTCTAATTTTGGTTAACAGGATGCAACACTGAAGTGCCAAGCATACATTCGTCAGGTGGTTCAATTTCTCAGCACCTTGGAACAAAGCGGAAAGATAACTCTTGCAGTTTTAGAACAAGAAATGTCCAAGTTGTTAGATGATATAGTCATCTTTAATCCTCCAGGTTTGTGTTAAAGTAGTGCAAATTACTTCAAAGCTGTCAAGATCCTTTATTCTAACACATGGTTTTTTGAACTTCTGTGACTGTAATTACTTGCCTTACCATAACATCTCTGTTAAGTTCAGGTCATGGTGTTTTGGGGTGTGTGTGATAAATGAGCATAAAGCAAAAATAGGATTGTTACCCTCAAAGAACTGTTAAGAGTGATAGTATCAACAGAAAAAAATGGGTTATGTTGTAAGTAAAACTGGCTAATATAGGGGATTTTGTGTGGGGCGGCTGTTCTTTGCTGTCTAGTTTTTGAATCTCTTTATTTGACACTGCCTTTTCTTTAAAAAAAAAAAAAAAGTAAAGATGGCACAAATACACGCCCTGAGGGATGGCATTTTAAGAATGGATTCTAAAACATTTCACAATCAGGATAACTTGCAGTATGGAAGCAGGGAAATTACATTGGTGTACAATGGTAGTGTGGTGTGTCTGCATCCACAGCATCCGTATTGATCCCAGGTTTTAGTACCAGTACCACTCTGACCTTCCATTGTCGAAACAGAATTTCAGGTCACATCAGCTGACTGACTGCATCACACTGACATACTTTGTTGGTAATTATGTCTCTATGACTTCCACACAGTGTGCCAACAGAAGTTAACAGTAACTATCGAAAAATTTGTGACATTGATGACCATTTTTCAGGTTTTGTATCGCTCTTGGGGAAGCTCTTTAGGGCAGCCCCAGAATCAGAAAAATTCTTTGTGACTTGCAATAAAATGAGGACTTGCCTGTCACTGCTGACACTCCTAATAGGTGAGAAATTTTGGAGGCAGAAGCCTGTGTTATGAGAGGAGCAGCTCTGGTTCATGAACTGCTGTGCAAGTTTGTATGTTATGTGGCTGAAGGAGAGAATGCTCCCTGGTGCTCACAAAGCTCAAGCAGGCTGCAGAGTGCAGTAGGATCAGTGATGCAGGGTGGCAGGAAAGCGGTGGTGTAAGTCAGATCTGGTGTCTGTTAGATTTGGAGGGGGCAGGGGAAGGGTTCTGGAGCACTGTCCTGACAGCAGCTGGAGAAGGGAAAGCTGGGCTTGTTACAAGGGCAGTGCCCAAGGAAGTTGGCAGGGCCTGGTGTTTGATGCCTGCAGTTTGTGGAGTAGGAGCGGGCTGTAAAACTAGTAGTCACGTTAGGCAAGTCAGTTAACCTCCTGGCATCATCATTTTCAGTCCATCTGTGATAGGAGGTGTTTACCTTTTGGGAGAGCTGTGCAGACAGATGATTTGGAAGGCTTATTTGTTTCTTAATAGGTAGGTTAAGACAGAATTCCTTTGTTTGAAAGGGGTCTCTGCAGGCCTGTAGCCTTTCCAAAACAAGAGGTGAAGTTAAATCAGGTTGTTTAGGGCCTTGTCTGGTCAGCTTCTAAATATCTGCAAATGTGGAGGTCTCAGTCCTTTTGGCAGTGTTTTTCCAGTGATTAACCCCACTTTGTGCATAACTCTTCATCCTATCTGTTTTTTATAAGCTTTTCTTTTACTAAAATGCCTGATGTTGATTGGAAACTTTCATTTATAACAATGGTGACTTTTCACAAAATAAAGCCTATTATTCACTTCAGCTTTTAAGAGCTAAGATCAGGAGAAGTTTGTGTTTTGAGGGTAGTGTTTCAAGTGGCTCTTGATAGCATGTTCAGGCAATTACAAGAGATGGTTTCAAAACAATGCTCTGGGGTTGAATGCAGCAATTAGCAGGAAATCTAGACTCCTGGAAAGTGCAAAAGGGGATTGCAACATTTCAAGGCTCATCTTGATTATATTTCCAATTGAATCACTTCAGTCTGTACTTCAAATTGTGCTTTACTCAAGTTTTCTTTGGCGATTATAAATGTGTTTTATCATTCATATTATTTGCCCATAACCCTGGTAAAAGACTGTAAATGAAAAATGGGCTCCGATTACTCTGTGTTTAATAAATATTATGAATTAACTTACCAAGGGGAGAGACTGCAAGGAATGAGTGTCGTTGTAGCTTCATACATACAGATAAGGAAATTAGGTGTCTAATGAGCAAGAGACCTCTCCCAGTATTTACAGCAAGTGTTCAGTGATGAAGCTGAATTCAAGTCACTTAGGTTCTGGTATGTAATTACTGAAATAATTCTTTTACTTCTGTCCTCTAGATATGGATCTGCAAACACGTCACATGGCCCTCAGTAGTCTCTTTACAGAAACACTGATGATGATGAACAATTCCAGTGTTACAACAGCTGAGTCGCTGCGGGGCAGTTTACGGAAGTGGATTGACAGTAAAGTGCACGGGTTGCTTGCCATGCCCCTCCTCACGGCTGCCTGTCAGAGCCTGGCCTCTGTGCGACACATGGCAGAGACAACAGAGGCTTGTATCACCTCTTACTTCAGTGGAGGTAGGAACACGTCTTATGAAAACATTGATCGGTCTTTGGGTGCCCACGAGGCATGAATCACCTGGAATCCTAATAGCTTCGCGCTGCCCAGTACTGGGACTGGGTCTTACTCTGTTTTTCACAATCAGGTCTCCATTCTTTGTATTCGATGTGTCCCAAGTGTCACGTATGTATGTGCAGTACTACGTGGTTTGGGATGTAACTGCTCTAATTGTGTATTTTCTTAAGAAGTGTATGTGACTCTGTCAAGACCCACTTGCTGTGTCTAATGGTTGTTATTTTTCCAGCTAAAGGGGAGGATAGTTTTTGGATCTTTTTTACAAAAAAAAAAAATGTCATCCAAAGGGAACGAAACAGATGCTTTTGTCCATTCTGCAGGCTAATACAGGGAAAATAAATTGTGGTAAAAAACACTAGTTTTTTTTTCTGTTTACATAACTCAGCATGTAGTTCCACAAGGGTTTTTTTCTTTCTGTCATCAGATTTCATTACATCTAACAGAAATATTTATAATGCTATTGGCTAAAATCATAGAATTTAATCCTGACTTAATACTGAGAGAATGTTTTTTTGCCTTGACCTCCAGGGGGTGCTCTGTGATTGGAGTTTTTCTTGCCATCCGTTGAATGTCAAACTAATAACCTGGAAAAAAGCTAAAATTGCCTGAGTTCTTTAAATTAAAGTAAATTGACTTTAAATTGACACAGTAAAGTGACTTCAGTTTTTAGGTTTTGTCAAATGCTGCTTATTCATATGCTTTCGTTTTCTTTATAGATTTTCCTCACCACCAGGAGTTAGGCTGGGGCCCTATACTTGCATCCCTCCAAGTTCCTGAGCTAACTATGGAAGAATTCCTGCAGGAGTGTTTGTCTTTAGGAAGCTACTTGACCCTGTATGTCTACCTGCTGCAAAGCCTAAATTCTGACCAAACTCTTAGCAATGAAATGAAAATCCTGATAACCATCAGCAAGTGGCTAGAGCAAGTGTATCCAAGGTACGGACCTCAAAGCTTCTCAACATGCACTGACTCTTAAATAAGGCTGTGGTTGTGTAGCCAGTATAATCAGGCTGCAAAGTGAAGTGGCCAGTCCTTCCGTATCCCCTGTCAGTCTGCCCACTCTGGCTGCCAACAACAGAGTCACAAAATGATCTGGGTTGGTGCGTATTCATGTTTTACCTGGTTGAACACTTCTGTTCAGTTTTGCTTGGCTTCCAGTTGGAGAAGCTTGATTTCAATGGCAGCCTGGAATTTTGCTCAGTTCAAAATATTTCAAGAAAATCCTAGATAACCGGGAGTTCCACTTCCCAGGATGTCCACTAGGTGGGATGAGTTGCATGCTAAATATTCAGTGGAACCCATAAAGCTTGGTAAAAACGTCAGCAGCTCTGAACCAAATATGAACCCAGTGGATCTAGTGGGGTGCCCCAAATTAGAGGCCTGCATTGCTGTAAAACAACGTACTAGGTAGTTGGCTTCTGATGAGAAAGGACAGAGGGCTCTAAATAGCTGTGGTGTTAAAACAATAATACATTAAGGTATATGACAACCGTATATACAGTTGCTGCTGAAATTACTAGGATTTAGCTAATGTGATGAATAGTTTTAATATTAATGTTGATAATGTTTATATTTATGTGAAAGAATGTATTGGGAACATGCACGTTCCCCCTTGTTTCTTGAAATTCAAAGAGTGCTTTGACTGTTATGGGTACTGTTATGGGTACTATATAGTTGTAGTAATCTTATTGCCAAAGTGGAAAGAAGGCAGCAGAGCCACCTTAGAGGGCAAATTACAGCTTGTCCTAACCATCAAAACTGAGGCTGTCTGGGATGGGAAATGACTGGATAAAGTAGCTTGAGGATAGTCTGATGCAGAAAACTCGTGCCAGTGCTATGTGTGGAAAGTCTGAGTTCAAGTTAAACTGAATCTGCAAATTGTTTGGCAAAGGGTTAAAAATACCTCAGGGGAAACTTGACTTTGTGCTTTGCTCAACAAAAGACTTCAGTGTTTCCTTTTTGAGGAGAGTCTAAATTATTGTGGAAGCAATAGCTAGTGCTTCCTATTTTTTTTTTTCTGGTAAATAAAGGAAAGACAGACCCGAAGTACAGCTTCAATCCCTTTATAACAAGATTTAGAAAGATTTAAATCCACTTATGGATGCAATATCTTCCTTGTAGGCTTTAAATCTAAGAATGAAGTGTTGTTCTCTTACAGGCAGTGGAAACCTGCTAGCTGATGTTAGCATCAAGTCTATTACAGTAATGCTTACATCAGTGTAATAAAGGGACATAACAGTTATGCTGGTCTGATGTAGTAAGATTAGCTGACATTAATTTGCTACCTCAATTCTTCATAGGCCTCATGGGGAGAGGCACAAACTTCTTAAACTATGCTTTTGACTTTTGGAATCTATACTTCATTTTATTTTTTCGATCTTAACCTACAGCTCAGCAAAGGAAGAGGCAAAGTTGTTTCTCTGGTGGCATAAAGCTATGCAGTTATCCTTGATTCAGATGGAGCAAGACGATGCCATTCTGATCGAATCTGTCATTCGGACACTGCTGTCCATCCAGGGCAGGCAGAGCCAGCTGGCTGAGGAGAGACTGACTTCTGGAATACTCGGTGCTATTGGGCTAGGCAGGAGGTCTCCTTTGTCACCCAGGTAAGGGTTGGGGGTGTTTGACTGTGGTTAAGAAATGCATGTGAACTTCTGTAAAGTTTATAGTGGAACAGGAAAGAAAGTGCAGTTGGGATTCTGACTTAATGACTGTTTCTAGTGAAGTTCTGGTTGACATCACAGGAATATTCTATGATCACATGCTTGCTGCATTTTCTATCTGAACCTTCAGTTGCTGGAAAATATTAAGAGAAATTCAAAGATATGTATGCTTGCTTGTTAGTTTTTTCCTTTCTGAAGAGAGACAGTTTGGTTGTTAGGTATCAAAGTGGAGTTCAGCATGGGGAAAAAAAAAGAAAAAGTTTACGGAACACCAATTCAGCACAGTACTTCATAAGGAAAAAAGTTGTTTGAGGCCTCCTGGGGTGCCATCCTTTTGAAGTTGCTCTGGAATCTTAATCATGTTCAAGTCAGTTTTTGGTTTGGATGATGTGGATATTTCAATGCTGTAAAATGAAAGAAAGAGCATTTTGGATGTGACCTCAAGGCTGCAGCTAAGCTTAGGTCACATGTAACATTTCATATCTATGGTAGCATGTTATCTGCGAGCATATATGATGATATACTATGAAGTGTATATTACAGTGATACTGCTTTATTAACGCATTGAAAAATGATCTTCTAAAGGCTTTACAATATTTGTCATGTAAGAGGTCTGTCATGGGACAGAACTTCCAGTTTATGTGCTGCTGAGGACTTGCAAATCTGATGTCACCTTTTCTCTGTCCTCTTTTCCTGCTCAAGGTTTCGGGTGGTTGCCCGCAGTTTGTCTGCCTTCCTCCTGGTGCAGATTCCTGCAGAGAGTCAAGTCCGCCTGAAAGCAGGGTCAGAACCAAAGCTGTCGCAGAAAGCCCAGCAGGTAGGGTGTGCCCATCAGTGGCATCTAGAAATGCCCTTTTTCTGTGTTAGCTCACCTTTTGGGGTGAGACTTCTGAGCCACTTCAGGCACAGCTTCCACTAAGTCCAGCTCTCAACTTGTTGATTTTATTCAGTGCTAAATGGCCCCACCCTCTTCTTGTTGCTGCTTTACATTTGGAATTCTGAATTTCAGAAATGGTTCATTGCTCCTCTTCCAGCATAGGTTTTTGTATATAAAATTTCAAATTCATGTTTTCTGTAATACTAATAATGGGAGCAAAATAATAGTTTCATAAGTCAAAGATTCTTAACAAGAATAACTTGAATGGAATAGTTGTGAGCTGCAATTTGTATTTTGGTGTGGTTTCCCTAAAAACATGTCTTCAGTTCATGAAGTACATATAGGACAATATTTATAACGATCAGAGCAAGCCTGGAATAGAACACTTGTTGTTTATCTCGGGGTGGAGTCAGCTTGAAAAATGAGGTGGTCTGAAGCAACATTATGTGACTGTATTTTTACAAATGTTTGTTCAAAATACACCAGGATGTCTAGTAGGTAAAGATCTTCCAGTGGAGTTGTTCTTCTGGTGGCTCATGAACTGATTTGTTATGGACCAAAACACAAACAGCTAACATCGTTTTCCCTTGTGTCTCTAGGCACTGACTGCTCTTGAATCTATGGCATCAAACAAACAGTACATGGATTACCAGGAGCAGCTCTCCCAGGCTTCTGTGTTCATCAAGCATCCAGAACATTGTCTTCAAGATGGCAATAATCTCCTGGCTCTCCTTGTTAACACTCTGTACCCAGAAGTGCATTATTTGGACTGCATACGGTAGCAGCACTGAGCTCACAAAACCATCGTGCGATTCCGATTCCTCTGGTTTACATGTAGTTGTTATTGCACAAGTAATTTTTACCTTCAGAGTCCCACTTAACCAAGTCAGAAGTGTGGATAGGAACTGCACGCTTGGAAGTTTTATCCTCTTTGAGGTTTTCTCCTTCCTTTAAAGCTCTTATGATATTTAGGCCTGTGGAATTGCTCAGTTTTTGTTGACTGAAAGCAGTGGAATACCTTCCTGTGTATGGTGTGCCTCTGAGAGGAGGTTACCTGAGAACAGACATTCAAGTCATTAGACAGCAAAGCTCATCATTGTTTCTTGTAGCATCTTACTTTTTTGCTTTGTGCCTTTTTCATTTTCAGTGTCAACACTTAAGCCAGTGCAAAGGGAATGGAGGGTTGTGTATAAAAGAGGTTTCCTTTCTCTTAGCCAGGATACCTCTAAATCGTGTGTGTGTGTTGGGAGACTTGTCAAGTCCTTGTGTTTGAAAAGATAATATTTTAAATTTTGACTTTTTGATATTCCACAGAACTCTAGTTAAAAGGCATGCCTACCAATCTTCTCCCACACCTGTAAATACAAACTAAAATTTGAACTAAAGGACTTTAGCTTTTTCTGATTTTCTAGGTATTAGTGAGTCTGCCTCCATACTGCTTGATTAAACACAAGTAATTTCTGGCCATGTTTTAAATCAGGCAATGCCTAAAGACTGATTTTCTTTCTGGATCCCCAGAGTCTGTGTGGGAAACAGTTATGTTCTTGTCAGATAATAACCTGTAACTCTGAAAATCTGGTTGTTTAGGTAATAATGGCTTTCTAAGTGGACACCACTTAAGTTTATTCATTTCTTCCTAGCTTGGCAAGCCATAGCAGGATTTTAGATGACACTGTGAAAAGCTATTTAGCTTGTATTTAATTAGGTGGATGCTTGTTAAAATTCCATTACCAAAGCACAAACCATGGTCCTGTAAATCTGTTGTTTCAGCTGAATGATCACTGGTTTTGTTGGACTGTCTGTTGCACCTTTGCTCGATGACAGCAGAAAGTGAATTTCCCTGGTTGCTTGCCTAATGTTGGCCATTTCATCATGTTTCATCATTGATTCTTTGAGGTGCCCAAGGTCCTGCATTCCCAATCTGTACGCCTGTATGAAGGATCAATGGTAGCTTCTTCTCTTCCTGTATTAATTGTGCCTTTCTGTTTAGAACATGGTTGCATGTTAAAACATTTATTTGGGTCCCCAGGGGAAGGAAGTGTACTACCTACTGTCTGTTCAATAATGGATTGCTTTGCAGTGTTGCTCTTAACTGTGATTTTTGGTGCTGGAAAACAAACCACCTTTCTCTTCTTGACAAATCCTGCTAACTCTGCCAGTTGGGTCATTAGATCACCATCATCTTCTTGTGGTCTTAGTTCTTTGCTCTATCTGCGAGCCTATATGTATTTTTATATATATATATATATATATATATATATGTACATCTCTCTGTATATTAACCAGATCATGACGCAGCATGGATTTTAACAGACTCTTGGAAAATTAACTCCTGGAAGAATACGTTCTGCTGCTTTTCCTGCCTGCCCAAAGACTTAAAAGCACTGGTTTTATTAGATATGTTATTGATCAGTTGTATAAAAATGTGAAGGAGTTGGGGATACATGTATTTGACATGCACTTTTAAAAGATGATGATGTTTCAGCTGTTGAGTTTTTACAAATGTGTTTATAACATGCTATGTCTGCAAAGACCATGCAAAATAAAAATGAAAAATGAAAACCTTGTGACAAATGCCATGATATTTTCAACTTGCTGGAAGAGACCGTATCTGATAAAACATGCCTGTTCTTGGAGAAGAAAGTATGATGGAGGAATGCCATGCAGTTTTGCTCAGTTGATGGAGGTTTGGGGAGTCCTGGATTTAACAAGTACATGATACAACACTCTGTTTTTGTGGCCAGAGCCCACGGGAAAGCTCATCTATGTAATGGCAGAAATGATGATTCCATCTTAACATTTCACAGCCCTCTGTGGCAGTGTTGTGGTAAGATCATGGATCTGTTCCTTCAACACTTACAACTGATCCAGAATAGACAATAGAATTTGTTTTTTATCCTAAATGAGGAGGAAGCTGATAGTGTGGAAGGAAGTAGAGGAAAACCCTGCCTTCAGGGCTGGTGGTGCAGCATCATTACTGAGGGCTTTGCTGTCAGCAAATGCCACTGACACAAAAGTCACATCAGCTTTTGTCCTGACCATAGAAACAGCTTCCTTAAGAAATTACTGTTTAAATATATTAGAGGTGGAGGTATTTTTATTTTTTTTCCATATCTTGGTCCAGTAATCCTGGTAGAAATGATTTACTTCAGTGCACACCATGGTTAAGACATTAAACAATTCTGCAGCAGGTTTTTAGAGGCATAGAAAACTCAGTGAGCTGATACTTTTATGTGTGTCAGTGACAAACCAATGTGCTGGCTTCCCAGTGGACATTATAGCGATAAGTCTTTAAAAGCTTGCTTTCCTCAAAAACAGGGCTGCAATTTTATCAGCTATCAGATCCCACTGTCACAAATGTGCATTTCAGGGCTTGGACTTCATTCTCTGAATAGTGCTCAACAGATTTGACTTCTTGTTTCTTCTTTTATTACTGGAAACAATTCTGCATTCTCAGCATCTTCTATCCTTCCCCCTACCCCACATCGTGCAGTTGCTTGTTTCTGCCTTAAATAGATCCAGGTGACAATAGAAGAAAAACTGTTTTTTTTGCTGCTTTTAGTGTTGTAGGTTGCAGTAGAAAGAGATAATATTGCAATATAGATTTCCAAAAAAAATCTATATTAAGAAACTGTTTTCACCAGGAAAAACAAACAAATACCATAAGATGGATCAACTGTGCATGCACATATTACAGAATCGTGTCTATTTGTGCACTTATGTACAAACACAAATAGAGCTGGTGTAGTTTGCTTTATTGGAATGTTTTCATACCATGTTTATTGCAGAGTATCAGAGCTTTGTTAGTGTGCACATGGGCTTGTGTACCAGGTACCCCTATCAGGAGCCACAGCAGAGTTGCAATACAGACCTCCCTTTGAATGTCTCGCTTTCAGCTCTGTCAGCCAACTGAAAACCTATTTTCTTTTTTGCTTGGACTTCTCTTGAAAGGTAAGTTTTAGACAAACTCTTCTGGAAGTTAAGGGTTGATAACAATAATTAAAATCTACAAATTCCAGTAGCATTTTTCTTTACAGCTGATATTTAAAACATAAAATAATTTACTTGCTGGCTCTAGGAGTCTGCACTTGTTTTGACAAGTGGAGTGGTGAAAACTTTTTGAAGTAACATTTGAAATATGCTAAAGCAAAAAGATGTGAGAAAATGGTAGACTTAGCTCTTTGTTAAACACTCTGATGCAGGCTAGAAACATGCAGGTTGGTTAGAACTGTCATCTCATGGAAATCTTTCTGTTCTTTCAGCTCCACTCCTCTTTTATTCCCTTTGAAGGCTTCTGTTATTCGTAAGTTGCAGCAGAGATGGAAAACACACACCTGCAGGGCCTGTATGACCACCTGCATCAGTCCACAGCAGTCTTATATGCAGCAGGAAAAAGCACTGAGAGGTGATCCAGCTTTGTACAGAGGGGAGAGGAGCTCTCCGTGCGAGCAGGTGCATGTGGGACAGCCCAGGTGCTCAGCTGCATCTTGCCACGGGTATTTCTGTTGGCAAGCTCTGGCTGCTGCTGTGTCTGCGGTCAAAGTTTTCGTAGGTGGAATCCTGCTGCTGTGGCCTGGTGGTGGAAGAAGTGAGAAAGGTGAGGACACGTTTCTGGCAGTTCCAGACTTCAGCTAGCTCCAAGTATCCCTGCAATACTGTCTGGTACAGGTCCTGCCTCCTGCAGCTGGTGGTTTTTAGTGTCTGATATACAACCAGTGTTTTACATCCTTAAGCATCTGGAATGAACCCTGCACCCTCAGCACTATCTCCTGCTGCTTCAGAGCCTCAGGAGGCTCTGGGACAAACCTCTCCTGAGAGGGGTCCCTGCAGATCACGGAGGATCTTGGTTTTTCAGCTTTCATCTATGTATCTGTACAGGCACAACCAAAGGCGCAGTATTATTTAGGCACCTAAATCAGCAAAACCATACTTTTGCAAATAATTATTTCAAAAGCAGCTGTAGGATTGAATTCCTTGTTGCCTCTTTGGCTGTAGCCTGATGCTGCACACCCAAGTGTCCTGCCGATGGCCACGTTTCTTGGGTGAGGTGGAAGGCAGCGACATCACAGAGGCTGGAAGGGAGCAGCCCGAAACACACGTAATTGTACTGGCCTTAGGTACTGTTTCTGTATATTTACCTTAGAGGTTTTTTTTTTCTTTCTCCCTAGCTTGGTCACTACAGCTGTCAGGAATCCCCAGGAGCAGCGTTGTGCTGGGTGATGGGAAATGCCCGTGGTACTGTGGCAGTGTGTGATGGGTGCTAGAATTGGGCCCTGCTACACCTGGGCTGCCTCTGATATGGGCTGTTTGGTACCTCCCTTATCTTTTTCCATGCTTAACAGAACTCACTAGCTCTGACAGGTTCTCCTTCTGCCCCATCAGACTGGGGTTCTTTTGCTAGTTTAATGTGGCTTCCTATCACTCCCTGGGCCTGTGGGCCACCTAAATTTCTGCTCATCTGCTGCTGCTGCACCCATGTACCACTGTCTCTCCAAGTTCCTTGTCCCCAAATCAATCGTGTCTATTCTCAGTTGTCCCCAAGCTTTGGTCCGTCACACCAGTTTGCTTCACCATCAGCCCAACCCTGTCCTTGTCCCGGGAGCCTGCTGTCAGGCCCCAGCTAGTAGCCAAGACCAAGAATAAGCTGCATTTTTCTGCATTTCTCTCCTTGGCCATCTCCACCTTCCTGCTGGGTGAGATGAGTAGAAGGCAGGATGCACTTACCGGGCCAGGCTGGTTGGGGTGGAGGAAGGACCTGTTAAATGAGAGGAGAGATGTGAGTTAGCAATACAGCGGGGATGAGCTGGGGAGCCAGGACTGCCCTGCAGCTGTAGGGAACCTGCTCTAGAAGATAATTGTGATAACTCTGGTGAACAGGAGAAGGTCTTTTGTGGTGCACCTCCACCAGGGTAGGAATTAGGTGCTAGAAAAAAGCAGCAAAGTATTTCTGGTTGATCCTACAGCTTCAGTATTTGGAGGTAAGTGGTGGCGTGCACCAGGTGATGTCACAGAGACAGGCTAATATCAACAGGTCATGGCAATGTGATGTCTCTGTGACCTAGGAGGTGGAGGCAGAGATACCCCCTAGCCAGCTCCTCCCTGTACCAGAGCTCAGCAGGGATGCTGGGCAGGCAGCTGGTGACCCTGGGGCTCCTCTGGAGGTCTCTTCCCACTCTCATCTCCATCAGCCCAGGGTTTCCCTGCTCTCATGGCCCCAGCACAGTGGGGAGATGGGATTTCACTGATGGCTGGGAAGTGTGCAGATGGAGATGCCCTGGGGATTAAGAAGGCTGCCGACACGAGGAGATCAAACCACTGTGTGGGGTACAGCAGAGGTAAATCCTGCCCATGGGCTGTGGAAGAGGTTAGTAAACAGTTTGCTTAACAATAATCTGTTTTTTTTTTTAGGCAGCAGGTTCTCTGCTAATCACAAACCTGTTGGTTTGTTAACCCTTCACAGCCTATTTAAGATACCATTGTGAGTGAGACCTCATGTCTGCATGCCATGACTGGTCAGCTAGGAGATCCCTCCTACTTGGTCTTAGATTTCCTGTTATGAATCCAATTTTTCTGGAATGGAAATTAATGTATAATCACAGAACAGACACCCTCCTCCCCCAGCACGTGCACCCTAATGTCTGACTTTATCTGCTGCATCACACTGTGGTTACCAATCTGGTGGAGAAAGACTACCGAGGGAAGTAGTGACGGTGTACCTTTGGAGAACACGGTGAGGCTCAGTATCACCAGCAAAACGAGCACCTTAATTCCCAACGGCACGAAAATGAGGATCATGAAGAAGGAGCTGTTGGATGCTCTGAACTTATAGAAGTAGACTGCCCCCTCCGCTCTCCCGTGGCTGTTGACTGCCGTGCACGTGTACTTGCCGTCGTGCGTCAGGTACTGGAGCTCCTTGGTGACGCGGTGGCTCGTGCTGGTGACCGAGGTGAGGTTGCTGTGGTGGGGGCTGCTCCATGTCAGGGTGGGCGCTGGCTCCCCCTCAGCCGTGCAGCGGGCTTGGAAGGTGTGGTCCCCGTTGGAGCTGACGGTGATGTTAATGATCCTGGGGGCAGCTGCGAAAATCACGGTGGAGGAGGGAAAATAAGTCAGGTTTCAAAGCCAGGTCTGGAGAAGGGAACCATGGTGCTCTCCTGCTGGTGTCTCCTGGCAGTTGCCTTGGTCTCTGGCCTCCAGACCACACAAGGAGGGAACAGTTGGTGCAAACCCTTTTCTTGGTGCCTGAGACTTGCCAGATTTGGCAAATTGATGTCAAAGACCACTTCTGCTCTCTGCTACAACCTGTTTCTGATGTTCTCCAGCCCTGTAGTGACCACCCAACAGCTGGTGTAGCTCCCTGGTCGCTTTGGGGTAGCACACTGATACTAAGGCAGGGTCCCTGATTTTGTATCCTCTATTTGTAGTGTATGGGATTGTGTGACTGAGTAGTAGTAAAGAACATTTTTAGGGAATGCAGAAAGTTAAGAGTTACTGCCAGACTCATGATCTCTGTATTTGCCTGCTGGGGAAGTGGGGCTAACACAACAAGCTCGTCTCACCCATCAGTCCTCTCCTGCTGGACTTGCTGACCTACTTCATGCACTTCACAAAGGCATCGTGGAAACTGAGGGGAGCTGTATGAATGTCCTTGTGGAGGAAAAGCAGGTGTTCAATATTGCTTTTTTACACTTGCCAGATGAGACAGCAAAGGCATAGCTTGCACCCACCTGCAGCACGTCTCCCTCTGGCCTATTGAGGGTTGTAATGCAGGAGGGGGTGAGGCTGGAGGACAGTGAACCATAGGAGAGCTGCGTTAGTTGTGTGTGCCATGGACCTGTGTTTTGGTGTTTAAAATGACCTCTAAAGTATCACTTAATCCCTGCCCCTTACACTTTAGGGGCCTGTTCCCAAAGCGGGCTGCAGCCTGGGCACCACACCTGCATGGCACCCGGTTATCATTCTGCTGAAGATCATATTCTGGCAGGCTCTGGGGGTCAGAGCTTGCTGCCGCTCTGTGGAGGGATATTTTGGAGCTGCCCCACATGCAGGAGAGCCCTGGTCGTGCAGCACAGCCCAGGAGTAACCAAGCTCATCTTTGTGCCTCGTCTGGATGCCTGCAGTGCATGGCGGCTGCGAGGCAGTTTCACTTCACAAGCAGAATCCCCCAACTCACACTGTCTCCGTGCTCTTGGCTGAGGTTTGAGCCTGTTCCTGAGGCCATATACATCTACCAGCACTCACTAGATCAGTGAGCACACCTGGAGAGGGGCTGAGAGCTCGCTGTAAGCAAGGTACATCGCAACCCAGGGGGTTGGCACGGTGCTGTGGGATCCCTGGGGATGGAGGGCGCAGGCAGAGAGCTCTGATCCCTGCAGGAAATCCACCCCTGCTTGCTCTGCTCTCTGTGCCATGCTGAGCTGCTCTGAAATAAGGCAGGCTTTTGATTATTTTTTTTTTTTTTTCCTCAGCGGAGAATGCAAAATGTCCTGCTGCCATGTTGGCTTTCTGCACTGTGAGGAGGTGAAGCTCCTCCTCGTGCCCTCTGATCTGGTGAGCCCAAGGAGCTTGCAGGGGGTGGTGGGGACTGCCGGTTCCCAGGTCTGACCTTTGTTGACCAGAGCTGGTTGTCAGGCAGTTTATACTTAACATATCCTGTTCCAGATCATTTTAGACCTATGGCACATGGGTGCCAGGTACCTTGTCGTCCCAAGCCCCTGCTGCCATCCAGGCCTGCTTATGCTTGCATTTCCTTATTTCCTATGCTGTTTTGTTCCTATTCCCTTCCTTGCATTGCGTGCATCATCTCAGACTGGAAGACTACAATGAGTGTTCCCTGCCAAAATGTTATAATTTTTCTCTGGGCTGAGTGGAGCTAGAAAAGCCAATGCTTTGGAAGAACATCTCAGGTCACCTCCTGTTACCATCTCATCAGTTTCCACATCCTGGGGCTTTCCGACTTCCCTCTGGGTTGGCGGTTGGCTTCTCCTCCTTTTTTTTTTTTTTTTTTTTTTTTTTTCTTTTTTCTTTTTTTTTCTTATACCAATCTGATTTTCTTACCAATCAAGTGCAGCTTTATCCCATTCCTGCTTTCATACTTGTCGTGGACGTCTCCGGAGAGCTCCACTCGGCAGAAATACCTCTCGCTGTCACTCCAGGTCAGATTGTCAATCCTGATGGAGAGGTCCTTGTGCCGGGGGTTGCCAAACAGTTTGTACTTGTTTTTGTAGCTGACAGCAGTCTTACAGAGCTCACTGGCACTCTGGCTGGTGCACTTGAACACTACGGTGCCGTTGTAAGGTTCCTTGATCCTCCAAATGGCAGTGAGGGTCCGGTCAAAGGTTTTGTAGGGGTGTGTGAAGGTACAGGGCAGAATGACCATCTTCCCGAGCTCCCCGGTAACATCAGATGGGACGTGGATGGACCATCCATTGGACTGCACACCTGCAAGCAAAAAGATATGAGGGCTGACTTATCTGCAGTATTTAAGAGGGGAATTGGTCATCCTTTCTGCATCTGCTCTGTTGTTGGTCAGAAAATGGATGCTCTTTGATCCACCAAGGATTTTTCCCCATGCAGAGGTCTTGCAGGTGGTTGCTGAGACCTAGTCTGGTCAATTTTGTCTGGTGATGAGTGTCTTTTACCTGAATGAATGCTCCTCATCCTTAAAGTATATAGGGAGAACTCAATCTTGTCCATTTCCCTTCCCCCAAAACCAATAGCATCAACAAACAGCACTTACAGGCAGCTCCTGCTGTATGGATACATGCATCTATCAACTGTATCGCTGTCACAACAGCCATAGCACCAGATTGTGGCTTCAGGAGTGTGTGTGGCTGCCTTCCTGTCCTATAAAACTTCATGGCTTACTTCATCAGGAGGTGCCCCTCCATACCTGAGAATAACTGGGGAAAAATGTGAAGACCTTCTATAAATACATTGCTGCCCTCCCTGTGGTCTGTGGGCATTCAGCTGCCAGATTAATCACCTGACTCCTACTGGTAAAAACAAAGAACTCTGCTGCCTTCTAACTTGTTTCCCGTTGCTTATCTGGACACTACAAACTCATCTCTTTTCCCCACTGATCAGTTGTGTTTTGGGTGGTGTCAGCCCTCACGGTTCTCTGCCCATCTCTCTGATCAGGGGCAGGCTTCTGAGCACAGCAAATCCAGGGCTGCTACTGCTGTTGGTGTTCCTGGCCTCCTGGGAGAGAGATGTGGCCAACACTGGCTGCTTGGCCATGGCTTGGGTAGTTCCTGAGTGTGTTAATGTAACCCCTTAGCTTTGGAGAACTGCAGATTCTGGCTTTTCTGATTTTTTTGGTTTGCATTTTTTACCATAACCAAAGTACCTTAACCAAAGAACACCACTCTTTTGGCACATAAACATCCCCTCACCTTCCACATTAGAAATAATGTTAACAACAAGTGCTTCTTGTGTCACCGGATCCATTTATGCCTGTTAAAACAACCTGCCAGAAGACCCTATGTTATGCATGGAGGGGTTAGTCAACTTCTGGAGTGTAATTTAACATTAAAGCATCAACATGACAGGTCTTCCATAGCTTCCTCTTGCTACTTATCCAGCCTTGATTTGTTCCTGGGATTTCCTCTCCTGAGAAACAGGCAAGGTCACAACCAAAAAGCCTACACAAGTTGCAAGAGGAACTCCCAAAATGAGCATCACAGATGATCACCTGCTCTAGCAAACAAATTGACATGTTTAACCAAATTCCATTGACTTTAATAGAACTAAGTATATACTTGAAGTTAACCATGAGCTTAAGTGCTCAGTGGAGCTGGAGCAAATTGCATGTTGCATAAGAACTCTGAGGAACATGAAACTGCTTCTGCATGATGGTGAAAATGCTGCATCCAACAGGCAATGCAGGGGAAAGTTAGTTGAAGATAAAGTCCCTGCACAAGTTATGGAAGGAAAAAAAAAAGGCAATACAGACCAGAAGCCTCTCTGAGAATTGCTGAGTCAAGCTTTTGAGTTTTTCCAGTGTTCACCCAGGCACCTGGTGTTTCAAGATCCTTTTAAGCAACGTGATGGACGTACTGTTCTTAGAGTTCATTACAAGCTGTTCCCCTGCCATGCTGACTAGAATGGGAAGAAAAGCCCTGAGCGGACAGGGAACTGTAGCAAGCTCAGAACTCACCCTTCCTGAAGACGGAAAGGAGGCACAGAAGAGATAAGCTGAACTCTCTCATGCTGGTTGGTGTTCTCCACGGGGGTGTATCAGCAAACCAGAACTGTCTCTGCTACCTCTGAGCTGCTGCTCTCGCTGTCCCAAAAGGTTTTTCCAGGGATGGGAGAAGCTGTGGTTTTCCCCTCCTTGGAGGGAATGAGTGGTCCGGCTGCACCAGCTCTGGGTTCAGATATTAATAGTTCTGTGGTCAGTCATGTGAAAAAGATTGCGGAGGGAATCAGGATGTTATCTTCCAGCTAAGGGATGGGGACTGCAGGCTGGGGCTGCAGACACCCTCTGTGTGTGATGGGACAGAAGGGACTGGCTTTCAGGAAGCCTTTGCAATCTGCAATGAGTAGTAGCAAGACCTTCGTTCTCCTCACTTGAGGCAGTTCAACAGGGAAGCTGCAGGCCAACTGTGCTTTACCTCTTGTGCTTGCTGGCTGTGGTCATCCCTGGGTGTAAAACACCCTGAGCAGGCACAGGGCCTCGGTTATTACCTGTCTGGCAGTGCCACCAGG
Source organism: Aythya fuligula (assembly GCF_009819795.1). Taxonomy (NCBI): domain Eukaryota; kingdom Metazoa; phylum Chordata; class Aves; order Anseriformes; family Anatidae; genus Aythya; species Aythya fuligula. Next base: position 3,467,003 of record NC_045593.1, read on the forward strand.
TACCCTGCTCTGAGCCACGAGTTGTTACCTTCCTTCTTGTCATCCTGTGTTTGCAATAAGCTGAGCTCCATCTCTTGCCCAGAACCCTTGTGAAAATGCTCTTTGTTAAAAGCTAAACCCAGAAGGGAACTTTCTGTGTGGTTTGCTAATACGTGAACTTGGGTCTCGTGAAGCCCCAGCTTCAGGTAGTGACGCCGTGATTTTAAGTTGAATCTTGAAGTGTTTGTTCCCTGTCCGGGCTTAGCTTGAGGTTTGCTGCCCCTTTTCCGACCAGGGGAAGGGAAGATGCCTTGGTGCCCCTTCTCATCCCAGCAGCTGTGCCTCTGAGGGGGCCCTTTTGCCTCTGTCCTGCTTGGGGAAGGGGACAGCATCAGCTGCAGGATTTGGGACAGACAGCTGCGGCTGTTCAGCCACTGGAGGGCTCCAAAGGACAAGGTAAGAGGGTGCTGCCTGCAGCTGCTGCAGCCGGCAGGTGGTGCTTTTACTCCAGCACTGATGCAGAGGGCTCCTCTCTGCTGCCTCCCCGCGAGTTCCCTGCTAGTCTGGTGTGCAAATACCTCCAGAAAGGGGCTTCGAGATCTGGTAGCATGAGGTGTGTTTGCTGCTTTCCGAACCCTTTTTGTGCTCTGATCAAAATCAGTTGCTCCCCAAGTGTCTGCAAAGTGAGGGTGACTTCTGTTTTCCTGGACTTCTTGGGGGAGAGTTTCTGTTATTTACTGGGGCTCGGACCCACCACTACGCAGCAGATGTTGGTGTTGCTCCAACACGTGGCTTAGAGCCCTGCTCTATCCCTGTGCACGTCCCCCTGCAGCAGGGGGATCAGGATGCAGTGCTGTCATAAGTGCAGCTTTTGGCAAAGAAACCTGAGGGTGTGAAATGTGGAAACAGTAAATAAGAGGCCTGCACCCGCAAGTCATCTGTTACATGCCTATTCTGCCTTCCCTGTTTCTCTCCATGCACTATTTGATTTTTGTCCCTTTGATGTAAGCTTTCTGGTGCTGTGGCTCTGCCTAAGTGTGTCACTGCTCTTGGCACAGTGGGGCTGAGTGGACTGAAATAAAAGGTTAAAGTGAAGCACGTTGCTACGGTGGAGCAGGATTTATCGATGTAAGGAGCAGCTGACAGCATGCACCTCTCCCTCAGTCCTGCTTTACTCCAGCATCCAGGCAAATATCTGGTAAATTGATGCACCATTTATGAATCTTCTGGGCTTTATCTCTAGACAGATTTTATTTTCCCATCTTGAGACAGCTATTTGTAATGAATCATTTTAATGTTTGAAAAGAGGGATTTGAAAATCCTTAGTCAAAATATTTGAAGACAAGTTGAGTCAGCCAAAAACAAGTTGTAAACAAAAACATCTAAGAAAAATGCAGAGAAATTTTGTGGGGAAGGGGAAAAAACTCTTGTTTTTCAAACTCCCTTCTGAAAAATTGTTTCCTCAAGCCTCACTTGCATTGTTTAAACAAAAAAGTGCTCTTTTGTTCTAAAATTGTTTACTTTGCTGACAACATGCTATGATGAATGCGTGCAGCTTCTGTGTTTAAGCCATGTGTTGGACCATGCCTGGTGGTCAGGAATTAATGCTTTGGGTGGTTGGAATCGTGCAGTGTCTGCAGCAGTTCAGGGTTGTGCCTGTCGTGTAAATGAAGACAAAGCCCATCTTAAGGTACTTGGGATGGGCTGTGTTAGGAACTTGTCTGATGCTTGCGTACCAATGTCTGGTGTCCACTGCTGAGTGCTCTGTGCGCTGATGGATTTATGTCTTGCACAGGCTACATGGCTTCCTGAACCTTTATTTGTAAATAGAGACACCAGGAATACCTTTATCTTTTCTCTCACACTTTTCAGCAAACAAATTGCATTTGTCTTTTGCCATACTAGCATTCTTAGGTTTATTGAAAACCCTGACAATGCAACATACATATATAAGAAACTATCTCTACTATCCAGCATCTTGTTTCCACTTAGCTGAGGGGTGTGCAGCTTAGCTAAACAGCCAAGCAGATGAAAGATATTTTTTCTCCCCCCAAAATTCTTCAAGCAATAGTCTCTGCTCTCAGGCTGTGATTTAGGTTTTCTCAGAGGGTCACAGCAAAGGTGCTAGTCTGAAGCAAAATGGAAAGCAGAGTCTTGTCCTCCACTCCTATAAAACATTTCTCAGGCAGCTTTGCTAGCTGCAGGGGAGCTTGACTCAGTTTTCTTCTTGTGTGGTACCGGTGGGGCTGTTCACCATGTTTCAAGCAATCACGCTTGCACAAATTCACTGAGTGTGATTTGACTTAAAGCCTGTCTTTCAGAGCAGCATTTTGCTAATGTCACTCACTTAACTGCTGTGATGTGCACAAAGCCACCTTGATTCTCAAGACAAGAATCTGGGATGGGTGTGAAGAAATGGTCCTAGTCAGCTTCTGTTGATGCCCTGTGGTTCACAGACTGTCACCTGGGACCTTTGCTTCCACTTCTGTGCTTCAGTGTGGTGACTGAATGCATGGACTCTGTAACAGAGGATGCACGGTCCTGTAACAATTGCCACTTTCCAGACTTATTAAGGATCACAAACTGACTTGGAGAACTTTCAGGGACTTGTTGTAGGCACTATATGGCCTGCGTCTAGTTGTTCCTTAACCAATTCTCTTAGCAGCAGCAACTTTTCCTTCCTTAAGGGCCACCGATCAATCCAAGTGGGTTGTTTGCTTTTCCATGTTAGCTGGATGGGCACTGCCTGTCAATGGCCCTTAATGAAAATGCATCTGCAACACAAGGCCCCACGGACTTCAAACACCTCAGCCCCATAATGTGCAGGGCACTGATAACACAGAGGGGCAGTACGGGCTTGCTGGCCTTCTGGCCCTTTGAAACTCGGCTGTTTTGCACTTTGCTTTGGTTGCTGCATGCCCCCTACACCTATAATAGTAGGCATAAGGGCTATCACATGCCAGTGTGGGGGCCAATCTTTCTTTACTCATTTATTTTTATTTTATTTATTTATTTTTTTACACTTCGTCTTGAGATGACCCAGCTCCCCGCAATTAAAACATTTGGCTTTTTATGCCACCCTGACTGTGACACGCGAGGACAAAACATCAGCCAACAGTGACATCTTATGGCTCTCTGTTCCCACATCCTGGGAGGCTTTGATCATACCGGTTACAGTGGGGTTTACAGTTTTCATAGATCATGACATTTTCCTGCAGCTGAAAACATTCAACCTAAAACATTCAAGAACCAATCCAGAAATGTTATACTGGGCTTGGTGGCTCCCTGAAAATGAAGCATCCCAGTTGTTAGTGTCTGGGATCCTTCTTATAGCGTGCAATACTAACATTTTACTTGCTCAGAGCATTGTCTATCCACTTGTGCTTGTGGGGTAGCATGCATCCCCTCTAATTCCTCCATCCCAATAGGATTCCCCACTGTTAGATTATCCATTGCTTGAGCCTGATTGCTGAACTTTAGGTAAAAGTATGTGGCAACCAAATGTAGGCCAATGGCAAGTTCTCAACCAAGGAAAGAGAAAAACCTCTGTCGTGCTGCCAATGTTATGGCCAGCTCATGGCATGCTCTCTGTCAGCTGATGGTCCCCATCTCAGGTCCCTCTCACCAGTACGGCTGCATCTGGCCCTTCAGAAAATCCTGTTTTTTTTTCAAGGCCAGCTTTGGAAGACGGAGCCCTTTAGCTTTGTAAGAAGCTGTTCCCAGCCACCCTGTGTGCTGCTGCACTGACACTGCCTTCAGCTGCTCTGATGGGAGCACCCGTCTGGTCTTGGGGTTGCGACGTGTGCTCAGGTAGCTCAGGCAGCGGGAGATGGGCACGGCAGACCTCGTGCTCCTGGCCCCAGGTTTGCAGCCAGGAGCTCTTCCTCTGTGCAGGTACACATGTGCCTTCGATGATAATGTACCTGCTGCTACAAGAACCAGACTGGAACTGTCTGTTCCCCCCTCTGAGTCTTAATTCCAGTTCCAAGGTTTTCTACTTCAATTACTACAGTGGAATCTGCAAGTCCTTCCTCTCTTCATTCAAGCGTGCCGGTCTGTGCATGTTCGATGCAAAAGCCTCATGTTTTGTCAAATCTGGCACCCTTCCACAGGGGGATTGGGCATACAGAGTAGCTGGGAGGTGAAGATCAGGGCCCAGAGGAATTTCCCCTAGTAGCTTCTGCCAGCTGAGCAGGGAGAAAGCTGAGCCATGCTGACTTTCTTGGAGCTGCCACGGGCTGCGGATCAATCCTGTGCAAATCTCTCCTGTGCATCTGCTTGATCCTTGCTCAGCTGGAGGAAAAAAAAACAGCAGCAAAGTACCTGGAGTGCAAAGGGAGAGATGCAGTGGAGGGTGTCAAGCCAGTCACCCTTCCTGCAGGTGACACTGATCCTGCTTCTTGGCACTGAGCACTGCTACAGAACATGATCACTGCTGCGTCAAGCTCCTGCTGATCCAATTTGGATGTCTTGCAAGTTCAGTTGCTTGCCTACAGTCTTGGCTTAGCCCTTTACAAATGTTCCTGGCCTGGGAAACACTTCTGCTTGCCATAGTGTCACCTCAGCATCTTGGGCTGTTCCATCATGGGAGTTGCAGCAGTGAATTGATGAGCAGCAGCAGGGGTGCTGCTGAGCCTGTCACCTCTGAATATCAGCTACAGAAAATCAGTTACATGGGTATTTGGGTACTTCTCACCTAGCAGGCAATTGCTGTAGCAAAAACATAGCTCCCATCTGTTATGGAGGAAGAAATAGGCAGCATCTCTGGTAAGATGTCTGATTCCAACAATCCTGTTCGTGTATTGAGATGGAGAACAGGTCAGATTTCCCAGATTTCCTCTGTTTCTGTCTCCCTGCTGGCTGTTCAAAGCCTCTGTGCCACAAGCAGGAAGAATAGGGCTTGGGATGTGTGCTTACAGACAGGGACATGCTTTGCTCAACTTTGCATGTACAATGTAAATCAAAGCCATGTGAGAGAATGAGCCTGGGGCCATGATAACACATGCACATCTTCTTCAGGCAGCACCAGAGTTCAGGGTAATCCAACCTTTTATTATAGACTTGCAGATTTTAAAGTGGGATTGTTTGACCTCAGCACTGGGCTTGGCACTAAGCTTAACTAATAGTGTAGGTACACCTGATTTAATTGCTCCAAAATGCCTGATGTGACCTTTCAGAGGGACAACCTTAGAGACCTTTGACTCACAACCCCCTTAGGTGTGTACCTGCTTAAAGATAGCGATGGAAAATTTTTAAGCTTGAACCCAGTGCTCCTTGGACCTAAGTGAGTTTACTAACCACTGACTGTCTTTCCTCCTACCCCAGACATGCTCTCACACAACTAATAATGCTAAATGATGAGTGTCTTTCCTTAGAGAGCACTTGTGCAGGTACCTCCTTGGTAAAGGTCTTGTCTGGAGTCTCAGTGGTGTGTGGGGTTTTGGCAGAGCTGGGCAGATGCTGCCCAGGGTTCATTTCCCTGCACTGGTCAGTACCAAAGGTCTGTTCTGTGTGACGCAAGAAATAATCTGAGTAAGGAGCTGAGCCAGCTGGCAAAAGGGAGACACTAGATCTGCCTTTTAACCTAATCTCAGTGACATGCCTGATTAAGGGCACTTGAATTGCCAGCCCCCACTTCCTACCGTACCCCGAAGTGGGACTGTGGAGGTCTATGTGCTCCGTCCTTCCTTGTTGAATGAGCCCAGCTGGTAATTTAAAAGATTTAAACTTCTTCAGAGCTCTTCCCTGAGATGAGATGTGTTCCCTTACACTTTGGGTAGAGGAGCAGCGTGGGCCAATACCTCTGTTATTCCGCACGGTATCAGCAGCAGGTCCTGAGCTTTCCCTTAGCACATTGCTCCTGGCCAGGAAAGCAGTGGGACTGATGCATGAGCTGAGCTCTGGGCAACACCACCTCTGTGCTGTCACATCTTGCAGACCCAAAGCAGATTCAAAAGCATTTTGACTTAGATCCACGGCACTGAGTAGAAACCCACCTGTCAAAGATGTCGCTTTCTACCTTTTTTCATTTGGTCCACACTCTGCTTTGCCTCAAATACCATACCGAGCCTGTTTAGACTGAAGGTCAGTATGGCATCTTCTCAAAAAAAAGATAAAACCAAAACCCAAAAACCAGGACAACAAAAACTTTTTTTTTTTTTGTTTAGGTGTTTTTTAGTCTCTGGCAGCCTGTAATGTTTCTTTTATCCAAACACAATATAACTTATTTTAACCTTAGCTCCCTAAGCTGTTGCATACCTGAAATATCACAGAATCACAGAATCACAGAATTTCTAGGTTGGAAGAGACCTCAAGATCATCGAGTCCAACCTCTGACCTAACGCTAGCAGTCCCCACTAAACCATATCCCTAAGCTCTACATCTAAATGTCTTTTGAAGACTTCCAGGGATGGTGACTCCACCACTTCCCTGGGCAGCCTGTTCCAATGCCTAACAACCCTTTCAGTGAAGAAGTTCTTCCTAACATCTAACCTAAAACTCCCCTGGCTCAACTTAAGCCCATTCCCCCTCGTCCCGTCACCAGGCACGTGGGAGAACAGGCCAACCCCCACCTCGCTACAGCCTCCTTTAAGGTATCTGTAAAGAGCGATAAGGTCGCCCCTGAGCCTCCTTTTCTCCAGGCTGAACAAGCCCAGCTTCCTCAGCTGCTCCTCGTAGGACTTGTTCTCCAGGCCCCTCACCAGCTTCGTCGCCCTTCTCTGCACCCGCTCAAGCACCTCGATGTCCTTCTTGTAGCGAGGGGCCCAAAACTGAACACAGTACTCGAGGTGCGGCCTCACCAGAGCTGAGTACAGGGGGACGATCACCTCCCTAGCCCTGCTGGCCACACTGTTTCTGATACAAGCCAGGATGCTGTTGGCCTTCTTGGCCACCTGAGCACACTGCTGGCTCATATTCAGCCGACTATCCACCATCCCTCCCAGGTCCTTCTCTGCCTGGCAGCTCTCCAACCATTCCTCTCCCAGCCTGTAGCTCTGCTTGGGGTTATTGCACCCCAGGTGCAGGACCTGGCTCTTGGCCTTGTTAAACTTCATGCAGTTGACCTCAGCCCATCGGTGCAGCCTATCCAGATCCTCCTGCAGAGCTTTCCTACCCTCAAGCAGATCGACACATGCGCATAGCTTGGTGTCATCTGCAAACTTACTGAGGGTGCACTCAATGCCCTCGTCCAGATCATCGATGAAGATATTAAAGAGGACCGGCCCCAGCACCGAGCCCTGGGGAACGCCACTAGTGACTGGCCTCCAACTGGACTTGGCTCCATTCACCACGACTCTTTGGGCCCGGCTATCCAGCCAGTTTCTAACCCAACGAAGCGTGTGCCAGTCCAAGATCAAGACCTGTACTGTTTGGTCATATGATCAAGACCTGTACTGTTTGGTCATTTCCCCTTGCTCACTCTCAGTCTTCAGCTGGATTTCTCCTCCTGGTGTTACCTGAGGCTTTATATTGGCAGAGCTGCTCTGAATGCTCCTCAGCTCACTCACCTGCTAGTGCCAGCCAGACGTTCTCCATGCTCTGTGGGCATCTAGCTGTCATGTTTGCTCCTAAATACAGCTAAAGAAATGTGTGAAAGTGATCGCTTTCAAGATTTTGTCAAAAGGACAAAGATGACCACTGCATCATCTCACCTGACCTGGTATATAACTTCTAATATATCACATGTTGTTTTCATCCATTCTCTCCTGAAGTAAATTCCAAATACCAGCAGTTGAGCTAGACATCAGGTTACCACGTGTGGAATAAGGGAAGGAGCGAGGGAAGGCATGGTGCTCGCAGCCCCTGCCCAGTCACCCTGGGAAAACCTTGTAGGAGAGGTGAGCTGTGGGTATGGAGCCAAGCTGCTGAGGTGACAAATGAGGCAAGGCTGGGTGATCGCTGTGATGAACTGCATCCGGAAACAATGTTCCTTGACAGCCTTGACCAGATTGTCCCAGGATTTTCTAAATTGCATGTGAGTCATAGGCAAAGGAACATGGATTTCAAGGGCATTGCAGACCTTTCTGCCTTTAAGGCGACCACGATGAGCAGGGTGCAGTGCATGACCATAGGTACTACTGAAAGAAGTGGCCTTCACTTCTTAACATGGCAAGAACAGCTCCTTTCTGGCTGGGACAGGAGTTAGGTGAAATGAAGGTAGCATCCTTGCTTGCCCTCATGGAGTGACCTGCATCAGAAGAAGCAGCTGCAATCATTTTTGCTGTCTCTGGCAAGGGTTTCCCAGAAGGCAAGCTTATGATGGGGTTGTTTTGTTGTTTTATTTGGGGTTGTTCTTCTAAAGTTCAGTTTCCTGAGAGGTTCTGATATCTTAATTGATGCAGACAACGGGGCTAAAAAGGACATAGTGTTAGAACATTGCTGCCTGTGTGTTTATTCTTTAACCTCACCTCAGGAAACATCTGGTAGCAAATGAATGTGCAGTGGCAATAAATGGCAAACCGCTTTCAGCACTTCTCCAGCGTGTGTCCTGCCTTCAGATTGTGCCACTTACTCATGTCCATGCTGGGAGGTGTCCATGGCTGGTGGTTTCCCTTCCTGTGGTGGTGGGGCTGGGATTCGACAGCTTGGAAGGTCCCAGCGGTGAGGTGCCAGGAAGAGGTGTGTGAGCAGTAGCACATAAATGCAGTTACTTTTGCTTCCTCTGATCTCTGATAAGAGGGAAGTGTTCCCATACAGCCAGGGCTAACACTTTCAGTACAATGTAACCTTTACTTAATTGCTCTATTGCCATAACCTTGCATGGCCCTTTAGATACCGAGTGTGATAAGGCCGCTGCCCAGGGGAGCTCACGCTCATTTAGGGTGATGGATGGTGACATTGACTCCTGGGATTACGATCGGAGGCTGATAACGTGGAGGAGAAGCGTTTTGGGCAGTGCATTGTTCTTATCAGTTCTCACCATGCGTGGGGATGAAGAAAACAATAGATCAATTTGCATCACTTCATACGCCCTGCTCACAGCATCTGTATGAGTGGCCCTGTCCCCAGTGGGACCTTGCCAAAAGCTTCATATTCCTGTCAAGGCAAAGTTGGAAACTGAGGCAGCACCAGAGGAGGGAAGTTGCTCAATGCAGAGGAGGTGAAAGGGGGGATGCTGAGGAAACGCAGCTGGAAAATGAGTTGAAAAAGAGATGCAACTTGAGGCCAGGCAAAGAGAGTGCCGTGGTGTCAGAGAACAGCCCCCTTCGTGTTGTTTGAGTCTAGGGCATGGTCCCTTTTGGAAAGAGATTGCCTTAAAGCACAGTAGGATGGAGCCTATTATGGGGCATGAGGGATGAAATTTGGTCATGTTCCAGAGTAAATGAGATACTGGTGTTTTAAAGCTGGAAATTGGATAAAGCAGGTGGGGAGGAGAATACGCTGGTTGAGATTGGACATGATGAATAGAACGAGGAGTTACAGCACATCTTGGCACGTGGGCAGGCAGGTTTCATGCAGATCCCGGTTCCACATGTGACATCCCCACAGACCTTCCCTAAGTCAAGCAGAGAGGCTCTGTAGTCCCCAAAGGACAAACTCTTCCTGGGGTTTCCATGATCCATTGTGACAGGTATGAGTTCATCTGTGCATCTTGAAGATTACTGTGCATCTTTGTAGCATGTCTTTAAATACATAAGGAGTGAAAAATGCATAGCTCTAGATTTCATATATATATATATATATATATATATATATATATTTTTTTTTTTTTTTTTTTTTTTTTCAGTCAGAGTGGAAGGGAGGCTTCTCTTCCTTAGGGAGCTGGGTGACTAACATTGTCCACAGCCAAGCTCTGAAGGGGTAGGCTGGAGGTGAATGTCATACAGGGGGTTTTGATCTAGCCCACGTTGGTGAACAGAGCCACCAGAAGGCATTACCTACCCTGTAACCGGTAATCACACTGTGGGAAGATCAGGCTGTGATTTAGTAAGTGGGGAAAGAACAGTCACATGCCTTCTCTGAGGTGCAATCACTCACCTGCCTCTTGGGTTTGATTATTTTGAATAATCAGGCCTCTGGCCCTCTTTCTGTTTGAGTGTGTAAGTCATTCGCAGTTATCCTCTGAATGCTTTTGGATGGCTTCCCAGAAGAATTTACATCCTGGATGGTTTGTGATTGGTGTGAGAGCAGCTGTCTTCCCCAGCGTCAGTGTGTAGCTGCATCTCCCATGATCAGCAGAAATTAGGCTCAGAGCGTTTGAGGAGCCCATGAACGATGCCACATGCCTGAAGCCAGAGGTGTTTGGGTGCATTTCATTCCGTGCTTGCTCGCAGCTGCAGGTGAAAGCTCAGGCTTCTCCAAGCTGTACGAATAGCCGTCATTCTGTGAAAGGACAATGGAACAAATGAGCTCACAGGACTTGCCAGTGTGATTACGGGTTGCACAGCAAATGGGCCCTCTTTTACCTCCGTGGCTCAGTTACGTAAATGCACAATACAGCAGTCAGCAGCCCCCTCTGGGAGGATTGTTGTAACAACAATGTGCTTTTGCACATTTCTTGTCACATTCCTCTGCTGATAGTGTAGGTTTCAAGTCCCCCGGCTCGCCATGTGCTTCTAGCTGGAAGGATGGCACTGGTTTTGCGTGGTTGGGCTGTGTGAGCCTTGGGAATCACTGCTTGTTTGCAGAATTGCCACCCTGGGGGGCACGAAAGTGCTGGAGCTGCTGCCTCCAGCTGCACTGGACAGAAGCTGCTGGGTGGTTTGACTTGCTGTGAAGGATTGTTCCATGAGATCCCAGCAGAGTTTAGGCTGGAGCTGTGAAGATTGCAGCCCCCTTATGTAATTCCCTCTGTAGCACCTGCTGCTCCTGAGCCTTGCTTGTATTTGATAAAGGTTTGAAGGTCAGAGACTGCTTCAGCTTCCAGGAGGTGTCAGTCAGGGGAAAAGGCCTTTTCTTGGGGAATTTTTATGCAGACAAAGTAGAAATCAAAAACAATTTCTGTACTTAAATAGAAGCTTCCTGTATTCAGTGGAGAAAGCCTGGACATTTCAGTCCAACTCATCAGTGCACTCTCAAGCACATCACTGTGACTTATTTCCATGCCTGCTGTCCCCCCTACACTTTGGCACATTTGCAAATACCCCAGGGATAAGAACAGTTCTGCTTTTCTGCTCTGTTCTTGCTATTCTGATGTTAATCCTCAGCACAACTTTGTTCACAACATCTATCATTTGGTATGTTAGTGGGCATTTGACCTTTTAAATAACCAAGTTCTCTGTGTTTTACCAGCTTTCACCTTTGGCTAAATAAAAAAAAAAAAAAGAAAAAAAAAAAAGTAATATGGCAAATCCATCCGAAAGCTGTATCACACATGTTTGGCTAAATGTAATCTCAGATTCCCTTAGATGCCTAAGCTTGCTGTGTGGATCCTCTTTCCCGAATACATATTTGTCCTTTCCAGTCAAAGGAATGTAATCAAACTGTGTCTTCCATATCATGTGAATGAAGAGTGATCAAATGCTATGGAATCTGTGTGGCGCCTTCACCGAATACCTCTGTAATAGTTTAGGTGCTCTCACAGCTCTCTGGGAGTTATGCTCTTGCATGTGGAAGGAGCAAGTCTGTGCTGCTGTGGACCAGGTTGCACATCTTTCACCATTCTCTACCCTGTAGAGATGAAATGCTGTAAATCTGGGTGTTTTAGGAGAGAAATTAATTGTATGTACTTTTCATTGAGCTGCAGAGGGCAGTGAGAGTTGAGTGAGCTCCAGCAAGGGTCCTGCTCATCCAGAAGGACACTGCTTGTGGTGAGGGATGGCAGCCTAAGATCTCTTGTTAGGAGAATTTTTGTACTTGTGTTTTTTTTTCTTTTTTCTTTTTTCTTTTTTTTTCAAGATTGCTGCATTCCTTCTCTCTTGGGTAAAACTTGGTTTTATTGCATGTAGGAAGCTTGCTAGCTGCTAGCAGAGCCTGGCACAAAACTTATGTGCAGAGGTGCATCTTGTTGCCAAGCCACCACTGCATGACACTCACTGTTAAGTTGGATCGCTCTCTCCAGGGAGGGAAAGCTTGCATTCTGAAGATATTCCATGCTTGGGTTGGGTTTGAGTCACCCTCATCTGACCCGTGCAGGTAAGCTGACAGTAAGTGATCTGTTGGGTTACACTGAAGTGAATCAGAAAGGTCAGGGGGTTAGCATTCTGGATCCTCCTATTTAGGTGGAAACTGTGGCTTTGTATGTAAGGAGTGCACAGATGCAGGGAAGGGCTGGATTGTCCTCTGGCTGAGAGTAAAGGCAGAGCGTTTTTGGCAGCAGGAGGTGGCTGAGGAGTCTGCATTTGCTGTCTGGTGCTGCCACTCACTGTAGGTGTTCCTTCTCGCAGGAGTAGAGGAAAGCATTGTGCACAACTGAAATAGACACAGAATTAGTGTAGAGTCTAAGGAACTACAATACAAATGCACTTGTGTATAATATGTGTGCAGATGATTTATGTGCAGCTACATATCTGTTCATTTTTAATCTGCTGCTTCTGTCTTTGAACTGAAGTTTGGAACGAGAAATGTCTGCAGACTGGAAGTGTCAACTTTTGCAAAGCTGACATACACTATTGCTGCAATTAAAATTGTAAACCAAAGACAAAGTCATAAAATAGTTCAAGAAGCTCAAGAACACCTGTAACAATCATTGTGTACTAGCTAGAATGAAAGCTTGCCTGTTGTGGTTCCCTTTCACATGAGACATCAGGCACTGTGTGGTATGAGATGTGCATTATGACCACTCAGGGTACTCTTGCAGGAACAGTTTCTCCTTTTTTTTTTTTTCTTCTTTTCTTTTTTTTTTTTTTCCTTCTTTTCCTATGTGCTTATGGAATTGTTTGCACAGTGGAGTCCTGGTCTGTGAGCAATACCAGCCCACCCCAGTGCTGGTGCTGGAGTGGGCCACAGGAGAAGGGCCCTGGGTAAATGAGGCTAAAGGCTTACCAAGGTAAGGGAGATGTGCCAAGAGATGGCCAGTAGGTAAAGACGGGGGGTTTACAGGCAGAAGGGCCAGAGGAGGTAAAACAGGAAAGGAAAAGGAAAAGCGTTGTCTGTATTTGGAAGATCAAGGTTAAGACAGCATCTTTTATGATAGGAAGGAGAAAGGGCAGAAAATGGAATTGAGTGCAAAATCTGTGAAAGCAGCAGAAGAGGAGATGGAGTTCATAGAAAGGACAGAGAGCAAAAGGAAGACAGTGTGTAACTGGGAACATATAATGAAAATTACATAGTAATTCCAGATGCAGGATTTTTTTTCTTGCCCTGCTAATGAGAGAAGAAATCAGGTCAGGAGAGCCAGCTCTTACACAGTTACTTATATCTATCATTGCTAACAACATCTCACTGACCAGTTTTACCCACACAAAACACATTCAGCTGCTGCGATGAGTGACCAGTGCAGCAGGGCTGGCAGATGAGATGACAGCACTTTCACAGACCAGCAGTGAAGATGCCTTTTTACTGCTCAAAGTCCTATTTGTGTTTTAATGTCTGAGCACAAAGAACTCCGTGTTGTGTTTGCAGAAAGTTACTTGTAGGGCAGCAAGTCCCACCCTGTGCATGGGAGTCAATTCCAGGACAGGCTGCAGTAACAGTGCAGGAGGAGACTGGATGGAGACTGGTTCCCATCCATCTGTTCTTAGAAGCTGTACTTAGGTTTTGTTGCATCTTTAAATACCCTGCTTCTTCTGTGCTTTATAAGCAGCTCATGTGGGAAGGGAAGTGTGAGATTATAGGAATGGCCACTTCAACAGGAAAGAAAATGCAAAGATAAAGAGAAGGGATCCCTGTTTTCCTTTAATTTGCTTTAAAATGAAAAGCAATCTTAAAGGTTAGATAATTACCATTATACAATAAAAACAGGTGACCATCAAAATAGTTTCTATAACATTTAAAGCTATGCTATTGGGCTGCCTCACACTTCGGTATGTCCATGTGGTACAACAAACTGACCAGTGGCATACAGTGCAAGGAACACTGTCTTTACCAGCCACAAGCACTTCATGCTGCACAGGAAGCTGCAGTGTATGATATTTCTTAATAGGGTATCCATCCTCTCCCACCAGAACTATATACTATGGCGTGGTTTATAGCTCCTTTATGGCCAGGGCACTGGGACCATTTGTAAAGGCTGCCGGAAAATTCCACTTAAATAAATTCCTTCTTTTGCTTCTGAGTGTGTTGTGTCAGGGGCACACTTTTCCTAGTATCATTTGTTTAATTATGCTAACTAACAGATCTGATCCCTGCCTCCTACTGATCTCAGCCTTATCCGATTAGACTGATAAGCGATCCAAGAATGTTTAATCTAAAGGGGGGAGGGGGAAACATTGTACTTTGACGTTTTTCCAAGCCCAAGGTTCCCATCCATTTCTAGTCTGTCTTCATGTGGTAGGCAAAAGAAAGGGAATTACAGGTTTTCTTAGAATGTGTTTGCATTTAAAGCCCCAAATCTACAATAACATGCATGTGCTTTTATTTTACTTATAAAAATAAAAAAAAAATCTTATTCACCTCTCCAGGCTTAAAAGTGGAAAGAGTTGCTCTGACGGTGCAAGTGTGCCATGTTTTCCTACGCAGGTGTTTTGCTTGCTCGCAGGGCTGACCTTGTTGCTCACTTAGGAGCATTTTGAATGCATGGTGAGCAATTCTTCTGCAGGCAGGTGGATGTGCTCTGTGCCTGCAGGCTGCACCCCCCAGGCACTTGGAAATACTGGTTCTGTGTGCAGGATTTCATCCGGTCTCAGGCTGGATCTCATGGCCCCAGCATCTGAGGCTGTAGGAAATGAAGCAACACGAGCGCCTGTCACATGTTTGCCCTTTCAGCCTCCCCTGGTGCTCAAAAAGCACAGGCTGGTTCCCACTGGCATCCTGCTTTAGCAGTGCCCTGGGTGATGCCCAGAACCAGCAGGTTACAGAGCTGGGAAATTAATTACCTTGGCCTGTCTGTACCTCTGAGAAAAAGCAGAGTGAAGGTCTGAGGCCGTTGGAGTCTTTTCTCTCTGAAAGTTATGTTCCTCTCATTCAAATCTCCTGGAAGGTGAACAACTGGTAACATGGAAAGGTCCTTACCAGCTGAAGGCACGTTTCCATAGCAAGGCAGAAACCACCAGAGAGATGTCAGTGTGTCCAACAATTCGTAGTAGGCTTTGCAATACTTTGTCTCAGAGAGAGGGGTGGATAGCCAAGGATTTCATCTGAATGCACACCCCTGCTCCCGTGGGGCTGGTGCCTTTCTTAGCAGGTGAAATAGCCATAATTGTGGCCAAGCTCTGTGTCAATTCTATCCTTTGTGCTAAATGTCAAGATGCAAAAGATTAGATAATTACCAATACGAGCATTCTTTATATTGTTCATATTTAATGTAAAAACAAAACCATTCAAAAATCCCAAAGGCTCTGATAAGAGATTGTACGGTTGCCTGGCCCCAGATCTGGGCACCTAAAAGCTGGTGTGCTGCAGGAGGCACTCCAACCTCCTGGTGCTGGTTCTGCCTCTGCCACCCCCTCCTGGCTCTGTTCTCCAAATCTCCTGGGCTATTTCTTCCTCCCAGGTCAGCATCACCAGGGGTTTAGCATCTTTGCTGTGAGGCTAAATATTGGCCTCTTAGGTGCTTGCACTGGTGTTGGTTTGTACCTGGGGGCTCTGCTGGCAAAAAGCCGGTGCTCTGTGCCCAGCATCCTGTGACTGCTTATCTAAGGTCATCTTTGTTCACGCTGCCCTCCTGTCCTGGTTTCAGTTAGGACAGAGTTAATTTCCATCCTAGTAGCTGGTAGGGTGCTGTGTTTCGGATTAGGATGAGAAGAGTGCTGATAACACGCTGATGCTTTAATTGTTGCAGAGCAGTGCTTACACCAAGCCAAGGACATTTCAGCTTCTTGCTCTGCCCTGCCAGTGGGCAGGCTGGGGGTGCAGCAGGAGCTGGGAGGGGACAGACCCAGGACAGCTGACCTAAACTGCCCAAAGGGGTATTCCATCCCATCTGGGGTCATGCTGAACGATATATAGGGGTGGCTAGCTGGGGTGGGGGGTGGCTGCTCGGGGTTAGGCTGGGCATTGGTCAGAGGGTGGTGAGCAATTGCATTGTGCATCACTTGTTTGTACACATTAGTAGTAGTAGTACTATATCATCATTATTGTTATTATTATTATTTTCCTGTCTTAATAAACTGTCTTTATCTCAACTCACAGGCTTCACTTTCCCGTTTCTCTCCCCAATCCCAGAGAGGGAGGGGAGAGGGTGAGCGAACGGCTGTGTGGTGTTTAGCTGTCGGCCAGGTTAAACACAACAGTCCTTTTGGCGCCCAATGTGGGGCTCGAAGGGTTGAGATAATGACACATCTGACCAGAGTGTGTTAAACTAAAATTGGTATAAGTATTAGACCTACTTAATAGTTGCTAGTCACAGTGCTGATTGCTTTAATCTCAAGTCTGCTGTGCCTGTTTTCCAAATTGAGTTTAACAGCACGTTACCTACTGTATGTGCTCCCTGTCGTGCTGTTTATTCTTTCTGGGCCCTGGTTTAAGACAGGACAGATCTCTGGATGAGATTCCTAAGTTGTTGTTTAGCCTTAAACAAAACCTGAAGTGCATTCAGGAGACGTAACAACAAGAACATGCTGGTCTGAGTATCCCAAGGATATTCAATATCTTGGAGAACTATCATAACTAGCTCGGAGGATAAGAGGGCTGTGGAGGAGAAAGGGAGAGTGAACAAGTAGGAAAAAATATCTTCCCCTTTCCCCTCCACAGATTGATTCCCCAATGAGAAAAGGCAATAGGTGTAATTGTTAATAGTTTCTGAGATATGGTTTCCAAAGTATAGAGTTGACAACAGTGCTGAGTACAAATACCAGGTTACAGTCATGACCAGAAATTTCATCATATCATAAGCCACTGTTACACCGCACAGTACAATAATGATCTTAAACCAGGGCCCATCACAGAAAATTAACTCTTTCCTGACTGAAACCAGGACACTTCCCGTTATCTCTGCCCAGCATAAATAATTCCCGTGACTTTGATACCTCCTGTATGTGTATGTCTAAAACAAGAATGCAAAAAGACTGCTTGAAAAAACTGTGGACTTTGAATAGTGTTTGTTTAAAGAAAAAAACACTAAACAGAACACTTTGATTTTTTTATTATTTATTTATTTATTTTTTTAAGACTGCCATAAATGATAGTGGCAAAAGCATGAAATGCAAATTCTGAACACTATACATGATGAATTACCACAGAAATTTGCATGAGGTGATGGGGAGACTGAACTCTCTGGGTAGATCAGAATGAAAAACCAAGTGATGTGCAAAGGATGAGACGTGGCCTTCATCTTCTGCTGTTTTCTGTTCTGTGCTTATGGTTCCTTTACAGCGCTGCTAAAACGGCTCTGTTGCTGAGCAACAGCAAGCTGAAATAGCACCAGCTGAAGAAACTCTGCCGATTTACACTGGTCATAAAGTGTGTCCTCTTACCCGAGTGCAGATTTCAGCAGGAGTGTGAAAGCCAGCCCTTGCCTTTAGCCCCTGTGCTAGTGGCCTGCCCCCTGGGGCACACGTGGCCTGGAACACTAAAAGATAACCTTTTTCTGAAGGGTTTGACAAGTGGTGAGGTGCATCCCCTGGCCAGAACGGGCTCTCCTCTGTCCCCAGTCTACAGTCTGTGGCCTCCCTAGGGCTGCATCCTCGTGGTCTGGGCTTGGGGAGTTTTCCAGCCCTGGTTGCAGCACAACGCCCTGCCTTTGAGTATAGGGGAGTGTAACAAAGTATAAAGCAGTATAACGAGGAGAAGTTGGAGGTTTCCTAAATATCAGCTCTCCCACTTGGATTTCATAATTTTACTTCCCATTTTTTTCTTGGCTATTTATGTAATTTAAGAGAGAACCTCCCTTTGGAAGAGCTTAGTGATGAAAAAGAGTGGAAAATATATACCCACCTCAAAGAGATACCGGTTTGTTTCCAAAAACAAACAAACAAAAAGCTCCACACAATATTATGTAGATATTTATCAATAAAGCACAGTAAATGGCATGCTTTGCAAGCAATCTCTGGAGCATCAGTCACATGGCAATATTGTCAAACAGCTGAAAATGCAACGTTTCATCAGAAAATGCTTCCAACAATTCATCCCAAATATTTTGCACTCAAATCTTTGTCATGTTCATAAAAATATATTTTTTTCCAACCTCAAAAATCAGGAGTGGCATGATTTGCAAGCTACCTTTTTATTTTATTTTTATTTTTTTTCCTCTGCCACAAGAGGACTGGGAACAGCATTAAAGTACCCAGGCTAATGCCAACTGAAGGAGCGTGGAGGAGAGTATTCATGGTGAAGATGTCAGGCCCATATTCTCTAGTTGGTATCCGGGGTAAGGGACGATGATGACAAAGTCTTATGGCCAAAAACAGTCTCTTGATGGATGAGTGAGGTGGCACAGTGAGGCCACCAACACCATTGCGTGAAGGTCCTCAGACCCCAGGAGTCTAGGTGGAGGTGGCATGGGGCTGGTCTGCTGTAGGCTCTGCTTCATCCACCAGCCCCCAGCCTGTCCCCTGCCTGTGGCAGGGCAAAGGGAAGCAGCAGAGCAGCCCCAGGCTGGGACAGGAAGATGGTTTGCTGCTTGGTCTTCATGGGCTGGGTGGGATGGTGTAGGGAGAGGTCAAGATACACTCGTTATTTCTGCTTGTGCATGGGCTGAACAGAGTCCTTCCATTACATAGGGAAGGAACCGCAACAGTTTGCTGCTGTCCCCTCCTTTGCTAGCCTGTGACCAAGTTTGGGTAATTCAGAAAAAATTCAGAAAACCATGAGATAACCATAAAACCATGACTTTTTTTTTTTTTTTTTTTTTTTTTTAATAGAAAAAGATTATTTTATCTGGTATCACCTTTCTTTGCCTTGAGCTTACAGACTTTCCTCTGCAATGGTGTGGGTCTGAAACATTTTTTTCATGAAGTGTTAGAACCCAGTGCAAACTTCAACACCCAAAAGCTGGGGCTTATAGCTACCCTCTCCACCATTATTGTGATTTTACCACAAGTCTTGCAAGTGTTAGCAACACTGACTGCACTTCATCTGTGTCCATTCTGCATGTGATGATTGCTAATTCACATATTTCTCCACCACGCTCGAGATCCTCCAGGCACATTTCTTCATCACCTATTTTCTACTTAGCAAACTGTACTCTTTATTCCAGTTCTCCGCTACTATGAAGCTCCCTAAGATGCATCCTATTGCTGTGGTAAGCTGGGTTTAGCCATTGATTAGGAGTCCCATCAGATGCTGAGAGATGCTCTGCTCTTTATTGCTTTATGTTTGATTGCTGTAACTTGTATTTCACAAACAGATTTTTCTTTTTGACTACTAAGTCATTTCCCCGCTGTTTAAAATTCAAGCATCTTTTCAGGCATATGTGCTTTTAAATCACTACAGATTAGCCTTGGGAAAGGTCCCTCCAACACAGCACAGCCCTATCTAATCAGGATAGAACAAAAGATTGAGATGCAAAAAGTCTTTTCATTCAAAGGTGGTGGGTTTTTCTGGTCTTTTGACTTTATAGGGGGAATAGCTTGTGCTCTTGCCTTACAATCTGTGAAGTATCTCTCTTCTTGGGTCTTTATACATCACAGCAAGACATCTGATGTTTCTTCACCCTCAGGTAATATGCTCGGTTAGCTTCTGGATAGGTGACTTTGGAGAGTGGTAGCTTGTAGATGGCAGAGTGGTTTGTGGTTATTAACAGGAAGGTCAGTGCAGATAAGCAGAAAGACCAGGTTCCTGATGGCACCCCAAACTGAAAATTAAAACCAAAACCCATATTTACTATATATTTGTCTTTTGTTTGGCCCATCAGCAGTCCTGAAAAAAAAAAAGACTCAGAACCAGGCAGCTTGGAATAAATAAGCTTTCTCAAGGAAGTCTGGACTTGGTTTTGCAAAGAGGATCTCCCTGGAGAAGCAGCATTTGGGATCTTGACATTATGCATTAACCTGTAATGTCTACTGGCTCTGGCGAGAAGGATGCCTCCTGTTTGTGCATCTGCAGAGATTTTGGATGGAGCTGAGGTGGGAGTGGATACAAAAACATTTATCTTTACCCTGGGCTGTTGCTCTGACTGCCTTTTAACACTTCAGCAAAGGAATTAAACCAAATTTGAGGCTTTGTTTCCCATGTGGAGGGGTCTTTTCTCAATCACTTCAGGCAGAAAGTATAGCCATGTAATTATTTCAGAGCTGTTGAGGGTAGATCTATGGAAGTTCGTGCAGGCTCATAGGATAAGGAGTAGTAAGTAATGACTGCAAGTGCCATGTTTCAGTGGTAACCACACCACCCCCTGGGCAGATTGCGTTCCCTCACCCAGCTCTGCCCTGCCTTTGGCTGAGTTGTGCTCTGAGTCTCAATGTTTTGCCTCAAAGCGTGTTCAGTGAAACAAGCCTTTAGCTAATAAACTACTTACCACAGACAACATGTTTGTCATTGTTGCTCCCAGATAGGCACTGAAGAGTGCTGTGGAAAAGAAAGATAATTCTTGGTGAGTTCTGTTGCTCTCAGCATGGAGGAGAAACATCTCTCACACAGCCTTGGGTAGGTCAGGCACCACTTGTGACAATGCCTGGTCAGGCCCCTCTTAAAGATCTGTCCTTTGCACAGTGTACCCTCCAACACCTGGAGCCCATGGAAAGGGCAAAACAAAAAAGATTGAGTGGTAAAAAGTGTGACTATAGAAATATAGGCTCTTGAAACATGTATGGAAAGTAAGTAGGTTGATGGATGGAGTTAAACAGGAAAATAACCCTTCCATCTCTCCTGCCTCTAGGGCTAGAAGGGGGGTCAATGAGATACAAAGCTAAATCTTTTTTATATGCACACTGAATGAGCAATAGTTTCACTCCCAGCTCCCTGTGATATTGAAATTTCATATGGAATTGCCTTATAAATAATTCTTCAATCATTCTGCATTGCTTAGCTCATGCCTCTGGTATCCATTTCCACAGGCTGGGGAAGCTGTATTTTCTATTTCCAGGTTCTGATTCATCTTGAGCTCCAGTTTTCTTAATGTACACAATTAATTTCAAAGCTAAGTACCTGATTTCAAATATGTTAGTTAATCCACTGGTCGCTTCTTTTGTTTTGAGCACAGCTCTTGGCTGGAAGTCAAGTCACTGCTTTTATTTTGTCAGGGTGCGTTAGAGCAATAGCTCCAACATCTGCCTCAGTCCTTCGTCAGTCTCACCCGAGTCCATCTGCCTGCCTAGAGTTGGCCATCTGGCTTCAGCCCACCTCTAGCAGCAACACATCTTATCTCGTTTCAAAGGGAAGTATGGCAGCAGGGAAAATCCATAGGGTACGTACCACAGGCAATTGCCAGCAAATGTGTCTGCCAGGTGAACGCGTAGAACATGCCTCCGATGGCGATACAGGAGAGAGAGCTGTTGTAGCTCCACAAGCCAGAGTAGATTTTGCTAAAAGGTGTTGCTAAGCTCAGCGCTGCAAAATAAGTCAAAGATGTGTCATTCCTTGGCCCAAGAGATAAAAGCAGCTGAGAAATGGCACAAACCCAAGTTTTTGAGGGCTGAAGCCTGCATGTGTACGCTGAGTTCCTGCTTGTGGTCATGTTGCCATGGTCTAGGAATAAAGCTTTTCAGTCTAATGCAATCACTGCAGACTTTCCCTGGTGCTGCTGAGCTGAGTTTGGCCTCACCGTTTCACCAGAAGACATATGAGTGAGCAAGTGTACATTTGAACTCTGAATGCGTCCCTGAGGCCTGCACATTCAGACTCGTGGCAATGGCTTTTATTAAGCTGCTCCTAAAAGCATCCGAATATATCCAGAAATTAAGTATTTCAGGATAGAAATTCATTTCAGCCAAAAATGCATTACTTTCCTCTGAAGGTTTCCGCTGTCATAAAATAAGGTAAGAGAATGCGGAAGTCAATCAAAAGAATTCTTAAAACAGAAGTGGGTATTTTTTTTCAAGCAGCCATTCTCCAATGGAAAACAGATTTGTGACTGTAAATGTTCGAGTCCCTCCACTTCCTCCTTTATTCTCTGTAGAAAGCTGTGACACAAATCAAATCCTTACCTGCCAGCATCCCCACTGCTGATCCAATTGCCGCGTGCAGACAGATGAGTGGAGATGAGATAAATACAGCAAGCAGGAAAATTCCCCCAGTCCAGGGGTTATCGCAGCCATAAACCTGACCCACCCCGACTGGAATGGATTGCAGTAGCTGTGTGAATGGGGAGGAAAAAAAAAAAAAAGGCAATTTGTTATCCACTTTGGTGTTTCATTTTGTTTTAAACCTAGTTTTGTTGGCTGCTTTCAACCTAATTTGACTGAGTTATAGAAGTTGTGCTTGTTTCAGGAGGTTTTGTAAAAATAGTGGCTTGGATGGGAGGAAACTGATGGACTAGAGCGGTCCATACCAGAGGGCTGTGCCCTCCCCTTAGACAGGTCAGAAGAGCCCAATTTTATTGCAGCTATAGAGATGGTTTTGAGACACTTTTCCCCAAAATATTCTGTCCCACCCATATGGAACTGTTCATTTTTGGTCCCCATAAAACTTTGTGTCATGGTAAAGGTTCTTTTGGAAATGCTACCAGAGTGGATTGCTATTCAGTGTCAGTTAACTTCCTTAATCACACCTGGGAACCCTTTAAAATAGTCCACCGAGCCTTAGGGGAAAGCGCTTACTGTAGTGTCTGTGCCACTTACTGTGCTACACAGGAGAATAAAGTGTTTCTTTGGAAAGGTCCCACCTGAATATTAACTGAAAGTATGTGAACATATGCCTGCACCCAAGTTTATAACAATTTTGTCGTGATAATACCTGCTTGCTCATTCCTTATCTGAAAGACTGTGCTTTGATGCATTTTTAAAAACCCTTTTTGTGTGGAAAATTTCAAATAACCTATGAGTCAACTGGTAGCCTCAGCGTGGCCTTAGCTATGGAGTGGTGAGCAATATACCCACCGCAATGGAAAATTAGGCTGCAGAGGCTTTTTGAAGTTGGTAATATATACATTTAGATACAGCTGTAAACAAAAGATACCAAAACAATTCTCATTTTCAAGCAATCCAAAATATAAATACCTGGAATAAACCCTTATAGATTGGATAATAGCTGTTTTATAAATGCAATGTTTTATAAATGCAATTCTACCATTGACATTTCAGCTTCTGTCCAGGTGATGTTTGGTGTTGCTGTTGCAGGCTGAATGATGGTTGTAGGGAAGAAGAGGTTATAGGGTCCTGATGCAGCCAGATAGAGGGTCAAGGCCAAGTTGAAAGGCAAGGTGAAAACAGGCAGATCCCACTTACAGAAGACTGAGCCTAAAGCGCTGGTGAAAACAGGGCTGAAAGAAGAACAGAATGGTCTCACTAGGAGCTCAGCAAACTCCCTGCCCTCCACACACCAGTTAGCACTATACTGATTCCTGCTGACTTATTCCATATGATAGATAGTGAATTTGGTGACCCTAAGGGGTCCAAAGTGTGGAGGATCCAGAGATGGAGTTATTCCCATGCCTATCTCAGTGACTTATTAGTACTTAGTGACTGAATATAGGACACCAGTGCCAGGTCTAAGTGACCTGGAAGGAAGGCTGCGTGTCCTTGTTCAAGCTTATGGATCATCAGAAGTAAAGGCTGACATCAAAGGAATGATTATTAAAATGAATATATCAGTACATGGACTTCAGACAGACAGATGATATGCATGGTCTAGCAATCTCCAACTAGATATTAGGGGACCAAAGACCAGCATTCAAAAATTTCAAGTGTCCAAATACCTAGCAGATTACGGTGTTGTATGAGTAAAGTATTATTGCTTGTTTGTTTTCATTAGCATCAACCATCATGTCTTGAGATCACTGAGCAGCTTTTGTGCCCAGAGAGGTAAATTTTCGTGACACTTTTATATGGTGGCTTAAATAGATGAAATGCTTGTGGTTGATGATGGCAGGGAATGTTTCTCTTGAGAAAAACATGAATTAATGCGTCACAGCAATATGGCTAACATTAAGGGCATTGAATTACACATGATCAACCATCAATTTTCCTTTTATCCATTTGGTTTGTTTGTGTGATTATGTGAGTGTTTTATTTGTTTTGGGATTACGTTCAAGTTTAAAAGTGCAAATAATTATCCAGATTTAGAAGCATGGATATGCCAGTTATGTTTCTTTTTTATTGTAGTCTGTATAGCACAGAAAAATACAGTGGCTCAGTCTCAGTGAGGAAACACTGGGATTGGAGTAAGAAGCAGTAGAGATGTCTCGCTTACCACATCATGGATACCAGTGCTACTGGCAGTAGAAGCCACCAGTGATAGTCTCCCTTAGCAGAGAAGACTGCCATGAGCAGTCCCACCAAGACTCCGTTGTAGCCATGCAGACCTGCTGCTATGGCTGCTCTGTGGGAAGAAAACAACTGTCTTGAAATCTTCTCCCCTGCAAGTGCCTTGCGTGCATCATCTCCTCCCTCCCTCCCCATGCAGATGTGACTTTGTGTGATGATGACCTACCAAGTCTTGCACTGACCGACCTCCAGTTTCACACTGGCTAGAGTCCCGTGTCCCCTCAGAACCAACTACTTTTTCTGCAGTTATCACAGAATGGCTTGGGTTGCAAGGGACCTTAAAGGTCACCCATTTCCAACCCCCGTCATAGGCAGGAATGCCATCCCCTA